>NW_017729033.1:89380700-89383132 GCF_001723915.1 Gavialis gangeticus | reverse complement strand
GTTGGAGTACTGCATCCAGTTCTGGGCACCGCACTTTAGGAGGGGTGTGGACAGCATTGAGAGAAACCAGAGGAGGGTCACTCACATGGTCAGGAGGCAGCAGAGCAGGCCCTACAAGGAGAGGCTATGGGACTTGAACCTGTTCAGCCTTCACAAAAGAAGGTTGAGAGGGGACCTGGTGGCCATCTATAAACTTACCGGGGGGACCAACTGGGAATGGGTGAGACCCTGTTCCCCCAAGCACCTCCCAGAGTAACAAGGATCTGGAACCAACTTCCAAGGGAAGTGGTGCTGGCTCCTACCTTGTGGGTCTTTAAAAGGAGGCTAGATAGTTACCTAGCTGGGGTCATATGGGCCCAGTATTCTCTCCTGCCCAGGGCAGGGGGTCAGACTTGAAGTTCTACTTAGGTCCCTTCTGACCCTAACTCTATGAATCTATGAAAAAAGAAGCAATTCTTTTTTTCATAAAGGAAAATAGCAATCTGTCTATTCAATGATGTACATATTAAAACTATAAAATCCAAAAAGAGACACGAAACTATTTTTTCATCCTGTTGCCTAGCACTTGTGAGATAACTAAAAATGTTTATCCAGAACAAGCGTACTTTAAAATATGACCACGCTTTTTTTTCAAATTTTACAGATCATTCTGTTTCCCACTCTTTACAATTACCCTCAGTTAAAAGCACAAATTTTCTTCCTTTCTGCAAATTGCTTTCCTTGAAAAAAATGATGGCTTCTTATTTTAGTACACATTTCTCATGAGTGCTGGGCTGCTGCCATTGATATATTTTAAGAAAAAAGCAGAAGTAATGGATTTATTCTGGTGAAAAAGTATGCATGTTAATCCTAACTATAGTTGATACTTGTGTTGAGCCACTAGGTTTGTTTTTTGTTACTGCCTAAATACTCTACAGCTAAGGTAAAGTACTACTATGTTTTTAATATCTATCCTGGACAATACTGTAGACTGGGTGCAACCATGGTCGGGTTTCAGGGATGGCTGGAATGCCCCCTGGTGGTCACACAACCCTTACCCTGCTCCAGCTCTAAGGTGCTTTCACCTTCTCATTCACCTGCCTAATGGGAACTAGAGCAAGCTCCAGTTCCTCCAGATGCCAGCTAGTTCTCTCAGGGCACCTGTTAGCCTTAAAGGTGAATCACGGACTCTGATCTCCCCTACAGCCATGCCCATGCCTCATAGCTGTCACCACTTAAAAATTCCAGTTGGCATTCGGCCACCAGTCCAATACCAGGCCACCTCAAGCCTTTAAACCCTTGTCAGGGCCTCAGCCTTCTGAGCTTCTGCCTCTTTCTTTTCATTGGTTTGCTTACCCTAGGCACACTATCCTGGGCCTGACTTCTGGGTCCCAGCCTGAGTCTTGCCCTCACAGGTTGCCCCCTGCTTGGGTTCTAGGCCACTGGCCCTGATCTTGCCCCTCTAGGGCTGTCTCCACCCTGCCTTGGGCAATAATCCCACTCTGGCTCCATCCTGGCCCGTGTTCTTTGCTCTGGGCCCCTGGGCCCTGTCTCTGTCCCACTTGTGCACAAGACCCTCTGACCCTGGCTCTGCCTCCCTGGGTCCCCTGGCCCTTATCCAGCTCCTAGCCAAACTAGGCTTCCAAACTCCACACACTCCCCTGTCAGCCATGCCCAAACCATCAGTTGAAAATGTAACCAAGGAGTGAGTCTTCCAGTTAATGCAAACTAAATCCCTCTGGGTCCAAACATAAACAATGTCTAACTGCCAACATAATAAGGCTTCACCTTACTCCAGGTAATATTCCCTTGTACAGCAGAGGCACTCTGCCTTCCTCAAGATAGCCCCAGTGCCAGCTAAGAGCTCTCCTGCATTCCCCCTGTTCTGGAGCTCTTGCCTCTGCAGCCTCTAGGGCCAGACTGCACCATCCTTGCTCAGGGTCTGTGTTTACATAACTCCTTGGCCCTAGTCCCTTCTGGTCAGGCGCCTTTCTTAGCTGCCACAGTTGTTTCCTGATTCAGCTTGCCGGCTCAACCCCAGGATGACTTACTGCTGTTGGTCTCTTCTGTACTTCTATCTTATCTTCTATGTAGCCCACAGTGCTACTGCAGTGCAACTAGTTCTGCGGTAAGTCCTTGTATCAGGTAAATCCCTGGGTACCCATTCCCTGACAGCTCATAATGAGCAACTTTCCCCACCTGAGGCTCTCTGCTTCTCCTTCACCCTTGCGGTAACAGGAGCCTTCAACTCTGTTACACCAGGGCTGTCCAATTTCTAAACAGCTGGGGGCCATACCCCATATACTGCACCAGCACAAGTCATGGGCTCCCCAGGCTACACTCTATGCAGGCTTCCTCCTCCACATCACTGCACCACAGACAGGAGCTCCCCTCTCCAACTGATGCACCACACATGCACACAATCACCCCACTACTGCACTACAGAGGTGCCA
>NW_017729033.1:89368643-89375700 GCF_001723915.1 Gavialis gangeticus | reverse complement strand
AAACAGCTGGGGGCCATACCCCATATACTGCACCAGCACAAGTCATGGGCTCCCCAGGCTACACTCTATGCAGGCTTCCTCCTCCACATCACTGCACCACAGACAGGAGCTCCCCTCTCCAACTGATGCACCACACATGCACACAATCACCCCACTACTGCACTACAGAGGTGCCACCCCCACCCCACCCCTGCCACTGCATCACACACATGCCTAAGAGTTGTCCCCCATGGCTGCACTGTATACACAGGCAACCCAGCTCCCCAGCTGTGGGCTCCCCCACTGCACCACATGCCATGGGTGCCCTGGGCCACAGGCAGCCACGGTACCAGGGGCTGAAAGACTCTGACCCCTGGGGTGAGGGCAGGAAATAGAAACTGAAGAAGGGAGGAGTACTTTGGAGACCCCAACTTCTGCTGCTGCTGCAGATAGAGTGATGAGAGGAGAAGTGACTGGGTGGGAACCCAGAAGCTGAGGATGGCCATCAGTTGGACCGCCCTGCTGTAAACTGTTGCTAGGTTCAGAAAACTTTCCTTACTCCAAGAAAATAAATAGTATCTCAAGCACATTGCTGTGTGGCTTCCAGTCTCTTCCAAAAACAGAAAGAGTCCCTTAGTTCAGGACCAAAAAATCTGTCCTTACTGCCCACCTCCAGGCAAGCCTAGAGACTCTATGACTTCCTTACTACCTCTTCAACACAAAGCCCTCCCTTTCTCCCTTAGACACCCTCTTTTCTACATTAGGAGATGACTGCAACAGAAATTCAAAAACAAACACCTTAACATGATTAATCAAAATCTCCATTTTTTCTAGTTCATTTTGATAACAGACACTCTTAAGATTCTGGACAATTAATGATTCAAAGTCTTAGGGAAGAACAGTCCTCTTAATTTAGTATAAAATTTGACAGGAATATCTAATAGCTGCCACATTTTTTATTTTATTCAGTTGCATGGTAACAATGGGCATCTTTCCATGTGCTCTGCCAGGGTGGGGGCATTTTAATTAGAGCAGCCTCTCAGAGAAACTACTCTCAGAAATCTACTCTCAGAGCCACTTTAATTAAAGCACCTGCAGCATTTAAAATGAACAAAGTTGTTGTCTTTAAAAGGTAGTCATCATTGTCCTAACGATTTCTTTCACTAGAAAGAATTATTGAGCTAAGACATGCATCACTTTTACATATACCTCACTGCTATTTAATAGACACATGGTTTATTTCATAGAGAAACTAAATGTTTATTTGTTATTGAAGACTGCTAAAGAATCAAGAAATATGCCAATTATAATAAATATGCAGGCTGTGATGGGAAAGATAAGACATTATAATGAGTTTATATATTTAAAAGTGAAATGTCATTTAACTAAATTTTCTCTGAAAACTTACGGACAAAGGGAGAGAATTGTTACTTACCTTACGATAAAGGTACTTCAAGATGTTTCATAGTTTCATAGTTAGCAGGCTCCGAAGGAACATGAGCAGATCATCAAGTCCGACCCCCTCCCATGGCACGAAAGAGTACTGGGGTCAAACGACCCCAGCAAAGTGATTGTCAAGCCTCCTCTTAAAGATCCCCAAGGTAGGAGCCAGCACCACTTCACTTGGAAGTTGGTTCCAGATCCTAGTCGCTCTGACAGTGAAGTAGCACCTCCTAATATTTAATCTGAATTTACCCTCTGCCAGCTTGTGACTGTTATTTCTAGTCACTCCTGGTAGTGCTCATGGGAACAGGAACTCCCCCAATGCCTGCTGGTCCCCTCTGATTAGTTTGCAACAGGCCACTAGATCCCCCCTCAGCCTTCTCTTATGGTGTGGCCCTCCAGCCAATTGGCGACCCATTTGACTGTGTAGGTGTCGACACCACAGTCCCCCAGTTTCTTAATGAGAATGGCATGAGAGACAGTGTCAAAGGCCTTCCGAAAGTCCATAAAGACTATGTCCACTGCTACCCCTGCATCTAAGGATTTGGTGACCTGGTCATAGAAGGCTACCAGGAGATGCCTCTAATGAACCCGCGTTGGTTGGCCCTAAGCATAATCTCCCCTGCTGGCCCCTCATGGACATGTGCCAGAATAATTCTCTCAAAAAGATTACCCAGAATCAAGGTAAGACTAACTGGCCTATAGTTCCCTGGGTCCTCCTTCCTCCCTTTTTTGAAGATGGGAACCACACTGGCCCTCTTCCAGTCCTCTGGCACCACACCAGAGCACCACAAGTGCTTGTAGCCATACCACGGGTCCCGCAATGACCTCAGCTAATTCCCTCAGCACTCTGGGGCGGAGATCGTCCGGACCAGCTGATTTAAATACGTCCAGTCCCTCCAGAAGTTCCCTGACTAGATCTTCACTGACCCTTGGCCTAGGTGCACCTCCCCTGGGCGGGGCCTAGTGGGGAGCTGATCTGGTCTCTGCTCAGGAAAATGGAAGCAAAGAAGTCATTAAATAGGTTAGCTTTGTCATCTGGTGTGACGACCAAATTTCCTAGTGTGTCACAGGGGCCCCACGTTACTCAGTACCTTCTTTTTGCCCTCTATGTATTTAAAAAAGGACTTCCTGTTGTGCTTGATCAGGGAAGCTAGTCCCAGTTCCATCTCCACCTTGGCCTTCCTGACTACCCCCCTGGCCTTCCTGACTGCCCCCCTTCATGTTGAGTTAGCATGAATCTCATTATAGATGAGCACATACTTTCTGCACATGTGACTGCCTTTTTGGGGAGGGAGGGAGCTTGGGGTGGGGGGGTGAGGCTTTCAGGTCCATATGTACACACATTACCTCACCACATGTGCAAGGGCATATAGGGTAGAGCAGCCATGAATTTCCTTCAGTTCCTTCACAATTCAAAGCCCATGATATGGCAAACTTCTGTATGTGGCATAATATTACAGTAAGCAGAGGGTACTAGTTGCACCTGTAGATTATGGATAGATATCCATTTGTTGTGCTACAAAGCATCTCAGGGGGCTGGGTAAGCTATCAGGGAACCAGCCACTCTCTCTCCTTCCCTCCCTCCCCTCTCTTTGGAGTGGGGTGAAAGTACAGGACTGTAGAATACTGAGGGTCCTAGGGAACCCTACTGTACTATGTGTAATTCTATGGCCATTACACATGGTGCATAAGAACATTATTTTCCAGATAGGCTGCTGTTGGAAACCACTTCATGAATGAACTTTATGCAAGGTCTTGGCACCATGTTATTGCTATGGAATTTCATAGAGTGAGATCCAACCAGCGCCTGAATCTTACATATTCTTCTGATATAAGGGACAGGCAAATGTCAGGAAAATTGAGGAAGTTTCAACTTGTGAGACTGAGGAAGTATGAACTGTCCCTTTGATAAACTTGGGTCTCGTCAGCAGAGAAAAGTTTAAATCAGGCCACAGAGGCAGATGGCTAGTTCAGACAACAAAAAGATGGATCTTACCAGAGCCCAGACAGTTTTAATTACAGCATGTAGTTGCAGATCTAGTAAAACCTAAACCAAGTCCAGATGATGATGAGCTGCCCATATTTTGAATTTCTTTCATGTAGATGAATTTCTTCCATGTAGATGAATAGATTCTTCTTGTCATTTTGTAACCTACTTCTCTACCTGGTTGTTAACTTATATTTGTAAACCCAGGTGCTATCCCCCCACCTTGAAGATGTCTAAGTGGCATGTGAAGCAGTGAGAGAGAGCAAGGTGTCTTACACGCTGGGCAGGGGAGGTCAGGAGAAGGATATCAGCTTGCAACAACAGACGGAGAGAGTGAAAACAAGCAAAACTCACAGCATGGAGAGCTGGCAGGGCTGCAGCTGGAGACCGGAAGCGAAGAGAAACAGCCACCACACTTCCAGAGCAGCATCTCATCCAGGATTGCAGAGGGAGGCTGCCCAGAGGTATTTCTGGCCCTGAAGAGGGGTAGAGGGGGGTCAGTTCCCTGTGCACCACAGGGAGAGAGGAGTGGCTGAGCATCCTGGCAGGCAAGGGTTGCGAAACTTGCCAGAGGAACGCTAGGCAGGAGGCAGGCTGAGGCCTGCACACACATGGCTGGAGATAGGCTCCAGAGTGGAGCCTCAGCTGAGGATCTGGGAAGAGAACACACACGGCCTTTGATAATCTCTGGAGCAGAGTGTCAGCAGAGGATCCAGAGGACAGGCCTAAGGAAAAATGCGGTTACAGGTAGAGCCTTGCTGCACATGGGAGAGATCCCAATGAGACTGTGACTTTTCACAGGGGAGCAGGACAGACCTGTGCATAACAGAGACTAGACTAAGTGGTATCTTGACCATTACTATTGGGATTTGAGAGCCTGACCCCGGGTGAAAGGGGACAGACTGAGGCTGATAAGGAGGCTGAGAGCAGTCGGGGTTTTCCTTGGAGGGGGGAAGGGTTGCCTTTTCTTTTGATATTTTGAGCTCAGGCCAAGACCAGCCCTGGAAGGGTGTACCTAATCAAGACCAAAGGTCACCCTGGGGTAGAGGGCCAAACAATAGCACAACAGGCAGTACTGCAACCTGGATGCAGAAAGACTTTTCAGTACCATCTGGAAAGGCTAGGCTGGGGTAAAGGGGAGGTTTGGAGCCCCACAGAAGAAACAAGGATCGAGACCTGGGAATATAATTTCATCAAAGTCATGGCAGGCAAGAAAACATAAGACCAACTTCATGGCAGACCATGTGATCTGAAGCCAAGGTCCACCCTGTCACCGTGTCCCAGGGATGCAGGGCTGACAAATGGGGAAGCCTCAGCCAGAGGCAGACCCCAGGGAGAAGTAAAAATAGAAAAAAACCTACCTGTTGCAGGAGTCCAGGGTAGCGAGGAGGCACACCAGGGAAAAATCGCCCACACAATTTGTCAGCTGCATGTATCTGCAGCTGGAGCTGGGTGACGTCAGGAAGAGACATCACCTGGCGAAGATAAAAACTGGCCCTGCAGGTGCGAGTGGGGGCACGAGGACCATGGAGGAAGCGGCAGGGAGCTGCTGGGCGGGCTGCACGCAGATGCCATGTGCAACAGCTGCGGGAGCAGCAGGAAGAGCCGTGGATGATTTTCGTGATGGGGAAGACCAGCGAAGATCAAAGAAGCCAGCAGGGAGGCCAGTAGCAGCAGCAGCAGAGGGAGCCACAGAGGATCTTCGTGCCGGGGAAGACTGGCAAAGATCAAAGGAGCTGGCAGGGAGGCCGGCAGCAGCAGTGGCAGAGACAGCCGCGGAGGATCTTCGTGCCGGGGAAGACCGGCGAAGACCGTAGGAGCCGACAGCTAAGCCGGCAGCAGTAGCGGCCGTAGGCATGGGGAAGGGGAAATCCCCGCACCAGGAGAGGCTGGGGGAACAGACAAACCGGCAGGGGAGCAGCAGGTGCCATGGTTAGGGAGAGGTGGATCCTGGAGGGGACCAGATAGACCCCCGCCAGGGTACAGGCGTGGTTCCCAGACCAGAGGACGTGCCAGCCTAGGGGGCGAAGGGGGCATGGGGCTTCCCACCCTGTGGGTACCCCTCTTTGCTTTCCTTTCCTTTTTTTTTGCCTCCCACTTGCAGCGTTCCTCCTTTTTCTGGAGTTTCTTTTGAGTTTTGTTACACCGGGAGTTCCCGTCGAGAAGCGCTTCTCTAGGGTGAGCGGTCAGCTCGTGCTTTTCTCTTTCTCAGTTGGATTTCCTTTCGGTCCGGATCTAGAGCAGGGTAGCTTGGCACCCTTTACCAGACCCAGGGAATTAGGGTCACCCCTTGGCGATGGGGAACTACGCGAGAACTCGGTGACAGCCAACAACATCCGCCATGGAGCACATGGGACAGGGCCAAAGACTGAGCATCACCAGGTCCTTCAGAGTGGGCTAGGGTCCAGGGCTTGCATGTAGAGTGGGATGAGGGAACCAGGGAACACATCCAAAGGGGCCAATTGAAAAGGTCCTGAGACCCATCTCATTGGGTGGTGCATGGCCCGGGTGTAGGGGAGGTTGAAGTCCCATAGGCATCTGCCGAGACCCGTGAGAACTCTGGAGGCATCCTCTGAGGGGACCCCCTCCACTGAAGGTCCATCCGAAGTCGTGGCAGATGAGTTTGGGGGTCACCCTGAAAGTCATCAAGGAATCCTCCGGGGTCTACACGAGGGTCCCAGGCAAGTTAGCCCAGTGGCCCAAGCTAAGTCAGCACGGGGACGAGTCACTGAACGGAGGCGGGCACACACTGCCTGTAGGCAAACAAGCTCAGGACAGTGGTAGTAAGCCCTACAACACCTACAGCCACCACATGGCACTTACACAGATTTTAAATGTCAAGTCACTAAATGTGATCTTAGCCAAAATTCCACTCAATTTTCAAAGTGTCTCATGCATCTCCATTTGGGCCTGAAAAGGTCCCTCTGCAACTAGACCTGGCCTAGTATACATTCTAAGTGATCCAGCATTGTCACCTAGATATCTAATTCCATGTATGCTCTGTTGCTATCCATTTCCATGAAAATCCTCATATCCTTAGTTGAAAAGACATCATGTGCAACATCTGTTGGATGCTGACACAATTCAGAGTGCGGCTGGTGGTGATCTGAAAATTTCATCCTGTATCTGTTGTTCCTCCATAACTTTAATTTGTTCAGTTTAAAAATAAACCGATTTTCTCCTTTATACCACTGCCTCTACAGATCCATAGGGTAAGCGTGGTTTTCTCACTGGCCACAAATTCATAACATTTAGCAATAACAACTGTTAAGGAAGTATTTTAAAAAATGAAAACACTAGTCAAAAAGTTTCCAAAGTCAGAAATAAAGATAATCAACTCTTTAATAATAAAATAGAGGCCGTTTAGCCATAGCATAATTGAGTCTCTCACCCCATTCTCATTAAGAAATTGGGGGGCTGTGGCGTAGACACCCACACAGTCAAATGGGTCGCCAACTGGCTGGAGGGCTGCACCCAGAGGGTGGTAGTGGATGGGTCCTTCTCAACCTGGAAGGACGTGGGCAGTGGGGTTCCGCAGGGCTCGGTCCTCGGGCCCGCGCTGTTCAACATCTTCATCAGTGATTTGGACGAGGGGGTAAAAAGCACCCTGTTCAAATTTGCTGATGACACTAAGATGTGGGGGGA
>NW_017729033.1:89366423-89368589 GCF_001723915.1 Gavialis gangeticus | reverse complement strand
ATGAACACCTTGCTGGGGTTGTTTGACCCCAGTACTCTTTCCTGCCATGGCAGGGGGTCAGACTAGATGATCTGCTCAGGTCCCTTCCGACCCTAGAAACTATGAAACTGAGTTACAGAGGGATGCATAGCACTAAATAAAAGAGGAAACAGGAAAGTAATAAAAACCCCTCCAGTTAAATGGTAGTGATGAAAAGGTTATTTAAGACAAATACGCGTACTTCAGCAAGTGGAAATCCAGCCCAAGTAAAATGAACAGAAAGACACATAAGCCATTGTAGGCAAAATGGAAAATGGAGTTTTGGAGGACTGAAATTGAGTCTGTTGAACAAATTACCAAACAACAAATAAAATAATAATAATTCAAATATATCAGAATTAGAAAGCCAATGAAAGGACCACTGACTATGCTAACCTACCAACACCTGACAGGGACAATCGAGGAGCATAAGGATACTAAAAAAAGTTACATGACTTATTTTCATTAGCTTCTGCAATCTAGGATATTTAGAAAACACCTATCCCAAAGCTGGGATAGGTTCATTAAAACTGGTACCATCTGATACTGAATCATCAAAGGAATAAATGCCACAAAATATTGAAAACAGCAGCAAAATCACTTTTGAAAAGGTTTCAAACCAAAGACTTTTATGTATTCTAAATTAATTGTATGTGCTTAGAAAAATTCAGAAATACCTAAGCATTGCAGCTCATGAAAACTTCTGTTCACTGCACAACAGTGGTCAAAACAAAGGAACAAAAGCCACACACATATAAACCTGACATATATGCAATAAGAAAGAAAAAAATTATAATACCCTTGAACAATATGCCATTTTCACATCCATAAATTTACAAACAATGGAAAAAATACATGGCAAATTCTTCATGAGCATAATTCTATTTATTTTAATACAGCTTAGCTAGCAAAGATCTTGGTGACACAAATCTTGTTTTCACTCAAATTTAAAAACCTTAGAGAAATTCCTTGTTATAAAAAGACAAAAAGTAATATAGAGAGTTTTCTTACCATGGCAACTATTGGATTTCTTTCTGTTGTTGACAAAAAAACAGATAATTGTTTCTGTTGTTTATGCAGTTCTTCTGTGCTCTCTTTGACCTGAACATTCCAGAGTACACAAAATGGTTAGTCTTATAAAAACTTTAATTTAGAATCTATCATTTGTTTTTGTACTTTTAATTCGCGTAAGTTCTGTTCACATTAGAATGAATAGACTAAATTACATTTCAACGTACAGAGTTTCAGACCCTCCTTCTAACCAAGATCCTTATTACAATACTAAATAAATATAAACGAATTATATTACTGTAATGTTAAAACTATTATTTCAAATACTCAAAGTTTAGTAAATGAAAACAGTATGATTATCATAGAAGCATCAACTTGGTGATATTGTTAATCTTTTATGATTTATAGCAAACAAGTAGCAAAATATAAAAGTAAATAACAGGAATACAGACACGTAAAGTAAGTTCACAATGCAAACTTCAACTTTGTAAGGCCCTGCCTTTTGAGCATTATTTTTATTAACTTATTGTAATATTAACAAAAAAGGCAAAAGGTGCATTAAGAACCTTTATTGACTTCAGCCATTGTTATTCTTTGTACATATGTACAATAAAAGTATATAAAAGCTTCTGTTTACTGTCCGGACAAATTTTAAGTGTATGCTGGCAACACAAGAGTTAAGTTTGATCATGCGCAGACAAGCAGACGAGGCCTGTGGAAAATTCCACAGCATGCCCAGCATGTGCCCCCTATATGACCTATTGGCTTGTCAATCAAGCATGACCTACTTTTCCACCATGCACATGTCGGGGAACAGCGGCCCCAAGGTCACAGTGGGCCGAGGGTTTCGATACGAAACAGGCAAGATTGGCGGCGAGGAGTCTGAGCAGTACGGGACACGTGCAGTTTCAAATAAAGTTGATTTATTTACTTACGCTTTTAGAGCATAGGCAGAAATCTTGCTTTTTCAGTTACAGTATATGAACAATGAGAACAAACAACAAAGGGGTCTGTTGGCCCACGGGGTTCTCGAGTGAGCCCTTGCTTTCTAGCCGGAGCTAGGGGTGGCTGCCCAACTCGATAGTCCCAGGGCTGGTCAATAGCTCATAAATCGGGATACGAATAACAGAACTGTAA
>NW_017729033.1:89357830-89366206 GCF_001723915.1 Gavialis gangeticus | reverse complement strand
GAAAACGAAGACTAAATTAGAACTCCTGTGTTACCAGCAAGGGGGCATGTCCAGACAAATTTTAAGTGTATGCTGGTAACACAAGAGTTAAGTTTGATCATGCGCAAACAAGCAGACGAGGCCTGTGGAAAATTCCACAGCATGCCCAGCATGTGCCCCCTATACGACCTATTGGCTTGTCAATCACAACTGACCTAGTTTTGTAACAACACGCATGCTCAAATCGGCCAACTATCTGGCTTGTCAGTAACTGTGAACATGCTCAACTCTGAAGAGCATGATGTAATTAGACTAGAAATTTCTAAGAACAAAGCAACCTGATTGGCTACCTGGTTGCCTTAAAAGACTTGTGAGCCCCTCACCCGGGGGGAGAGACCCGCTCGACTGGCGAACAGAGGCTGCCTTGGCAGGGACTGTCTCGCTGGGAGAGATCCAAGCTGAGAGCAGAGGCTGTTCCCACAGGGACTGCTCCTCAGCAGGGCTTCCTGGCCCATTGATCTCCTCCTCACTGTGGTTTTGCAGATCGATCCGATTCGTTTTCATATTGATTCCTTTGGCTACCGACTGATTTTTGGCACCGGCCCTGACTGCGATTTTGGTCAACCCAGTCTGCCTCTGCTTCGACATCGCTTACAATCGACCTCAGCACCGTTTTCGACCATCTGTTCGTCCACTTTGGACTGGCGTCACTTCGTTTACATCGTTCACCGTGTTACAGTTCCGTTGTTTGTCATCCCAATCAATAAGCTGTTGACCAGTCCTGGGACTATCGAGTGGGTAGCCGCACCTATCCTTTGGGGTAGAAAGCAAGGGCTCACTCGGGAACCCCCTGGACCAACAGACCCCTTCATTGTTCATATACTGTAACTGAAGCAAGCTTCTCCAGTAGTGTAAGTCAAAAATAAATCAACTTTACTTGAAACCGCACCGAGTCCCGTACCACTCAGACTCCTCGCCGCTAATCCTGCCTGTTCGATCTGATCCGAGCCCTCGGCCCACCGTGACCTTGGGGCCGCTGTTTCCCGACATTTACATAATAATCTAAACACCAAAAATCAATTTATTTAAGTTATTAATATATTACGTTGATAGGGTCTGACACAGGAAAAAGCATGTAAATCTGTTCGTCTATGCAATCTCTATTCAGGGAAACAAATGGGCACATGCATAAATCCCAATGACTTTGAATGTCACATGTATTATTACAGTAGAGTTTTAAAACTTTAAAAGTAGAATAGCTAAAGGTGAATGGGATAATGCCCCAGTTAAGGAAAGCAAGTAGGCACATATTTAACTTTAAACACAGACTTCCGTCACTAACTTCAACAGAACTTAAACATGTGCTCCAGTGCTTTCCTTAATAAGAATAATTTCCTAAATCACACCTTAAACCAACCACCTTTAGCTGCTCTACTCACAGAAGAAAAATGTCCTACATTACAATAACACTTATTGAACATGTAATGTCCAGTGGCACCAGAACAATCTACTACATACACCACTTATAAATGTGACATGCAAGGGCGCTTATAAATTTCACAAGAGCTACAAACAAGGCTGTTCATCTTCTAAACTGCTGGGGGCCACATGCCACACAGGCTCATCATAGGCCCACATCATGTAGCTGACATAGGTACCAGCACTGCTATATCACACCCATAAGGCCCCAGTGCCACCCTCATCTCCACATGCTACACATAGCCCCCTGGGGCAGGCAGAGAAAGCAGAATACACAGGAGGGACAGCGATCCCAGAGACATTGGCTGCTGTTAGAGCCAGAGCAATAAGAGTTGGGGGGTGGCGGGCATGGTGGCCAGGCCTAAGGGCCACAATTTAACCCCTTGTGGGCTGCAAGCAGCCTACAGGTTGCCAGTTAAACAGCTCTAAGCAACAACATAAAAAAATACTGCAAGAGGAGTAGGGAAGAGAAAACTGAGCAAGTGGGTGGCTTTCCATATACAAGTTGCCCCAGCCACATGCCAGCTTAGAATCTGCAATGGTGTCGCAGGGCACTAAGGTGCCTGCTCCTAGAAGAGCAGAAACTGTCTGGGGAAAGAGCCCAAAGGTGCAGGTTACCAGGGCAACAGGCTAGAGAGCAAATTAGCCTGCACCTACACCTGGCCAACTGACCAGAAGGGGCAGGGCCCTGTGCCCTTAAAAACCCCAGGCTGGAACTAGGGAATGCAGCTCCCCGCTAGCAGCCAGAGGGGAAGGAGCCTCCAGGGAGGAAGTGCCTAGTGATGCTGCAACTGCCTGATATGCTGCACCTAGGGCTAAGGGGGCTCTGTGCGCTCCACAGGTACCCTTGTCTACTAGACACTTAATGCCAGGGACAAAATCTTATTCTTTTAAAGGGGCACAGGCAGGGACACACTGTTGTGAGAAAAGATGGAATGCATTCAGGATTGTGGAGCTTTTCTCACAAGTCGTCTACTCTCCACCATGGATACATCTCCCTAAACTAGTCTGGTCTCAAATGGGGCTAACATACTCCAGACCAGGATTCCATGGCATACATTGTACTCTCACTGCCCTGGTAACCTCTTCACTCTCAGTCTCTTCTTGCTTAGTGGAAATCTTAATGTGCCACAGATACATGCAATAAGGATTTAAATGAAAAAAGTAAAAGAACAGAAAACAGCTGCAATTCCTGTTCTATATCACTTGAATGAGAAAAATGATCTATCAACTACTAAAGGATTTCAACTACCACATTGAAAGCTCTGGTCTTGAGAACTGATATTGTGCACTGAAATGTTAATTACGGGAAGGTTTTTTCTAATTAGTGTACAGCAGACCCCCAATTTACGCGATTCCAACTTACGCGTCTCGCGTTTACGTGATTTTTATATTAGGGCCTGGACTGGAAAATGCCCCTCAAGAGGTGCATCTTTCGCGTATATATACAAACAGTCACAAGATTCGCATATATACAAGAATGCCTCACAAGATTTGCAGGCAGAATCAAGCAGAGCTGTGCCGCCATTGTGCCACCATTGTGGTAGCAGCATCTCAAGATACATAGGTGAGACGCTAGACGCGCCTCCCAAAGGCAATTGCACTGAGAAAAGGGGAATAAAAGCTATGACTATGGTACGTCTGGGGTACACAACCCCTCACTATTCTATTATTTCCTATGGGGAAAGTCATCCTGACCTCTGTGAATTTGACTTACGTGAAATTCCCCTGGAATGCAATACTCGTGTAAATCATGGGTCTACTGCACTTCATATATGTAACCAGAAATTTTACACAGCTAAAAAGTATCACTATTTTGTTATTAATCCCTTCCAATCAATCAGTACATACATGAAGAAAACAGCCAACTTGTATTCAAGATGTTCCAATATGATTTAGAAGCTACTTTCAAGAGGAACAGAGGTGCCACCAAGAACTTTGTTATATTCACTTCGGTATACAGACCAATCAGTATCTACAAGATAGCTTGCCATCCCCACCTCTAGTAAGAGATTGTTATCTCTAAATTTATTTATAGTGAATTCTAATGATAACATATGGGAACCATTCAGCTTGATTATGACCTAGGGGAAGTAAGTTATTTGCATTTCAAAATGATGGGAAATATTATCCCTATATCTAACACATTCAGAAATTCATATTATTTTCCTCTCCTTATAATTATAATTCTGCTAACTTAAGCTGTCACAGAGCAATAATGGTATCCATATCTAATGTGTCTGACAATACAAGACTTTAGGAGAGAATAAGAGAGTGACTAACCCTGAAAATGAAATATGTAAATTAACTGATAGTGACAGTAGATGAAAGAAATATACATTGTTGCTTTGTTTGCCTTTTAAGATTTGTATATATTTCTTTAAATATTAGAATCTAGGAACATTTTAATTTTCCTTTTATATAAAATAATGTTAAATATCTTCTTTGGGGGGAAAAAAAGAGTCTTGATGCCGTCTATATTTTACAGCTTAAACTTTACTATGTAAGCAACTTCCTTGACTTTATCACGGATTATTCATCCTTAGCATAAGCAGAACACAATGCTGAGTTCTCTGTAATTCTACATAGCCAACCAAAGTTACCAAGATTAAGCCATATAGTAAATCCTTGAATTGCTTAACATAGTTAAATAAGCTGCACTGTTAATGGATGTTTTCCCAATGTCCCTACAAACTCTGTATACAATTTGTACCCATGGAAGCACATTTACCAGCAATCACCCTATACACACCAAGAAAGCTGTAATATACAGCCACACCCTCAGATATCACTAAATTTGCACTGAGAACACTCTAGATTGCCACCTCACAAGTCTCAAAAAGGCCAACACAGACACTCGAGAGAGATAGACTGCACATTTGAAAGAGCCACCCGGATACCATGTTAAGAATTGCTGCAGTACAGAAGGAAAACCCCCACGAATCACACACCACGGGTTAAGACATATCACCCCTCCCTCGAACCTATATGGAAAATCCTCAAACAATTACAACCCATATTAAAAGACCCAATTCTTAAAGAAATCTTCCCAGAACTACCCATCTTAACCTTCAAACAAGCACCTAACATCGCTAACCTCATCACCAGAAGTAAACTTTCTATGGACCAAAACACACCAAATGGATCCAGACCAGACCATGACAATAAATATAAAACCTGCCAACGTATCTCCACCACCGCCACAATTACTACACCCCACAACAGAACCATCAGCATTCCCGTATCTTACAACTGCACCTCCAGAAAGGTTATATATCTCATCCAATGCACCAAATGCCCTGATGGAAAATACATAAATATGTGCAACAACTGCGCACCAGAATGAACAGACAATGGAAATCTATTGAAGACAACAATACCCAATTACCTGGGGGGGGTGCATTCCCAATCTCACAGTTCTAATACTAAGGGAATTTACAAAATACTTTTCACAGACGAGCCTATGAACTTCACTTCATCAACCACCTGGATACAAAAAGTAAATACAGGCATTGGATTTATGGACTAAATACAGGCATTGGATTTATGACACATTATAACCTGCCAAACATCTGGCTCCCCAGGTACCTCTCCACTATTTACCAGCTACATTAATCCCCCCTGCCTCCCTCCCCAGCCTGTCTCTCACCCACTGACTCCTCAATTTACATCTTCACTGACTAGCATTCTTACATGCATACCAGCCTCTGGCTTCTTTACTATTCATTCCATCCAGGAAGAACACACACCAACTGCCTGACAAAGGGTATTTATACCCAAAAACTTGCTAAGAAGAATTTTTCCAACTATTTGAGTTGGTCTAAAGAAAGATATCAGATTTACCCAAAGAACCCTGTCTCCATATCTAGTAATGCAGCTATACTTGAAATTCTCAAAAATGATTATTCAGACTTAATCAAAATGCACTTAACAGGGAATCTGTGAGAAAGATTTGTTAGCCTTCACAAAAATCTAACTTATGCCTGTTTCTGCTGGTATCTTTTATGCAAACAAAAACTGAATCATAGGTGTTGAATCAGATGAAGGGACTGAAAGACTAGAGCAGAGAATTGGTACCCAAGTTTGAGAGAGAGTGGATGCTAGTGAAAAACTCTGTGGAACTAAATGATACAAGACCAAATCAAAAGCTTAAATACAAGCCAGACCTCTGAAATGCCAAGCTTTATTACCCAGGTGAACACTTCTGTTCAGAAAACAATACAATACCCATGCTTACTCTGTGTGTCCCTCTGTTCCCTTTGAATGTCTGAACCAAAAAATTTAATCAATTTGTATAGCCTTATAGGTAACAGACAGGCCACTTGTCAGACCAGGTGGTAGAAACATGCCTTTTAGAGCCAGAGATTCAGGGTTTTATTCTCTTGTCAATGACTAGGGATCTACCTAAATCATGCCAGAGGTGCACTGCACAGCAACTCCATTAATCTTGCTCTTTTCACCACACACCACCCTGCTGCTGATTAGCTGAGACCCCCCAATGGACCACCATTTGCTGATGATTGGCCAGGAAACAAAAACTGTGGCATATTTAAAACCATGGTTTTTGCCTCCTAGATGATCAGGAGCATGTGGCAAGCAGCAGTGCCACCAGGCTCCCTCAGCCAATCAATAGTGGCATGAGAGGGAGGCATTTCTGGCACAATTTGGGTAGATCCCTCTCAATGACCCATGTGGGGATGTTGTGTTATACATACAAGAACAATTACAGAATCAAGGCAAAATCTGTAGTGGGGAGAAACCACCATGAACCAGCACCTGAGAAGTAAAACTTACCTCACTAGTGTTCCCAAGAGAACAAGCTAACCCAGATCTCTCCACGGTATCTAGGCTAAGTACAGTCATTCAAGAAGCCTGCAGCAGAAATGCTCTAACTTTTGAGCTTTACACTAAGTGCCCACAGTTAGGTGGGAAAAAAACACCCATTAACCTTGTTGGGGGCAGGGAGCTTGGAGCCTGCCTTAACAACCCAAGCACAACAAGTAGTGGGGATGCTTGCATGCCTCCCAACGTGCCTCACAGGCTCTCCTGGCTGGCAAAGACTACCGAGAGAAGTCAAACAGCCAAGCCACTCCTGACTGGCTGGCAGGGACATCATGCCAACCACCTAGACCTGATGTGGCAATGCCACATTATGGCCATGAGCCACCAGCCAGCTGTCCCACACATGCCCACACAGCATGCTCTGTTCCTGCCATGTGGTGTTTGTGAGTGTCAAAAACATGGGTGTGTGTTTGTGTGTGTCCCGGACACCTGGGTTCTATGTGCATGTGTCCCAGACAGTGTGTGTGTGTGTGTGTGTGTGTGTGTGTGTGTGGGTGTGTGTGTGTGTGTGTGTGTGTGGGTGTGTGTGTGTGTGTGTGTGTGTGGGTGTGTGTGTGTGTGTGTGTGTGTGGGTGTGTGTGTGTGTGTGTGTGTGTGGGTGTGTGTGTGTGTGTGTGTGTGTGGGTGTGTGTGTGTGTGTGTGTGTGTGGGTGTGTGTGTGTGTGTGTGTGTGTGGGTGTGTGTGTGTGTGTGTGTGTGTGGGTGTGTGTGTGTGTGTGTGTGTGTGGGTGTGTGTGTGTGTGTGTGTGTGTGTGTGTGTGTTCGTTCGTTCATGCTACCCACAGCTCACACCATCCCCCTTCCCCTCTACCTTCCCAACCTACCCAGGGAATTACACCAGGTGCAGAGGAATGCAGCACAAAGAAGAGCCATGCCTGGTTTTGATCAAATGTTGAAGATGCCAAACTTCTACTGTGTTTATTAAACAAAACCTATGGAATGTTGCCTGCTCCAGAACTTGGAACCTTCTTCTCAGTTAACATTGAGAGAGTGGGGAAAGACTCTAGCTGTACCAGGCAGCTATGATGTTGAAGGGGGGAGGTGGGCAGCCATGGGGGTTCAACCTAACAACCACGAGACCTTGGGGCAGCAGGTAGAATGCCATGCATTAAACTGCTGCACCTAGGTTTAGTTAAATGTTATAGCTGCCAAACTTTTCATGTACATAATAAAGAAAAACTGCAGAATGTTGCCCAGTCCAGAACTTGAACTGGACCCCAGGAGGCTGCCTATTCTTGCAGAGGGTGTGCCACTCCCGTACTGCGGAACCCAGGCCCACAGTGGCCTGGCCCAGTGGGCTGATGGGTCCATTTGTCACACCATTCTGAGTGCTCCCACCCCCTGCTGAGCCTGTCTTGGAACCTCTTTGAGGCCCTGCACCTATGCCAGTGACCACCAGCAGCGGCAGTTTGTCCCTGGAAGGTTGACACCCTATGTCATGCTGGGTAAGCATCTTAAGGCAGCTACTCTGGAAGGGCTGATTCAATGTTGGCCCTGGCATCAGGTCCCAGGCAGCCTGGTCCCCTCTCCTGGTTCCCTCCCCTCTCCCAGTGCTGCTCCCCAGAGCAGACCCCACCAGATGCCTTCCTGGACCCTTGGAAGGGACCTCAGAAGGTCTTTTAGTCCAACCTCCTGCTCAAAGCAGGACAATCCTCAACTAGATAATCCCAGCCAAGGCTTTGGCTAGCCTGGTCTTGCTTGTAAGAATGCCTTGGGAAACTGTACCAAAAGCTTTGCTAAAGTCAAGGTATATCATGTCCACTGCTTTCCCTGCATCCAGAGAGCCAGTCATCTCATCATAGAAGGCAAACAGGTTAGTCAGGTATGACTTGCTCTTGGTGAATCCATGCTGACTGTTCCTGATCACTTTCTTCTCCTCCACACGCTTAGAAATAGATTGCTTGAGGACCTGATCCATGATTTGTCTAGGGACTGAGGTGAGGCTGACCAGTCCATAGTTCCTCCTTCTTCCCTTTCTCAGGCTATGGGATTGAAGTTGTATATCTTGACTTTAAAAAAAAGCCTTCGATTTGGTATCCCATAGTTTCATAGTTTCTAGGGTCGGAAGGGACCTGA
>NW_017729033.1:89355380-89356559 GCF_001723915.1 Gavialis gangeticus | reverse complement strand
CAAGGAGACATTCCCGGATGCTTTTGGTGAGCCATGGGGTTCATGATCACCTCTTGGCAAAACTGGCCAACCACGGCCTCGGCTTTGCCATGATCCCCTGGCTGGGGAATTGGCTCCATGGTCAGACCCAGTGGGTGGTTGTTGACAGAAGTCAATCATCATGGTGCCCTGTGACTAGTGGGGTCCCTCAAGGCTCTGTCTTTGGGCCAACACTATTCAACATCTTCATTAATGATGTGGATATTGGTATCAGAAGTGGACTGGCCAAGGTCGCCGATGACACTAAACTCTGGGGTAAAGCAGCCACACCTGAGGATAGGAGGGCAACCCAGGCTGACTCTTACCGGCTCAGGAAATGGACGGCTGAGAATCTGATGGTGTTTAACACTGAAAAATGCAAGGTTCTCCAACTTGGAAAGAAAAACCCGCAGCATGCTTATAGGCTCGGCTGTGCTACGCTGGCTAGCACTATGGATGAAAAGGACTTGGGGGTCATGATTGACCACAAGATGAACATGAGCCTTCAATGTGATACTGCGGCCAGTAAAGCGAGCAAAATGCTGGCTTGCATCCATAGATGCTTCTCAAGCAAATCACAGGACATCATTCTCCCCTTGTACTCGGCCTTGGTGAGGCCACAGCTGGAGTACTGCGTCCAGTTTTGGTCTCCGCAATTCAAAAAGGATGTGGAGAAGCTTGAGAGAGTGCAGAGGAGAGCCACACACATGCCCCAGGGGATGACAAGGTTGAACAGTCATAAACTGCTTCAGGACCATTTCAGGCTGGACATAAGGAAGAACTTCTTTACAGTCCGAGCCCCCAAGGTCTGGAATAGACTGCTGCCAGTGGTGGTTCAAGCACCTACTTCGAACACCTTCAAGAGGAATTTCGATGTTTATCTTGATGAGATCCTACAACCCTTGCTGACTTCCTGCCCCTGGGGCTGGGGGATGGGCTCAATCTTCTGAGGTCCCTTCCAGCCCTAGTGTCTATGAAATCTATGAAATATGAGCACTATATTTGTCCTCTTCCAGTTGTCTGGGAACTCCTCCAATCACCATGAGTTTTCAAAGATAATGGCCAGAGGCTCTGCAATCACATTAGCCAACTTCCTCAGCACCCTCAGGTGCATTGTGTCTGTGGCAGGCCAGTAGGGGGCGCTCCTGCATTGAGCCACCC
>NW_017729033.1:89341526-89354582 GCF_001723915.1 Gavialis gangeticus | reverse complement strand
GCAGACTCTAGCCCACCAGGTAGAAGCCCCTCACCCAGGTAGCTGATACCAGTCACGTAGGCAGAGGGAGCAGGTTTCCCCCCTCCCTCAGGAATGTAGCCAGCTCAGGTTACCTAAAGAGATAGGGTAAGGGTGTGTCTCCTCTGCTGGGCCCATCCTAATCAAATTGTCACAGCACAGAGATTTTGGGGAGAAACAAAGATGGCTTCCTGCCACAGTGTCTGGCTCTATGGACTTCATACACATCCAGCTTTTTTAAATAGTCCCTAATCTGTTCTTTCACCACTGTTAGCTAGTCACCTCTTCCTGTGCTGTCAGGTTCAGTACTCTGGGATCTGACCTTGCCTGTGAAGACTGAGGTGAAAAAGGCATTGAGTACTTCAGCCTTTTCCACATCATCTGTCACTAGGTTGCCTCCCCCATTCAGTAAGGGACCTACACTTTCCCTGATCTTCCTTGTGTTGCTGACATACTTGTAGAAACCCTTCTTGTTACCCTTCATGTCCCTTGCTAGCTGCAACTCCAGTTGTGCTTTGACCTTCCCAATTTCATCCCTGCATGCCCAAGCAATACTCTTATACCCCTCCTTAGTACTACTGTCCAAGTTTTCACTTCTTATAAGCTTCCTTTTTGTACTGTAGTTCACTGAAGAGTTCCCTGATAAGCCAAGCTGGTCTTCTGCCATACTTGCTGTTATGGCATATGCCCCATATGGTAAGCTCCCCAACACATTTCTGTGTTCCTTTATGGTCCAGAAGTTGTTGCACTAAGAAGCTCAATGCTGTATTTAACAGTACACAGAGATTCATAATAGGCTGCATAACTTACACACACACAGATGTATTCCCTGAACTCTCACGCATTAGATCAAGTGCCATAAAAAGACACCACTCCCCTGCCACCAGGTTTCTGGGCTTGTGGAGAGCCCGGCGGGCTGGGTACTATGGCCTTGTATTGCGTTGAATATAGATAAGGGGTGGGGTGAATGGAAATTAAATGATCATTCAGAGTAATCCCGTCTGAAATCTATTCCTACAGTTCCTACAGCATTTTATACCAACACCAAATGAGTCCCTCATTGGGAATGATCTTGACAGAGAAGCATGGGTGAAGCTGAACAGACTGAAATCTGGATACGGACACTTCAAAACAATATTGTACAAGATGAACACCTTGGACAGCCCCTTGTGTGAATATGGTATCCAGCAAACAGAACAGCACTTAATGGAAAGCTGCAATCTTTACAAATGCCCAGAGAGGGTACATGGAATTCATACACTGAGTGATGATACCAGACAGTGGCTCATAGCTGGGCAGATGGAACAAGGGCAGGGGGCGGGCAGGGAGTTGGAAACAGGGGGTTTGCTGCCTTAGGTCACTGAGACCCTGGGGGCAGGATGGAGTGGGGTTAACCCAGTGCTTGGGCAGAGAAGACTAGCTCTGGCTTAGACTAGGCCCCTGCCCCACAAGGGGTGGGGGTGAGCAGGGTGCCACAATACTCCAGGGTAAGTTGGTGGAATGCGACCCACTGTGAGTCACAATGTGATGTAGTACAGATGTTCATTATGGTGATCTAACCTACAGCACTGAAGTCTGATACCTCATCCATCCAGGTTTATCTTAGAGTGGGATCTGCCATTTATAGAGCATTCTATACGCCCTCACTGTCTGTTCAGCTATGGCTGCAGAGCACTTTCAGCCTACTTACCATGCAATAAGTGTAACTTCTGTACCTGGTCCTAGTGATTAACAGTGACAAGAGGGAAGAAAGAGAAAAATCTTACAGCTTACCAGACTTCCAGCAATTTTGTGTTTGTAAAACATGTTTATTTTATAAATTCTGCTTCTGAAACAGCATGTCAAAAATAGGAAGGCCATGAGTCTGATCTGTATTTAACACAGATTTACAGAGCTATATAAAGCTCAAATGTAATTTAAATTAATCTTAGAGCCCTATTATACTGCCTGAATAGATAAATGGATTTTACTCTAAATGATCAGTATTAATGGCAATGATGTCCCATGGCTGGCCACATGTAACAAGGTATGTTCAATTGAACAACTGATGTTCATTTCAGGGAAAATTTATCAGTAATTTTCCCAATAGAAATCCTTCTAGGAGAGGGAGCACTACAGATGTTCAGTCCATAGCCACCCCCTCTCCCCTGCTCTCCATGCCTTTCCAACACCAAGTTGATCTACTCCATGAACTTGCCTCAGACTGGGCTCTGGGAAACAGGGTCAGAGAACAACTTCCTCTCCAGTCTCATAGCAGAGAGCACTGGGGAAAAGACCCCAGCCCCTACCCCAAATAGAGCAATATCCAGCTTGCTAAAGAAGCAGGGAGGAAAGATGGCTGCTCCTCTCCCCACCCAGACTGGAGAAGGGAGCTGGGCACTTTCCTGGCTTGGGGAAGGGGCCAGGGGCTGTGCTTTGCAGCTCCCTTCCCCACCTAGACCAAGAAGGTAGAGGAGCAGTGGGGCAAAGCCTCCCCCACCCAGAGCAGCTGCTTCTCTGCTCTGCTCCTGGACGCAGGGAGTGGAGCAGAAGTAGAAGCAGGGAAACCCCCATCCCCTTCTCACTCCTGAGACTCAGTTGCGAGAAACAGGTCGGGGGCTCACAGTGCTACTCCCAGCACTCTGCTTGCGGTCCAGGGCCTGGGACTCTTGTGTGAGCACTGTGCAGGGGATTTGTTCTGCCACCCCCAGGGAGAGGCTCCCTAAGCCCAGTTCCCCACTAGCTGACATCCCATTGCCTCACCACTGCTCAGCAAAGTGGAAGGGGCAGCGATTTAAAAGACTTACCCCAGCCCAGTTCCCCCTGGCTGGCTTCTCCTACCTCCCGCCTTCCCCCTTCCCTCCCCCTGAGCTGTATGGGCAAAAGTTCCAAAACCTTAGTTACAGTGAAACAACATAGATATTCTCTTTAGATACAGTAATCTCTCTCAGACAGATTTCGTAAAACTGATGGGAGACTTTGACAATGACAGCTTTCTAATTGAATCTTAAATAATACCAGACGCATGTCACTTCTGTTGTGATAAAAGTATGGATCATCACTGCATTGCCTATGTTATGTGAATGTTTTTATTGAATGCATGTTTAATTCTGGTATTCCTCTCTCTTTCCAATAATGTTCAAAGAAGAATGTTCACTGAAGGGATTTTTTTTTCCCCTGAAGACTAAGTACTACTCACATGACTATTTTCATGCCAAGACCTTTTCTCAGTCCTATTACCAACCTTCTCTGTTTTTTAGAAATATTTTTGTTTTAAATTTGTTGATTAATTGATGCCCAACTGTATTCTACTTAGGAATTGGGTGCTACTCCTAGCTCAGATTCATTATTTAATATATTTAGCCATATCCTATTCCATTTATTTTGAAATGTTCTTGCACTGTCTATTTTAAACAATTCCCACTGTTATGGCATATCTACTTAAATACCACCTATATAACAAAGCTTGAGCATTTTCTTCCAAAATGGTTTCATAATCCCTGTAACCAATAGTTATTTATTTCCCATCATTACTGGGCTGTCCTCTTCATTTCAATTACCCAGCATAGCTCAGTGTTAGTCTACCTCCTGCTCAAGCACTCATCCCTTTCCAACACTGTCATATACGCATAGAAAATTAGGGTTGGAAGGGACCTCTGGAGGTCATCTAGTCCAACCCCCTGCTCAAAACAGGACCACCCCAACTAGATCATCCCAGACAAGGCTTTGTCCAGCCAGGTCTTAAAAACCTCCAAGGATAGAGATTCCACAACCTCTCCAGGTAACCTGTTCCAGTGTTTTACTACCCTTTTAGTGAGAAAATTCTTCCTAATATCTAACCTAAACTTCCCTTGCTGCAACTTGAGACCATTGCTCCTTGTTCCATCATCTGTCACCATCGAGAACAGTCTAGTTCCATCCTCTTTCAAACCCTCCTTCAGGTAGGTGAAGCCTGCTATTAAATTCCCTCTCAGTCTTCTCTTCTCTAGACTAAATAAGCCTTGTTCCCTGAGCTTCTCCTCAGAAGTCATATTCCCCAGTCCCCTCATCATTTTTGTTGCTCTCTGCTGGACTCTCTCCAATTTGTCCACATCCTTTCTGTAGTGGGGCCCAAAACTGAACACAGTACTCCAGATGTGGCCTTACCAGCACTGACTAGAAGAGAATTATCACAGCCCTTGCCATGCATGCAACACTGCTCCCAAAGTAGCCCAGTATGTCATTAGCCTTCTTGGCAATAATATTCTGCTTATTGTCCACTGTAAGCCCCAGGTCCTTTTCTGCAGAATGTCATTGGAAACTGTGTATACAAATCTAAGGGCACAATTACCCCTCTCTGTTTCAGTTTGATTACATATCCAATTTAAACTATGCTAGGGTTAACTACTGTGACGTGGTAGACATATGTTGAGATAAGAATATGCCAGTATGAGTTAACTTGGTCTGAAAAAATTCTACCCAAGCATATAGAAGTAATATACCTACAACATTTTGATAAATAAAGCTGTATCCTGGTGTACCATTTTGGTGTCAAAATGCTTGAAGATTTCAATGAACATTTTTAATTCACAATTACTACAGAGAAGAGCTAAAGCCAGAGCTCTAGGAAAATAGGGAGATGCTTAAATATATTTATACAAGTCTATCATGTACTGATGTGTGTTTCTTGTTCAGAGTTCTCTTCTCCACAATGTATATTATATTGCAACATTGCAATATATGACATAAAATTATATGGTGCATTTTATTTGCACAGTATCATAATAAACCCAAGCTCCCAAGAAAGATTCTTTAACCTTTCTAACAAGTTAAATAGCTTTATGTTACCTGATAATCAATTTGTCCAGGAGTATAAAAAGCTTCTTCCCTTTCAAGAAAAAGTAAAGGTCGAGGAGCTGAAGATCCAAATGCTCCTTTCTTTGTACTCTCCAAGAAAGCTTTTTTAAAACTCTCTCTCTCTATGCTATAGTTGGAAATATTATAGAATGCAGGACCTGAAAAAAATCACAGTAGTTTTTATACAACTGCAACTTTTTATCGTATATAGTAATCAGAAATATACTTTTAATAGTACTTAAAATTGTTATACTAGCATACTATAATAAAATTGATTTAGCTAATGAGCACACAAAGTTGCTGCACATTTACTGAGCAGGGTTCTCTGCAAGTTACATATATTTCTGGACAACAGTTGGCTAAGGAATTCTGGTTTCCATGATGACTATAGTGATCACTCGCTTGTGAGGATTTTTGGAAACAAGATAGAGCCTGCAGCAGTTACAGCAGAAGTGCACACAGGCCTGTCTACATCAGTAAATTTATCTCTGAGTTTCCTAGCAACATGAAGCATAGCTCTCTACCTTCTAACATGCTAACAGAGAGTACCTACAAGTCTTATGGCTTAAAAGTGCTTTGACTCGTATATTCCCATGAACAGAACACAGGCCCAAGCCAACCAACCCTTGGGCTATATACAAACAAACTTGAAAAATATATTTTGGTGATTCACAAAACCTGCTAAAATCACAATCAGATTTAAAACCTATTTTAAAGTGGTCTTTTCTGGAGTACTGTGCCCAGTTTTGGGCTCCCCACTCCAGAAGGGATGTGAACAAATTGGAGAGTCCAGTGGATGGTAACAAAAATGGTTAGTGAGCTGGGGCACATGACTTCTGAGGAGAAGTTGAGGGAACTAGACTTATTTAATCTAAAGAAGCAAAGTGGGGATTTAATAGCAGCCTTCATACCTGAAAAGTGGTTCCAGAGAGGATGGAGTTAGACTGCTGTCAGTGGTGGCAAATGATAGAACAAGGAACAATGGTCTCAAGTTGAAGCAAGGGAAGTTTAGTTTAGATATTAAGCAGAACTTTCTCACTAAGAGGGTGGTAAAGAACTGGAACAGATTACTCAGACAGGTTGTGGAATCTCCATCCTTGGAGGTTTTTAAGATATTCAAAGCCTTGGCTGGGATGATACAGCTGGGGATCACCCTGCCTCGAGCAGGGGGTTGGACTAGACGACCTCCTGAGGTCTCTCCCACCCCTAATTTTCTATGATTCAATGACATCACTACATGAATCATATGTAAGCATACATCACCCTCCAAAGATAAGAAGCATAGTTTGAATTGCTTAGCCATAAGACACCTACATTAGGTCCTAGGACTAATTACTCAGGTATCCAGGTTGAGGACTAGTTACAAACCTCTTTTTTGATAAGGGGAAATTTCCTCCCAGAAGTAATGCACAGAACATTTTCACAGGACTCAGAAGAGAGGAGGTTTGACCCCAGTTCTCTTACGTATGTCAGAGTGCTCACAACTACAGCATACAAACATTTTGTGAGTCTCTCTCTCTCACGAAATTAAAAATCAGCAGGTTTCCCTTAATGCGTGTATTTTCAACTATAACTAAAAAGCATAAAATGTTCTAAAGATAATTTTTGCTGAAGTATAACTGATATTAAAGGAATCATCATGTGACGTCCCAGAGGGTTTTAGATGTCTTATAAAAGGGATACAAAGAAAAATGAAGCAATCTAGTAAAAAAAATTGCTAAAAGAGGTGATTTTTAGACTCTTTTTATCTTTTCAATTTATGTTTCATTAAACTATGGTGAAACATTCAAACAGAGATGTTATACTCTACATTTTGTGTTTTGCCATTTCAGTGAGATTTTCCAGAATAAAAGTTTAAAGTTACTGCTAAAAACTGGCTTCTGATGTACAACCTTGTTACTGCTGTACCATAAGGTAAGTATTATTATTTAGTTATCTAAAGCAACTGGAATAACATGCACAGTGTTATTATGCTTCTATGTGTGTACCTATATATGCTGTATGATGATAATCAGTGTAAATATCTTCTCTGCTGCACTGCACTGAATGCACATTCAAACAGCTACATACAAGAGAATCTCTGTACATCTTTCTAAAGCTGAACTACTGAGATTTTTAAAAGCCTCCATAACCTCAGCATTTCCTAATACAAACAACCAAACATATAAAGATTACCTCTGCCATATCTGTTGGTTTTTAAATGTGCTCTGTATAGAACCATTCCACTTTAGCCGTGTGAATTCAAGTCAGAACATTTCTAGCAGCAGTAACCATAATGGCAGCACATACTCCCTGAACTTCCTTGTGCCTTCAGCCATGACTACAAATGTGTGGAATTGCCCGAACACTTAGCAGACCCTTCACATAGGGATGAAGCTGATAGACTCTGCAGCTAGGGCAAAGGAAAATGGGTGTGTGCAAAATCCATCTTGAAGAGCAACTGTTACAGTTCAGGTAACTAACTATTCTTTTTCTTTTCCTTTTTTGTGCATATATCTATCTGTAACAGGACCCTTAACCCATTACTAGGGAGACTGGGTGGTTTGGGGTCTGCTCTTACTGCTACCTTTCCCTCCTCCCTCCCCCCTCCCCTTGCTACCTTCATTCTCCATCCTCACCCCAGCTGGTGCAGCCGTGGCTCTTCCTGTCTGTTTCCCTAGGTCGGCCCTTCCCCCCATCTCTCTTGCTCTAGATACACACACTCGTTCACTTAACCTTTATTATGTGGTCTGAGTTGGTGGGCTTCCAGGTGCTGCCACAGCTTGGACACCAGCCGATGATGTGAAACAAGATGGCCACTGAATCCAGGTGCCAACAGAGCCTGACTACCCAGAAAGTGCAAGTGAAGGGTTATGTGACCTAGAGCCTGCTACAGAAACCCATGCCTTGGACTAGTGTGGGTCAGTCTGGCTGAGGGAACTAGTGGGGACAGAACCTTCCCTGGGAGGCACAAGACCAGGAGCACTGATTGCTGCAAGGGGAACTTGAAAAGAAGCCTGAGTAAAGAGAGTCTGCAGACCTGCACAGGAAGCAAGCTAAGTCCCTGGTTTCTATTTTGTTTTCTTTCTACTTGAAGCATGCCACACAGGAGTGAGCTGAACCCCTGCAGGACATTTATGTGCCTGGGCATGGGCATTGGCATTTTGGAGCTCTTCATCTTGTTTCCCAGAGGACCAGCTGGTGGCTGAAGAAGAGGTGAAAAATACTAAAAGGGGTAACTGGGGATGCCCTGAACTCGAAGCTCAGCCAAGTGTGCAGAGTATAAGGACTGGGTATGATCTGGGATCACTAGTGTACAACATGGTAGATATCATGAGTTTTGGCACCTGAGGTCATGAAGCATGACCCAAAGCTGAGCCAGAAACCAGTGGCCCTGAACAGTGGGGCCCCGAGCTATACAGCTCAACTAAAGTAAAAGTGAGATGCAGCCAGGGAGCTGCAGATCAGACAAGGGCCTGTTTCTTTAAAGTGTGTTTAACCTTCTGGATAGCCTCCCCTACTGAGTGTACACCATGAGATGGCAGGAAAAAATGCTAAAAGGGAAGACAGAACAGAAGGTACTGACACTAGAAAGCCTCTAAACGCAGGAACCCCATAGTGACATCCATGGGGTGCCTATGCTTTCCTACTGCCAAAAGCCCTGAAGCCACTGTAAGGTATACACTCATGACTATGCTGCTACTTTGCAAATATCTAGAACAGAAGTTTTCTTCAGAAATGCTACAGATGTAGCCTGGACCCTGGCAGACTGAGGCTTTTTGTACAGAATCAGTACATGGTCTACTGCATAGCAACAACAATGCATGAAGCTATCCATCTAGATATTATTTACATCAATACTAACCAAAACGGATCCTGGTGTTCTTTAATTTTACAAAAATCTCCAATTTTCAGTTTTAAAAAAGTAAACTAAAATCCACATTTTTCTGTGATTAATATGAAATACCACTAATACTTATACATAATATACATATAAACACACACACACGCACATACATATACACAAACACACACACACACAGTGGTGTTTCATTTTAATCACAGAAAAATGTGGATTTTGGGCTCCTGACCAACAAGCCACAGACAAGTATAAAAGTCAGGTCTTTTTAAGTAAAATGAGAATATTTAGTGTACACCCAGCATGTACAGCCTCTATTCATCCTTTTCAGGCACGGGGTTTTGCGAAGATGACTAGGTGATACTTATTTTTTAAATCAGATTATCTACCATTGCCAGAAAATACAGGTAAGCCCTTAAATGCAACCATCGCTTTGCAGAACATGGTGCCTGGGGCTCCTGCCATTAAAGCAGCTGATCTTATAGCTACTGAAAAACAGTCTTTGATGAAAGAGATGGGAGAGGACAGGTGGCCATGGGCCCAATAAGACACCCCAAAAGTGCTGCAGGCACTGATTTTTAATTCCAGGAAAGGACCAAAGTCCTAACTGGCAGATATACTACCATTAATCTTTTCAAAATTGCTCATCATCAGATGAACAAAGACTGAAAGATTTTTGGATTGGTGGGTGAATTGCTGGTATCGTAGCTAGATGCAGCTTTGACTTAGTCCTGCTCCTTTGAAGTGCAGTAAATTATCAAGAATGGCCAAGATATTTGTTCTGTGATTTCTAGTGGCTTGTTACTAAAAGCCCAAATCAAAAAACTTTTCTATTTCACTATGTATGTTAGGATGGCACTTTTGTGTCTCTCTATCGTTAATTAAAAATACTCAGCATGTCTTAAAACTGACATGGGTAGCTAGATTTTACCCTTTTTTTTTTAAAAAAAAGAGATTCTTAAAGCATTTGTCATCAGTAGACACAGTTTGACCTGCAGAAGTTCTGTGGCATTCTAATTATAACCTTGTAGGCCAATCTCGTCAAGTGTCCTACAGCAGGACTGCCCAACTTCTGAGCAGCTGGCGGTTGCATGCTGTCAGGGTCACAAGCCCTAAAGCCACAAGCCATGCAGGTCACATGCTGTTGGAGGCCTTCTGGCCCCCCTCCCTACTATGCAGGCAGCACAGAACTACAACCACCACCACATGGCCCCTCTTTCACTGCACTACCCTGCCTTGGAGACCCCCAGCTGCACCAGCAGCAGCAAGAGCAATGGGGGGATTGGAAACTGGGCAGGAACTTTTGGGCTACCAGCTCAACCACCCCACCCTACACTACAGCAATAGAGGGAATCCATCACCAAAATATATAGCTTTACCTGGTTGTCATGGGGGATGACCTTTCCAGACAGGAAGGAATGAAAGAAACTTTAGAAGCAATTGCTATTTTGCTATAAATATGTAGTATGCATCAGTCTAAAAAGAGACCTAGTCTCCATTAAGTGAGTGAATGGGCTACTCTTCTGCTACTAAACAAATACACAGCCTGTCTTCAGAGAGAGACCTTATTTAACAATAGCACAAATAAAACAATATATACACATTATAGTCTACAGATCCAATTCAAGCTGTGTTTATGTTAGTCAAGAATTCTTCAAATTCACTAAATCCAACAGGTGTTCATAACATTGATCATGCACCAAATTTGTACAATCCATATAAAATTACCCAGAAACACCGAACTAATACAACTTTGAAAGGGAGGCTACATTTGTTTTCCTCTGGCCTCCTTCCAAACTCCTGTATAAACAAATAAGTGTGTATATTTTGTCCTAATTTTTACTGTATTTTAATATTACTTTTTAAGATTAATAGATAACTTCTTAGAATATCAATCTTGTTAATATTGGGGTTATGTAAACTGAATACCAGCAATATTTGGATTAATTGCAAACCTGGTGTTTTTTCTAGCCTGGAGTCTTGGGTGAATCGAACAGCAGTTTGACCAAATGGGATCTTTTTCATTCCTGATATTTTCTTCAAAGACTCAAGAGCTGACCGTGGTTCATTGTATGTGCCAGGAGCTGGTGTGATTGATTTCACAGGTACAAATCTCTAGTGAAGCAGAGGAAGAAATATGCCAGTGACAGCCTGCAGCTCATTTAGAAACTATCTGGGCAGAAAGTGCCCACATTAGTATAGCACCATCAGGGAATTAGGAAGTGAAGTTAATTTAGATGTTGTAGTAACTAATATTTTGAATCATATCTGAATGTATAGGGCCTGATTTTTCAAAGATGGGTATATGCAATTAAAAGCACAAACACTGCATGTGTTTCTAGAACGACTTTTTGTGCACACACAGGCAGTTATATATCTTACAAGGTGCACAGGTACGCACATGCAAGAGTATAATAGATAACAAGTAGTTGCGCATGGCCATGTTTGAGAATAAGGCCACTCATATACAGCTTTTATTATTATAGTCTATACAGCAAATGACTTACATACATCACTGACTTGAAATATTACAGAAAGCTAAATAAAAGTACATATACAAACACAGCCACATCCACTGCCAGTCAGCACTACATCACAAAACCACACAAAAGGGGGAAATATTTTAGAAAAGTACACTGCAATCGTCTCATAATTCCTTTGTAAAAGGACATACTTTCTGCCAATAACAAACGGATAGAAGACTCCTTCCAGATCTTACCCAGAATTTCCTGTATAAGGGTCTATGTGGTACCCAGTTTATTTATCTTAAAAAGATTATATCAAATATTACATCTGAACCATACAATTATCCTCCTACCCTAAATTATGAAGCAGTTTACAAGTAACTTGAAATGATGCAAGGAGTAGAGACAGACATAACATTTTAAATAAGTTTAAAAAGTCTTCAAAACATTCCCAAAGGCTTATGTACAGATATACAGGTGGAGTAAAAACCTCTGAAGCATGACACAAACGTACCTTAAGGAAACAGGTACTATTTGTAGCACTTTGTTCCACCCTATGCCTGTATGGTAAAATCGGTAATCCAGAATCCCACAAGGAAGTGCTCTCTCTCCCATCTGTTCTTCCAGAACTCTGGGTACTGCCAACACCACCAAAGCTGGAGACCCTCTGCCCCACTGGTGGAACTAGGATACTCCATAGGGCAGGGCAGACTGGGGCACAGGGAGGGGAGGTCAATTTACCCTGGTCCATCTGCTCTGTGGGTGGAGAGAGGAGCAGAGCCACAGGTTGCCACACCCTTGCTGAACTCCATGCTGGAAAACATGCCACTGCATGTGGCCACAGTGATTTTGAAGCACTCCATCTGGGAGGCATGACAGGGAACAGTTATGAATCTAAATCTGCATTTAGCATCAAAATAAAAATGAGCTATCTTCAGAGGTTCTGTCTCCCTTTCACAACTATAAAACAATGATTTTTTTGACAGCCAAATTTGCTTAACCTCTGAAAATAAGTCAAGTAATTCTGGTACCAAAATATAGGTTTGTGTGTTTTATTTGGATATCCCCGTTAGCAATTTTAGTCATAAGCATACTGGTAAAATAATCATCCCTAAAATATGTAAAAATCTTAGAAACATTTATCCTGTGATGAGAAATGATTAACAAAGTTGTAAAAAATAAATACGCAGAAGTATGCAAGGTAACTCTCTACATAATTTTAAAAATGTATGTTGTAGTTCATTTTTATGCTCTGTCAAACATGAGAACAGAAGAAAACTGTGAATAGACTTCTTAAAGATTCTAAAAACATTGTACCCTGTAAACTTTAAAGTTATGTACATCCATCATGGATTTATGTCAAAATCATTAACAAAGCTGCAAGTTGTTTATGTCTTTGAAGTTTATAGGTTACAGTAATTACAGTTAAGCCCATTCAGAAAATCTTCAATTGTCAGAAAAAGAGAAGCCATCCTGATGGCCTGATGAATAAAAAAAAGACAGTCCAGCAGCCTTCTAAAGAGAACCTTCCATAAAGTGTTCCAACAAAACTAGAAAAGAATGTATGTGAATTTCTAGGTCTGTGGGGATATCTGGCTCAGATTTTCCTGAATAAGATAAAAATGTGATGGATTATATGCATTGGAAAGACATATTCTGGCTTGCCTACACTGCCGTTGGAGAAGGAAATAAATATAAATGGAAGGCGAAGAGGCTAAATGAAAGGGATAAGAGGGAAAAAGAACATTTCTACTTGTTTAATGTCTATACATTATATATGATTAAAAAAATTAAGAATGTACATTTTGAATTCCCAGACTACAATTTCATCTCAGGTTTGTCACTGGGATTTACCCATGAAAATACCATTATTATTCTGCATGGTTTGTTCAGGAAGAATATATTGGGGGGGGGGGGGGG
>NW_017729033.1:89319340-89341488 GCF_001723915.1 Gavialis gangeticus | reverse complement strand
CTGGGATTTCCCCATGAAAATCCCATTTTTTTTTTGCTTGGTTTGTTCAGAAAAAAATTTTTGGGGGGGGGGGGAGGTAGAAGGAAAAGGTGTTTCCCTATGTCAGTGGTTTTCAACTTTTTTCATTTGCAGGCCCCTTTGCAAATTTCAAATGGAGGTGGATAACCTTTTAAATTGTAAGTGTGGGTATTCAGATACTTTAGATTGATCACAGTCATGTTTCATGGACTCCTTGAACATAGCCTATGGACCCCAGGGGTTCCCAGACCACAAGCTGAAAACCACTGCCATATATACATATAAAGTGCATACACATATGTTCAGAGATGCCCTACAAACTGGAAGGTAGGCTTGTTGAAAGCCTCTGGGTAAAGGTCAGAGGGGAGAACTGCAGTGGTGGTATCATGATGGGCATCTGCTACAGGCCTCCAAACCCAGAGAAGGAGGTAGACAAGCCTTCTTTGCACAACTGATAGAAGTTTCCAAATCACAGGGCTCAGTTCTTGTGGGGGCTTTAAACTATTGGGATACATGTTGGGAGGGAAACATAGTTGTGTACTAGCAATGCAGCAAATTTCTGGAGTGTATTGGGGATAAATTTTTTATGCAGATGGCAGAGAAGCCAACTAGGGAGAAAGCTCCTCTTGACTTACTGATCACAAACAGGGAGGAATTGGCTGAGAATGTGAACATGGAAGATAACTCAGGTGACAGTGATCATGAAAAGATAAGAGTTCAGTACACTAAGGGGAGGATGGAAGGAGAACAGCAGAATAAAGATACTAGACTTCAGAAAAGCAGACTCTGACAAGCTCAAGGAACTGGTGGGCAGGATCCCCTGGGAGGCAAGTCTGAGGGGAAAAGGAATCCTGTACTTTATGGAGGCCCTCTTAAGGGCACAGGAACAAGATATCCTGATATGACAGAAGAACAGGAAGCAACATGAAGCTATCCTGGCTAGACGACAACCTCTTCAAAGACATGAAACTTAAAAAGGAATTCTAAAACAAGTGGAAACTTGATCATCAAACCTTATGAGGAAAGACTAAGGTTTCTGGGACTGTTCAGCCTGGAGAAAAGTAGACTGAGGAGGGGACTTGGTGGCCATCTGTAAGTATGTAACAGGGTGAATATAAGGAGCTGGGAGAAAAGAAGTCCACTAGGGAGCCCCAGGGGAGGACAAGGAGCGATGGCCATAAACTGTTAGAGGATGATTTCAGGTTGGATGCAGGGAAGAGTTTCTTTACAGTAAGGGTGACCAGAATCTGGAACAGACTTCAACGAGGTGGTGCAGCCCTCAACCTTGGAAGTCTTCAAGAGGAGACTGGACAGACACCTTGTTGGGATAATTTGATCTCAGCAGTATTCCTGCCCAGAGCAGGGGGGGTTGGACTAGATGATCTTTCAAGGTACCTTCTAGTCCTTAATTTTTATGATGTGTATGATTCTATGATCTTAATAGGGGAAAATATGCAGGGAAAAAAGGCATGATTTAAGATGTAACTGTATGTCCCTTACAGAATACAGCTGGCAATCTAGTTATGGATGACATAGAAAGTATAACCATTTTCACTTTCATCTAAACTAGTATTCCCTTTTTCACTTTAGTCAGCGGTTTCCAATCTGTGGTGTGGGTACCATCAGTGGTACACAGACAACCTGTCAGTGGTATGTGTTAGCAGATTTATAATAATTACTTTATATGGCAAAAATTTCCTGGTAGTACTTAAGGTTGAACTGAAAAGTTTGCTGGTGGTACTTAAGGTTGAACTGGAAAGTTTGCTGGTGGTACTTAAGGTTGTATCATTTTAAATTGGTGGTGCACAATCTATCAGAGTTTGGGAACCATTGGTTTAGACTAAAGTATTCCCTTTTTTACTTCAGTCTTCACAAGTAGGGTCAGCTACCAGATGATGACTGCAGGTGACAGCAAGGATAGGGAAAGAAACAAAATATTTAGAGTAGAAGAACATATTAGGGATTACTTAGAGAAGATAGATGCTTTCAAGTGGCTAGGTCTGGATGAGATGCACTCTAGCATACTGAAGGAATTGGCTTGAGGTAATTTCAGAGCCATTGATTATCCTCTTTGAGAACCTGAGGAATCCAAGTGAGGTCCCAGATGACTGGAAAGGAGCAAATACAGTGCCCATATTTAAAAAAGGGAAGAAGGAGGATATGGGGAATTACAGACCAGTCTGACCTTAATACCTGGAAAGATCGTGGAGCAGGGCCTTAAAGAATCAATTACAGTCCACCTAGAGGAGAACAGTGTGATCAGGAACAGCCAACATGGATTCACCAAGAACAAATCATGCCTGACTAACCTGATTTCCTTCTATGATATGGTGACAGGCTCTGAGGATGCAGGGAGAGCAGTGGATGAGATATACCTTGATTTTAGCACGGCTTTTGACACTGTCTCACAACAATCTCATCAACAAGCTAAGGAAATATGGGCTAAAGTACAGTAAGGTGGATACATAACTGGCTGGATCACCATAACAAGTAGTCCTGAATGGCTGAGAGGAGATATCAAGTGGGGTTCCTAATTCTGGGCCCAGTATTAACATCTTCATTAATGATTTGGATGATGTAACTGAGTGTACAGATTAGAAAATCTGTGGATGAGTGGAGTTGCAGATACTCAAGAGGGTAGGGCTAGGGTCCAGAAAGACCTGGATAAACTGGAGAAATGGTCCATAATTAATCAGATGAGATTCAGCAAGGACAAGTGCAAAGTCCTGCACTTAGGATAGAATAATTGCAAGCACAAATACAGACTGGGGAGCATTTAGCTAGACTGAAGTACTGCAGAGAAGGACCTGGGGGTTACAGATGATCATAAGCTGAATATGAGCCAACAGTGTGCTCTTGTTGCAAAAAAAAACCCAACAGCATCCTGGGTTGTACTAATAGGATAATCACTTGTAAATCAAGAGAAGTGATTCTTCTCTTGATTCAGTGTGGAACAGTGTGTCCAGTTTGGGGTCCCACATTTCAAGAAGGATGTGGGCAGTTTGGAAAAAGTCCATCGTGGAGCAACAAAAATTATTAGAGGCCTGGGAGGCAAAATTTATGACAAAGGGTGAAAGAACTAGGATTATTTATCTGGAGAAGAGAAGACAGAGGGGAGATTTGTTAACAGTCTTCAGATACCTGAAGGGCAATTACAGAGAAGATGGAGAAGGGCTTTTCTCCATCATTGTAGATGACATGACTAGGAGTAACGGCCTTAAGATTCAGCAGGGGAATTTAGGTTGGAGATTAGGAGGAACTTTCTGACTATGAAGGTGGTCAAACATTGGAACAGGCTAACCACAAAAATTGTCAAATCTCCATTCCTGAACATTTTCTAGAGCAGGCAGGGCAGACACTTGGATGGGATGATTTAGTCAGGAATGATTCTGCTTTGAGCAAGAAGCTGGACTAGATGACTTTGTGAGGTCCTTTCCATCTCTACATTCCTATTTTTTTATACTTGGTTTATGAACTCTCAGTATAATAATCTCAAAATTTTACAATGGTTTGTAGGAAGGGTGATTGAAATAGGATGTAAGTGGTAATTTGATTAACAAAGCAGAGAGATTTGCATGCTGTACCTTCCATCACCTCTGACTTTTCATTACAGGTTTAAGAGTTATATTGTGCATTTTGAGAGTTATATTTTAAAGTGTGAGACAAAGAGGATAACCACAGGGTTCTAAATCAGCAGTCAACAACCTTTTAGGCTGTGGGCTGGAGTGACCCAATTTGGGTCAGAAGCAGATGGGTGGGCACTAGGACCCAAATGGCACTGCTTTTCCCCATGGCAGCACAGAGCATGCACTCACAGCTGGCACTTAATGCCCTCTGTTGAATGCCACCAAAGCCCCAGGTCTGCAAGCTGGATCAAATGGCTCTGCAGGCTGGATCTGGTCCACAGGCCAGAGATTGCTGCCCTCTGTTCTAAATTATAGCCTCTTTATTTGCTAATGGTTCTGATTCATTATTCAGCAGTGAGATAAAGGCAGACATTTTTCTCTGAAAGTGTATATGGAGCCTCATTTGTGTTTTCTTTACGAAAGTGTATGGTTGAAGTGAAATTCAGATATACATATGATTATATTTTCTATACAGGCATACATTACACACATACACTGATATACACACACATATAGCAATGCACATAGCAATGCAAACATAGTTTTATCTGTTTTGTGTATACACGTACACTCATGAAGATAAACAAATGCATGTCCCTGTATATTTTTCTATCCATCTCACCAATATGAACCACCCACACTCATCAACACACAAAACACAGGTAAAGGAAAATATAATTTACTGACCATGACCTATTACCATCTGTTGATTATCCTGCAGGTTTCTTATTCAGGCAATTTTTAACCAGTAAAGTATAAAAGGAAAAAATATTCTGCCACCTACTTTGGACTGTGTAAGAAAAGGAGCATGTGTAACTTTGTTTCCACTTTGTGTTGTATACTCCTTCTCAAAGTGACTTTTTATTTCATATTGTCCAGGTCCTGGAACACCCTGAAGCAAATAAAGAGATACAAATAACATTTTTAGAGTGCCCACAGTTATATTTAAAAGGGTTCAATTAGTTAAATAACTGAATCTAGCTCATATGGGTTAAATGTGAACCCTCACTGTGAACCTCTAAATACTTCATTTAAAGAAAACCTAATGCAAATGTTAAACAAGAAATTTAAAATAGGATGGAAATAAACTCTCGAAGATCCTAAAAAATAATACCCTGCAACTTGCTGCCCTCTTCTGACATAGCGTATTATTTCATTCACAAGCTGGATATATTAAAGTTTTAAAAATGTAAAATGTAAAGTGCTTAATATGTTATGATTTTTTTCTTGTTCTATTTAGAGGGATTCTTTTGACATTTATAATTGTAAGTTTTCTGAATAAAGATTTTCCATCTCAGTTTCACTATGAAATTTCAGATAAAATTCCTTAAACTGTCTTTCCTCTTTATTGTGCCTCTCAGATGGTTCCCTGCACCCAGATTTTCATGTATATGCTTCACAAGACAACCAAAAGTGTAGTATAAGATCCTAGATAGAACAAACAGGATTAATTCTACAATCTGTGTTCATTCAAAATTCATACTGAAGACTGCATCTCCTTTCTTGAACAAGTGTTTACTTGGTTGCTTGTGTTTACTTTGATTTCAGCAAAGGACAAAAAAAAAAAAGATGAGATCATTAAGGACCATAATAATTGCCCTAAAAAAAGCACTACCCATTATGCCATATTACATGGACATAGATCTTATTCCCCTTCTCTCTCTAACTGACTATAAGGTATGGTGGTACATATTTTTTTTCAATTCTGATATCCAAATTACTGCCATTACAAATGTTAAACCTTGACATTAATTACAGAAAACTCTATATAGCTTATTATGAAGAAATTAGTCCAATATTATTTCAAGCTTCTTCCATTTAGCAAATGAGTCTATCATTTGTTGTTTGTGTTGCACACTAAAAGGTCACTGACATGCATGTGGGCTTTGGACAGTTTAATCTTTACTATTTCCCAAGTCTGCTGAAAATGAGAGTGCTCAAACATTTGTGAGAGTGGGTTTCTTTCGCTATGCTTACTATTAGTGCTATAAAACACTTTGAAATAAAAGCTCGTTACATAAAGTATTTTCAGAATGGATCTTATCTCAGCCCAGCATTTTGCTACATTAGTATAGTACCATCTGCTTAATAAAAGGAAATATTGCTCTCCTAGCACAAGGCTGCATGTAACTAATGAGTTTGCCTCAGATGTAGGTAGTCCTTTTAGTGACCAATTACAAATGGTTGATTGGCTACTGCTTAATGTGTGCCTTCCATCTTACAATATCAAAAAGATTTTGCATCTGCAGTATTCATTTGCATAATTACAACATAAATTTCAGTTAACTCCAGAGACAATAAATTCTGAGTTTCTAATAAAAGGAAATAAGGTTAAGCTATATGGGGAAAAATAAAGAACAAATTAAATGTAAGCAGCTTTAAATCAACCATATAGAAAAATGTGACACAGATAAAGAGGATGGGGGAAATACTCGGGAAATTGATCAATAATAAAATATAAGAGGCATTGTGGTTGAAGTGCCATATTCAGATTATAAATAATTCAAAACATGAAATTAAACAACAAGTGACAGTAAGCCCTTTCCTGGGAAAATGCTGCAACAGTTGCCATAGCCTGTGTCGGGAGATCACATGTTGGAATAAAAAGTATCAAATTTCATTTGAACCTGAAAAATTAAGGAATTATGAAAATCAGCACACATGTGAAACTAGGTATGTTTTTGTTTCATCTTTAGCTTTCTCTTATCTTATTAGATCACTGAATTTAAATAACTGTTGTGCTAAAAGTGTGAAGTTTATGTACTCTTCCTGCTAGTCTATCTTAATTTGCACTTAGATTACAAAAGTTCCAAGTTACAATTGTGAATTGTTGATGTATTTTAGCATGCATTTTTGACTAAATATTTCATTGTTTTCCATTAATACAAGAGTATCCCTAAAATATGGAAGTCAAGAAACAGCAAGGAACTTTAGACAAAAATATGTTATTAACTGTCATCCACCACCTTACAAGGTAATTTTTTTACAAGGTATAAAAAGAATTTTTTTTTTTTAAGTGGAAGGCCTATTTTCAAATTAGTTGCTAAAGGAAAGGGCGCAAAGGACAGGATTTGCCTGCATGCTGACAGCATGCATGTGGCCAAATCAAAGTCTTTGTGCAAGTATAGATAATATGTCCATATACAAGTCAATCTTTTCTGTTTTTATACTCATCTTCAAAGTACTGCCCAGGAGCAACAGACAACAGCCCTTACTGCTCATTATCAGGTGAGCTAATCCATGGAGCTTGCTGGCACAACTTGCTAGAACAATTCTTATTAGTAACATGCACTCATGAAGATTCAAAACACAGCTATCCCACCAAGACGGGGCACCCAAATAATTCTACCATCTGTAACCATACTCTACAAACTTGACCTGTTCAAGAGAGGTTATGCATAGAAGTCTGGCTCTTGCTCACAGTTCCAAATATAAAATTTGGTTCTTGCTAAAGGTAGACTGACATGTCTTTCAGCAACAGAAAAGAGGTGATCATTATAGGGCTGATTATAAAACTGACAATACATGCTACAAATTAAGTCAGCAACCGATGACTTGCAGGCTGGATCTGGCCCATAGAGCCACTGAATCCAGTCCATGGAGCTGGCTTAGGCTGCACCTACACCCATGCCCACACAGCAAGGAGCTGTGCTAGCTCCTGCCAGTTTCCAGCTATGCCCATGTTGTTGCTACTTCTCCCCACCCTCCTGGCTCTTGTCCAATGCAGACCAGGTGGTTTTGGTGGCATGTCTGTGGCAACGGCCTTTGCCTACACCAGCACCAAAACCAGGCAGCTGGGAGCGATGCCTATACCACCATCTACCTCAAACCCCTGCTCCCTGCCTGTGGTGCAGGTGTAGCTTCAAGGCCATGGGGAGCTATGCCAGGGACAACCAACTGGAAGCTGCATCGACACTATCGCTGCCTCTCCATGGCTCGCTCTGTAGAGTATATGCAGTAGGCCTGTGTGAAGCAGGAAGTATTTGACCCAGATTCAGATTTGGCCGATTTGGAGGGACAGTAATTTGATTTGGTGATTCAAATCACTGTCCCAATTTGATTCAGCAGATTCGGATTCAGAGATTCAGCACCAATTCGGAGATTCAGCCACAGACTATAATGGGAAATCACTAAAATACCTATAAATTTGTTAAAATACCTATAACTTTTTTTGCAGATTCAGATGAGAACAGCTGGGATGGTAATCCCTTCTGAGGGCATACCTAGCTTAAAGGAGATAGGTGCAGGGGGGGTTTCTTTCAAACTGCTGAAAGCAAAACTTGTATCACTTGTGTGTGTTAAGGCAGAGCAGGTTAAATGCAGCAGGGATTGTAGCCCCTCGTGCAGGCATGAGACCTGACAGGTTTCAGGCAGGGTGTTACAGCAGTTTCTGTGAAAGTGCACCTCAAGGTTCTGAAAGCAAATAAAAAAAGGAAGTAGGTGTGGAGTGAGGACGGTGGCACTCAGTCCATCTGCACATGGAGCTTGGGGAACCCCAGCAGTGGGAGGTTCACCTTCAGGAATACTAGCTGCTCCACCAAACCAGGATCCAAGGAGGTGCAGCGGGATATCACAACATCCCCAGCAATACTGAACACCCTCTCGCTTGGAACACTGGTCAGTGGACAGGACAAGTGTTCCCGAGCAACCGTGGCCAGATCCAGCCACACCTGGCTGCAGGTTGCCCAATAGGCCAAGGGATCGCAGTGCAGCGGCTCAACGTCCTCAGTGAGATAGGTAGCCACTGAGGCCTCCACACTACCTGCCTGATGGTGGGGTCTGGTACCACTGGACCCCAACCTTGAAGCCATGCCCTTGGCCCACGTTGGCAGCAGCTGTGGTGGAGGAGATTGGCTTGTGGTTGGAGTGCTGGCACGGGAAAGTGGATCTCCCTCTTCCACATCCCCCCACCTCTGCCTTTCTGCCTCCCTGACTCTGATCACCAGCAGCTTCTTCCAGTGGTCGAGGGTTTTTTGCTGCTGTAGATGCTCCCCTTCACCCTCGGGTCACACATGCCCATCAGCATATGACCCGTACTGGACTGCAAATGATCCAGACAGTTTTTGATGCCCTCCTTCAGCTGCTAAACCAGTGCCTGCACCTCTGGTGAAAATGGCTTGCCCCAGCCAGGAACTTCGATCCCCTGGAACTTCTAAATTTAATTTTCAAGCTCCCTCACTATGGGGGTCACCTGGCTGAGGAGGGCATCGCCAGCACTGAGGCTCTCAGTGGTCTCAAGGAATGGCTTGAGGACCACCAAAATCTGGGAGATGGTATTCCACTGTTTTGTTAAGGGGGCTGCTGGTCCCAATCTTCCTGACCAAGGCCATCTCATGAATGGCATTCTGTTGCTCAACCAGCCTTTCCAGCATCAGGTATGTGGAGTTCCACCAAGTCTCCACATTCTACATAATTTTGTGCTCTGGAATGTTCAGCTCTGCTTGTTTGTCCTGCAGCATCTTGCCCTGCTTGATGCTCCAGTAGAAGTAGCCCACCATCTTTCTGCATTTCAAAATGAGCTAGCTGGTAGTGATGGCACTATCTCCAGGAGTCCTGTCCCCCTCTAAGGCATCCCAGACTACAAGGTGAAACTTGTATGCCACACAGCAGATGCCAACAAAGTGGGCATCATGCACCACCTTGACCATATTGCCCCCATTGTTGGTGACCATAAACTCACGGGTGAGCTCACCCTGCCCAACGAACCAACACTGGACCATGTGGTTCATGGCCACCATGATCTCCCTTCCTGTGTTGGACCCATCCATCACCTCTGCTTGAAGGACAGCCCATCAACACCCTGACTGATTGCACCAGTGCCCTGTGAGGGAGAGGTAGGAAAGATCTCCACCCTGGCTGTTCTAGATATCTGAGGTGAAATGCAAGGATATCTACGGACTTGTCTTCCACAGCTCCTCCCTCAAGTACTCCCTGCATGCCTCATACAGGGAAGGTACCACCATCCTGCTAAAGGTGGTGTGTGCGGACACTTGGTAGGATGGGGCTATGAGTTCCATGATCCACCTGAACCCTATATGCTCAACAAAGAAAGGAGAAGGGCTGGCCATCCGAAGCAAGCATCTCCCCAAGGCTCTGGGGGACCTCGCTTGCCTTTGGAATGTGCCTCCCTTTGTCTTTGTCTTTGCCTTTCCCCCACTGGTCCAAAGTGGCCTGCCTTTGCTTCTTGCAGACAGGAGCTTTGGAGTGAGAGGGGGACTGCTTTTTGGGCATGCTCTCATTGGTGCCAGGCTGAGGAGGAACAAGGGCAAGGGAGTACTGCCTCCTGAGATGCAGCAGCATCACCGTGGTAGTGAAGTGTCTCATGCCCTTGCCCCAGCAGATCTGCCTTTGGCAGTGCTGGCAGGTAGCATACCTGGGATCATCTGCCACCTCAAAATGATCCCACGCTATACTACCCGCCCACTTTTGGGTTGAGGATGGGGATCCTGGCTTATCCCCCTCCTCACCAAGCAGAAGCACAACAACAGGAGGAGCTGAGCCACCTCAATTGAGCCACCTCAGCCTCCTCCAAAATCCCTTCCAGAGGAGGAAACCTCCCTCTAGGGGAACTTTGAAGGGTGCGGAGCACAAACTCAGATTCCTCCTCCTTCCTCAGAATTTCCTTTGCTATGGCCCTCAGTTCCTCAGCTCCTGTGCATCTAGCTCCAGCTCCTCCTCTGACACTGGAAGGTTCATGTTGGGAACTGAAATTGTGGTAGAGCATGTCATGCTGCTGCTAGTTAGTGGTGTTAGTGGTGACTCTGCAGTTGCAGGCACTGCTACCACCTCCTTGCTCCCACTAGCAGCAGAAGACTCATCACTGCCAGGAAAGAGGGTACATCCATGATTGGGGTGGAGGGAACTTGCAGTTCTCCCTCTGCCCCCTCTCACTCTCCTGACAGAAGAGCTGGCACCTGCCTTTCCAGCACGCTTCATAATGTTTGGTGTTCTGCAAAGTGTATGTAATATATGCTGTGCTTTCCTGTACAGTGATGACACACTGTCAGGGAAAACACAGATTTATTTTTGTGGGGGGAAAGAACAAGACAGACTAACAAAAACACATAAGAGGATTTGGCAGAAAGAATAAGTTGAAAGGAATGAATAGGGATAACAATAGGGATTGTAGCCAAGGATAAGTAGGAAAGGATTGGATACAACTTAAAAACTAGCTAGCAAGAGACTAGATAGCAAGCCAGAGCCTTTCAGATGCTGCCGGGCCAAGAGACACACCTCACAGAAGTCACAGATCACTTCAGACACAGCTTGATGTGTTGTTTCTATATCCCTCCCCCAGACCACTGTGATTTGAAGGAAACTCAGAAAAAGATCACAGTCACTGGCCAGCTACAGATGTCAATATCAGAGCAGTCTTTCCCCACTCTCATCCTTTTCCATATATATCCTTTTCCTTTTCCCCATCCCCCTCCCTCTTCTCAGTTTCTGTTTCTTGCAAGCCTTCTGAATCTCCAATCTCTCTGAATCGATTCCAAGGCTTCTGAATTGATTCAGACCTTGTAATGGGTCTCCCAATTCAATTTGTATTCGGAGATTCGGCCACTGAATCGAATCAGCTACTGAAGCTTCACACAGCCCTAATGCACAGCTTCCAATTAGTGAGGAAGCATCCAGCTGTACATGCTCCACAAACCCAGGGTGGGGAGGAGCAGGAGTGGGGAAAAGGGAGAAACAACAGCAATGCAAAGGCAATTGGAAGATACCTGGTCCCAGTCCAGTTCCCCATCAGCTGAAAGCTGCACCTGGTGCCACAGCCAAGGAACAGAGGACTGGGAGAAGCAGTGGCAGCACGGATATAGTTCCCAGCTGCCTGGCTCCATCCTAAGCACAGGGAAAGCCCCTCACTATTGACGCACTGTCAAAGCCACCAACCTGAGCTGGATCACAGCACAGTCGTTCTAGTCCACAGCTTGTAAAATGTTGACAACCCCTGTGCTACAAAATAATTCCCCACCATACAGTTATCTTCATTCAGGCACTGGTATACCAGCAGGCACTAGAAGCTCAGTAGCTGCATTATGCACGTTATCATGCTTATTCAGTCTCTCAAAAGAGAGGCCTAGAGCATCTCTCTACTGAAGGGCAGCATCTTTCTGTGCAAGAGCAGTTTGTAAATCATGGCCACGAAAACTAGACTGCAACCTAAGATAACCATCTATGGTCATAGAAACACTAGGACAAAATCCTCCACTGAAGAAAAGTAAATTTTTTTCTGAGTAGACTGTTGTTCTAAGAGAGGTAAACTCATGGCTTGTAGTTAAAGCAATTCTAAAATGTCCAGAGCTCGGTATTAATAGGAGGAATGTCACTATCAACTGCATTTATACCGTTACAAGGATAAAACAGGAACCTATCTCCTGATATGTCATATCAGGGTGTTTTGCCACAGTTCAAGAAGAAAATACACTTTGAATTTTTCTAGGCCTTCCACCTGTAAATCCTTCATCAATTCTGATTTCTTAAAATGGTGAAAAACAGGAAGGTGAGGAAATAGGTGATACCTCCTGTTAAGTTGCACAGTCTCTGACTGAATGCTGCAGATATTACTTTTCCTATAGCATCTATAGATGCAAGAAACAATACATACCCAAAGTACAGTGTGTATTATAATTTGGTAAAAATAAATGTAGTTCTACGAGAAAGATATGCAGAAGTAGAAATAATCATTATATGGTGTTTTTTTAATATTGTTTTCTTCTTTAAAATGTATTCAGTGGAAAATATAAACCTTGTAGAGAAAAATATTCCCTGACAGGAGCAACATTACTACCAAGATATTCAGCTTTTCATACCAATATTTAAGTTACATCTATAACAAAGAATTCTCCTCCACAACAGAAGTTAGTAGACAGTGGGAATCAAAGCACCTGTATACAGCCCAACACTGTCATAAGATGGTTGACTTAATCATATCAAGATTTTTTTTAATTTTGCCATTTCATGGGTGGTTTGACAGAGTAAATAGGCCAATGAGTTTCCAAACCACACAGCTGTATTAGATATTGAGATGTGAACTCATCCTGCTTGGGAAAAATCTCAATTTAAGGCAACGGATATTTTACCTTAGTAAAGGCTATAGAATTGGGTAGAATATCAGAACTTCTAAGCTTTCATTTGCTAATAAAAGTTTTCATTGAATGAGGATATTATATAGTACTCTACATGAATAAAGTGATATTTGCCCACAAAACTGAATGTTTTAACAAATGAATCACATTTTTTCTACATTTTAATAACTAGTATGGCATATTTTGGTATTGTGCATTTTATTAATATCTCACTAGCAAGTTCTACTTACATTACAATAATTAATTTAATTTTAAATCGATAGATAGATAGATAGATAGATAGATAGATAGATAGATAGATAGATATAAAAATTACAGACGATTTCAGTATGATAGTCATTACAGCAGATAGGAATTAATTTGTTGGAGTAATTCTGCTATAAAAAGATACAGTTATTTAAGAAAGTTTGACACATTTTAATTATTATTTGCATACTTTTACCCATTTATTAAAATGATATTATTTCAACATGACCTGTCTCATGGAACCACGTATAGTGAAATGAAATACTTAAAATATTATTTGTATGTAGTCAGAATATTCTCCAGTTATAGGATAATTTGGTAAGAAGCATTCATGGAGGCCTGACAAGAGAGAACACTTAAGTGAACAGCAAACTCAAGTATATTCAAATATGTAATTAAGTTTCTTACCGATTATATGGACATTTACAAATTTTCTACCTTAGCACTATTGAATAGGAAAAGCAAAACATTAAAAGAAACACCACAAATAATACTTTTAACTTTTTTAAAAGTCTTCAAAGAAACTTATAAATACAATTATAAACACAATACTTTTACACAAAATAATATGATTTTGTACTTCTTCCCCACCTATCATCTGAGAATCACAATGGACTGTACAGGTAGTAGTGAAATAAGCCACACAACAACCTCAGTTATGTAATAAACCAGTAGGCATCCTTCCTCTCCTTCTGTAAATAATACAATCAGGGGTGGCCACATTTCCTAAATCTTCTAGTCAAGTGCTACTCAAATTTTCAGCACTGCAACCCAGGTAAGTAGCATGGGCCCAGCATACAGGCTGGATCCCCTGCAATATCAGCACATGGGGCTGGGTCTCACACACCAGGATCTAGCCTTGCACCACCTGGGTCCTGCCCTGTGCTGCCCCACCCCCAAACACTGGGATTGGGCCCTACACCACCCCAGCCCCACGCACCATGATCGCATGCAGGGCCATGCTATCCACTGACAGGACTCCTATGGACTGGAAATTTGGCAGCTGGGGAGCAGCAATCAACACTGCCACTGCTCCCCCACCACCAAATTTTTTGACCAGTTGGAAACCCTGTTAGCTGCAGAACAAGTCAGGTGTTGAGAGCCCGTTTTAGCCAGAAACCAAAATCCTGAAACAGCTGAGAGTCAGAGGACACAACATTTTTGAGATGCACCTGCCTCAGAGTCAATCGCGTGTGCACAGTGCCCCAGTTCAAATAATTTGTTGAGGGACTCCTTGGAAGCCATATATAAGCCACCTTGGCATCACACAACTCACAAACCAACTCACAATTCACAAACCAAAATTGGTCACTTGTTATAGAACACTTCTGAAACAGGAAACTTAAAGTGGAACTAAGATAAATGATTAATCTCATTTTCTTTCTTTTCCATTTTTTTTTTTGCATTATCATTGCTTTTCAAAGAATAACCAAATGGTTTTATAAAATACAGACCCAATCCTATAAAAAATGTACAAACATGTTTAATTCCATGCAGTATGAGCAGTCCCACTGATGGAAGTTGCATCCATGGTCAATAGCAGTGCAACTGACAAATGTTCTATTTCAGAAAAGAACTATGTCTATTTCAATCTGGATCTACTTGGCCCTCCAGGATCCCTGGCAGGCTGTAAAGATCCAAGAAACTTTAGGCCTCTGATAACCTGCATGAAAAGCTGAGGGAGAAAGAAGAAACCCTGACATCATACTTAGCAATCAAGATCTCACCCAAATCTTGTTTGGGACTTCATCAGTTCAATTAAACTGAAATGTTTCCAGAAAACAGATTTAAAAAAGAAAAAATGTTGATGGAATTCTTCCAACTATTTATTTATTTATTTATTTATTTATTTTATATATATATATTTATTTATTTTCATATATATATGAAAAACTGCAACCTATGTTATAACCACACTACTTCTAACTCAGATGACCTCTGCAGTTTCAGTAGGATTTGGTATTTTCCACTTCTTAGAATTTCATGTAGTATTGCTATACATAGGTTAATAAATGCAGGGTCACTCCCAGCAAAGGATGATATAGTTCCTGTATATAAAGTTATAAAGCATTTCCAGTTCTGTCTGCAATAAAGGCACAACCTTCAACACTACTATCTTTTAAAAGTCTGAAGAGTGTATTTTTACACGTCTCTGCTTTCCCGCTTCCAAATTTTTGTTGTCTTAACTTTCTATTCTGTTTTTTTTGCTCCTTCTAATATGGGACATGAATATTTTGAACTCTCCTATTTTCTTCTAACTCCAGTACCAGGACCCTAGCTTAAATATCCAAGATAAAATATGGAAAATATACATAGGACAAGTCTGAAAAAAAGTCAAGAAGAAATTAATAATGGAGGAAGTATAAAATATAGGGTTAATTTATTTAGTAATACATTTCCCCACAAGCTCAAATTTTATGAATCAGCATTCTGTATACCAATAATTTAAAGTAAAAATTACTAGTTTATGTAGAAAAACCTGTATTTTGATCCAAAATGATACATCATTAATAAAAATAAGCTGAACTATTAATTGCTAGAATTTCTTTTCAATATTTAAGACAGAATTTTGTATTCCAAAATTATTCCTTTTTTCTAACTGGGTAATACCACAAACCCACAGGCATAAGAAGCAGAGTTGGTGGTTTGGACAAGCTCTACCAGAGAGTGGGAGGAACTGTTTGGTTACAAAAGCAGGGGTGGCATACGTGCGATCCAAGATTATGAGTGTAGGTTTGGTTCTGAGATTGAGGATGGGGAGCAGTGTGGAGCTGATCCCTGTTGTCCTAAGACAATTTATCCAGCTTCAGATTTTCCTCCCATTGTAGGAAGTTTAGTCAATATAAAGCCAATCGATCCTATTCCTGGGCTCTTTGCTCCAAAATGTGAACTCAGTAGGACCAGGCTGCTTAGATATTTAATGAGCTAACACCCTTAGTAAAGACCCAAGGACAGAATGTAGGAAAATATTCAAGTCCCTTCAATAGCAGTTGATATTTCTGACATATTCTTGAAGGTGGGTGAGATGGAAGCTAGAATCAGCCAACTAAAGACATTGCTAGGTGACTTCAGAGATTTGATGTATGGGGAAGCAATTGCACATAATATAGTAGTGGCAGCTGGAGAGGTTCCTCCTTTTAAGCTCTCACTGTGTGGATATTAGGGTGAAAGGGCATGCAAGACATATAGCCCAATGCACATTGTTGGCCAAATTAACCCAAGCCCAAGCTTGCATGCAGAGAATATATATGCCTAAATTGGGCCCACATGGAAAAATATTGAAAGAAGAGTATAAATAAGTTGGAGGGGGATGAAACTCACATTTCCAACTTTTATGCTTCTGGGAAATGACCTAAAAAAATGAACAGTGAAAAAAAATAATTTAGTGCTTAGAATGTTACTGGAAGCAGCCAGGAAATGTATTATCCTTTAAGAGTTACAAAAATAAAGATTTAATAAGAAAATTGAATGACCACTAAAATGATGGAGGTTCCAAAAAAATGAAGAACATATTGAAGTTCAACCTGCAATATATCACTTTCATTTCTAAATAGGCAAATTGGAAGTGCTATGATCCTGCAAAAAATGTAATTTATTATATCTATGCAGCTTAAGTTTAAATACTCATAGCAAAGGCCTTCTGCCTATGCTTATGGTAACCCTCTTTAAGACAATATTTTAGCATTTCTGTAACTATAAATATATGCCTGGGAGCACAGCCTATGCTTAATATTCTGCCCTAAATAGCAATGTCTTCCTCAATCAGGGCATAAATGAAGCCTTATCTACTTGAAGTTATGGAGCTCGGTAATGTCTCATATATAGGGATCTCTGTAAATCTCAGAGGATGTGCCACCTGCAGTGGCTCCTTTAATTTTTTTCATTTCACTGCGTGCCCACCAATGCCCCCTGCAGCCCTGATTGGTGGAAGGGGCGCACCAACTAGGCCTAGGAAGCAAAAACCACAGTTTTAAACCTGCTGCGGTTTTTGTCTCCCCACCACTGATTGGCAGAGAGGCCCTGCTGGCTGCATTATTTGTTGCTGGCTGGTGGGGAGGCAAAAACCATAGCATATTTTAAACAATGGTTTTTACTTCCCCAGTGATCAGCAGCAAATGACCCAGCTGGCAGGACCCCTCCACCAATCAGGAGTGATGGGGGAAATGGGACAAGTGGCAAAATGAAAAAAATTATGGAGCCACTGAGGAGGGCACTTCCTCCGTGATTTACAGAGCTCTCTACTCATACAATATATTTTAATAAAAAACCTTGAGAGGGTAACTGGAACACGAACTGGTAACACCATACATCCAATTAAAATATATATCAGTATAAAATATACTTCCAATTTAGTTCACTTACCATTACTAGGGACACCTTAAAGTAAGAAAAAAAATGAACAAGCTACAGTTCTTTAAATAATATTATTTACTCTTATTATGTTCTTTGAGTAATATTAAGTCACCTATATTGATTTAGGACAAGGTGACATCATGGAATGTGTTGTCTTCTGTGCTCTCACTGTTGCATCAAATTGCCAGAGATCTTGGTGCAGTTTGAGGCATCAGCAGCGGTCTAAATTTAGGTTTATATTTTTAGTCCTATATCAAAGACTTCAGCTCATACTTCGATCCTTGAGCAAGTTTATTGACAATATTCTTTATCTGACCAAAGTTAAGATTTACCATACCCTAACAATAACAGCTAATTTGCAATTCCACACTAGAAGCTGGCAAAAAAGTAACACTGGGTGTATCTACATGTGCATTTTACTACAAAGTAGACTAATTAGCTCTGCAGTAAAGCATCAATGTCTAGACATCCAGTGTTATTAGGCCACAGTGAACTAATTAATTCTGCTGTAGGATAGTACTGCCTGACATGAGTACTATCCTATGGTGGAGTAATTTAGTGTATGTGCTGCAGCACACTTGTAGACAGTGACTAGGGCTGCCTGGGGCACAAGGGTGCTACAGTATGGGCCTGCCAGCCAGCCCCACAGTGTAGCACTCTCATGCCCCAGCCAGCCCCTCCACAGCACATTAAGCCAGGGCGGAGCAGCTCTGGGCTGGCAGACTGACCTCCCAGCCCCTTGACAGATGGGGCTGCACTGCCATGGCTTAACATGCTGCGCTCCTGGGTGCATGCAATGATGCTGCACCCAGGAACAATAAACTCTGGTGCAAACTGTACTGGAGTTTATTCAGGTGCATTCATTTCAAGCATAGATGTGTCTACTCCTTCCTAAATAAGCCAAAGCACTTAAGTTTCTTTTCCTTAAGTGTGGTTCTGGGTTCTCGATTCTTCCTGCCTGGATCTTTCTTCTGCAGGTGTCACAACCAATGACCTGAGAGCTAGATGTGTGTACAAGTATTCAAAAACTAACAGGAGTACCTTATGTTGCAAATGTCTTCTTTTAGATGTAGTTCAGACTGAAGCTTGCATCTGTTATAGAGGATGTGCAGGCTCCACCAAGCCCTCATTGATTGGCATAGCCCGGGGGTGGATGGATCCGGCCAGTGGCCAGACTCCATTTCCCAGAAGCTGCTTCCCATGTTGCTGCAGACAGTTTCCATGGAGACCCCAGCAACAGCACGGCCATGAGAGCATGAGACCAGGCCTTCCATGGAGACTGGCCCCAGCACCACTGGCAGGGCGCGCAGCTGGGTAGGGAACTGATCTGGGGCCGGGGCTGGGATCTTGCAGCAGTGACAGCATGGAAACCATGCTACTCAGGTCTCAAGGGAAACTAGCTGCAGCAATGCAGGCAGGGGCTGCTGGGACATGGAGTCCACCATGGGCCTGATATGGCCAATGGGTCAGACTTTGCCCACCCCTGGCACAACCTAATTCTCCAGCAGGATGAATGGAAAAATGACCAGACGTTTTTCAGACTTTTGATAGGAATTTCCACTGAGCTTCTGCCATCCTCTGCAGCAAATCCTGAAAAGACTTGTATCAGAACAGAATATAGTTGAGGAAACTTCTACTGATGAGTAAAAAGAAACAGCACATGCAATGAGCTCTACTGCTTGTTGTTGCAGCTTCTGTTCCTCATCTGAGGTTTGTTTTGGTTGAAAGTGAGTGTGAGGCCCCTCAGGATAGTACTGAACCCTCTCCGAATTTTCTAGAGAAAATTATTTCAATTTAAAAGCAACAGTTTTGGAAGATCTCTGGTCCCAGAAAACATCTTTTATCAAGAACGATATCAAAAAGTACTCAGGTAGCATGGTGAGGGATATCTACTCCTTGTACCTACTAAACCAACGCAAGCTCAAATTCCCATTAAACATGTACAGGGTATAAGCTGGATGGGTTGTCAAGGAACACATAGGATAAACTCCCCACTTGTTCTCTTGACTCTAAGGAGGAGCAAGTATACTCCTCAACTGGTGCTGCGGCTTTTATTGTGAGCCCTAACTATAAGGTGGAATGTCTTATTTGTGCTGTGGAAGTGCTTAGTATGAAATCAAGATAATGATCAGCACTGAAGGGGTATCAGTGTCACAGATGACAGCACTGGTGAGTCAGTGATTGGTGGCATTTTGAGGGCACCCACACTGTAAACTTCAGGTCCCAAAAGGTCAATACAATAAGCAAAATGGTACTGTACTGATGGTATTTGTCACAGGTATCCCTACACGAGTGATTAACTTGGTATACCTACAAAAGTGATTCACATTACTTATCACATACAGCTACTTCCCCAAATTAGATTTATTTACTGCTAATGCTTATCAGATCAATCATTTGTATGTTTACTGTATTTACTTGATTTTAAGATGAGATTTTTACCCATTCATGGGGAAAACAAAGCCTTGTCTTACAACTGCATATTACAACTAGGAGCTCTGAGAAGCAGCTGTGCAGGGAGTCCAGCTGGGGCAGGAACAGCATCAGCAGCATGCAGCAGAATCTCTACTCCTTGCCCAAATTCCCTCCTCCTTTCCCTCCCCTTCCTACCTCCCTCCACACTGCCAAAAGCATCTGTGCTAGGAGCCTGCCTTTGCACCATGGAACTCTCCCTTCCCCTGTCTCCTCATGGAAGTAGGAGGGAGGGAAAGGAGCAGGACAGGGAAGGAGAAATCTTTGTGGTGCAGAACCAGGCTCCCAACACAGCTGGTTCCTGCAGAGTGGGGCAGGAGCAGCTCTGGGGCTCCAACTATGCCCAGTTCAGTGGGCAAAGCAGCAGGAAGTAAACGGTGGGATGGTAGTCACCGGGAGGGCAGGGGATGTGGGATGCCTGCTCCCCTGCCCCTCTTTCCCTCAATTTGCCTTTCCCCTGGCTTACCTCTACCTCCGCTTCCCCCCCATATTTGCCCCCTCGCTTCTGCTTTTTCCCATTGCCTAGCCCCTTGCTGCTGTTTTCCTGCCACAACAATGCGGGGGGGAGCAAAATTAAGGTCACTCCCAACAATTAGATTCTAGATGCAGGAAATTATAACAAATTTCTAATTCCTAATGTCTAGAATCCAATTATTGGAGGGTCATCTTAAATTCAAAGTCATCTTAGAATTGAGTAAACATGGGATATGAATCATTTTATTTGGTATGAATGTGTCTTTGTATGTTTGTAATCTGACTTAATCAAAAGATGAGCAGCGAATTTACAGCTAGATAACACTCCTCACTACACAATAGTTGTCTGTAGCCTAGAAAAGATTTTGATATGCATATACATCAATCAGGATAGTGGCAAAACTCTTGAGTGTTTACCTGGATTAGGAGTACACATCAACCAATGACTGAAACATGTTTTCACAGGGAAATGCCTCAGTGTACCTAAAAAATGACTACAGTGCACTTCAAAAGAAAATCCAATGCTGAGAGGGTGTCTCTCACCCTCCTGAATAAAAATTAACTGAGAGAAATTAAGAATTTATAGCAATACTGCATTCTTCTTCAATCTAAGTATGAAATAAGAAGGACACCTAAAGTTATCAGATTCTCCTGTCTAGGAGAAGACATCACCTACATAATACACATGCTCCCCAAGTATTGTGTACAGAAATAAAGAGTAAGGCATTTTAGACATGTATTTGAGAACACTGGTGGACTAGGAAACTCCTATGCCTAAGGGGCATTCTAATTCTTCTGCTGAGAGCTGCTAACAATCTGATCATGGCCGGCTGGAGCACTGGCCACTGGAAATATTGAAGAAGCCTGCTCAGAAGCTGTTAGTAGTTTGAAAAACAGGGTGAGTTTTTTTATGTTTTATTTTCCTGCACAGTCTATCTCCAAATTTTTCATTTTCTTTTTCTTATATGATCTCTGTCTTATGAGACAAATCTTATTTCTGTTTTGTAAACCTTATCATCTTATGAGCAGAATAATGTCAAGGCAACTAACAACTGGAGGGATTCTGTTTCTACAGAGACAGCAAACCCTGAACCTCTCTTCTTTTGCATACTTTCTGGGGAAACCTCCAACTGAGCTGCACAGTCTAGTAACAGTACTGGTTTAGAGTGGAATTTTGTCCAAAAGAAGAATCTGCTAGGGAAGAAAATCTGGTCAGTATCCAATGACACACTAGAGATGGGGCATGGAGCTCCTGGGGTCACTCCTCCATGGACTGTAACAGTATTCAAAACTGTAAACATCAAAAGGATTCATGTCAGCATTAGAAGCCTCTGAGTGAAAGCTTAGAGCACTATGGACTGTGCCACAGTTCCTGAGGCAACCTGAAGTTGATTCAAAGCCAGTACCAAAGGCTAGCAATCTTATAGGATGCCAGAGAGACTCACTTGGGGTCAAATACCACCATTTTGAAAATGATTTCTAAATGAAGCATTTTTCAGCAATATACACTTCACCTAAGCAAAATAGGTGCTTTGAATGTCCACCAGAAGGGCATGTGTGTCTCAGAAGACAGATAATATTCAAATCCAGAGACTTGAGCTTATACTGAAAATTCAGTGACATGCATTTAAAATAAAGGGGGAGAAGAAGGCAACATCCAAACAAATCTATCAAAAGAGTACCATAATAACCTAACTATCCCTAAAATCACTGTGCACATTAAAAATAAAACTATTTACCAGTTAGGCTAGTCCAGCATCAGAGAAGGATACCACTTGCAGTTCTACTTTAAAGACACATTTGTTAAGAGTAAACCACGAGACAATTTGTCCAAACAAGGCACTCAGGCAAGGTCCAACAGACATCAATCACT
>NW_017729033.1:89310911-89314340 GCF_001723915.1 Gavialis gangeticus | reverse complement strand
ATTTACCAGTTAGGCTAGTCCAGCATCAGAGAAGGATACCACTTGCAGTTCTACTTTAAAGACACATTTGTTAAGAGTAAACCACGAGACAATTTGTCCAAACAAGGCACTCAGGCAAGGTCCAACAGACATCAATCAGTGGGCAAAAATTTCTGATCTTCAGCCCATGTGGGTGCACATATAAAGCCAGTAATACATTTGGACAATCACTTAAAGAATGCTAACCTTTGCATTTCCTCCCCTTTGCAGTTTAAACTTCTAACTTTTAGTACTGATCTCTTAATATCCCCATCTGGGCTTTCTTTTTCCTAAAATGCTAAAACAAAAGTGTCAGACTAGTAAAGGCTGCATTGTATAAAATTAGCAGAATGGTGGCATTAAAAAAGGCATTGGAAACTGCTATATAAACTTGAGCTAATAGCCATATTCCTTTGATCTAAAGTTACAGCATTGCCACCATTATGAGATGCATTATTTCTGCAGTCCAGCTATCCACCATGTTTTCTCTTCCATAATTTCCATGTGCTTCACAAAGAAAATTACAATGCAATAGATTCTTTCTTGTGCTTCACCAAAAAAACCCACACTTTACAATGCAAAAGACCCTCTCTCAAGCCTTTAGAAATTTAAAAATCAACATGTTATCATATCTTTAGAAATTAGACTGTGAGAAATATACAATGGCTGATATTCATACAACACAACAGTAAACCTTTGAAAAGGCTAAAATGTGTATGGCCTTGTACAATTCTAAAGAGGGCGTGTCAGAGCAGGAACTTATGCAGCCTATCATCAGTCTTATGAGTCAAGCGTCTATTAAAAAGGGAATAATATGAATATTGCTATGGATATTAAAACTATCTTAGAACTGGCAGGTCTATTGTAGTCAGAACATGGGAGCAGGGCCAGGCAGAAAAATAAGCCATGAATAAACTGGAATGCTGAACAAAAGTGTGCATTTCAACAGATAAAAAGCAAAGCAACAAAACATGACTCTAGGGTGACTAAAGCAAACTTAGAGGTGAAAAGAAAGAAAAATATGTTAATAATAAAGGGAACGTTAGAAGACTTTGTTTGTCACAAGTTTCCAGATGTCACTGGTAAGATCAGAGACTGAATGAATAACTATTCTTTACGCCACTATAAAATAACTTCAAAGTGTGTTACAGTTTGCTAGTTCAATGTAATATTTAATGCAGTTTGCAGCCATGAAATCTAGGAAAACATTTTTTTCTAAATTGTTTTTATTAGTCAAGCGGCAAGTAAGAAGTAAGAACAACCCACCAACCAAGTTTAAATTGGTAATTTCAGCTATTTTAAAAGTTATCAGTTTACCAAAAAGTGCCTTAAAGAAAAAAAAAGGGGGTGGGGAGGAGGAAGATACATTTTATTTCACTCACACTTGACTAAAAAAAAGGTGGTTTTCTGAGCAGTAACCTGACATGGAAAATAAGAGGCAAACAAGATGTTAGAGAAATGACTTTAAAAAATAAAATGGGAGTCCTAATAGAATCTTTAAATCTATTTTTTACTAAGAAAATATTATAAAAAACAGAAGCCCAAAAGGATGTGAATAGTGACTCACTGATAACTATGTATTTCATAATCTTAATGGATCACTACAGACCATTACAATATTAATGCCATTTGCAAAGATAATATAAGCATTTTATCAACATAAAGAGATTTTTCACTAACAATGTATAGGCTAACTTCATAAGTAGACCAAGATATATATTTCTTTCTTTAGTGGAACAAAAAAAAATAGTAATCTTTTGAGCAATCTTGTAAACAGAAAAGGAAAAATGTGCTAAAGGCAAAAAGACAAGTAGCTTAAAAACTATGAGTATATCCCAAAAATATGAAAAAGATTTAACTATTTACTTAGATTTTATTTAAATTGTTACTTTCATATTTAATGAGACCCTTATAGCAACTGAAGCACCACATACTACATATGCTGACTGTTCTATGGAAGGTGCTCTCATAAAAAAAAAAAAACACACACACTTTCTAGGATGTAATGTAAGCTGTTATAAATTTTATGATATTTTGAGAAAAATCATTTTCCTTAATGCTGAAAATGTGGAAAACTGTGAAAAGCATGCTCTACAGTATTATATTGCTCATTTAAACATTTCTATGAATTTTAAATTTCTTTTGCTTTTTGTTCTTCCAAAAGTCTAAGATTTTATTTTCTCTGAAGTGAATATATTACTCCCAAAAGACATCAGACTAACAGAACTAAAAACTGAAATCCTATATTTCTCTACTTAACTATCATCAGATGTTGATCTGAGACGTTTTTAAGCTTAAAAACTGTAAGTAATAAATATAATAAAATAAAATCCTGCTCCTAAATCCAGCAGTTACATTTATGCCACTCCAGTGGCTTTGTACATCCTCATTTTTCAACTTTTTTTGTTTTGCTACACTAATAAGGTATTCTCCAGCTAACTGAAGACCAAATTGTTCTATATACTGAATTTATTTATTCTAAACAGCAGTTGTGAATATTTTCTATTTGCCCAACAACATGACTTGCACCCCAGCAAAACTCAGTTATCAATAATATTACTGAATTTCTGGAATTATTTTACTTATTTCAACAAAACTGCTGCAGACTTACACAAGTGTAACATTAGAATGTGAGTTGGACTCTCTGGCCACGTCCAAACGAGCACAGCCATGAGGTATGTGGTGCCCCAAAGACATCTGTGGCATCACATACTACACATTTGGATGTGCTCCGCACTGCAAGGGAGCACTGCCTGTGTGTGCATGCTTGACTCTTTCTTCCATGGGTTTTTTTGACCCCTGGATATCCAGGGGTTCAAGAGAACCCTCAGGGATAAAAAAAGCGAAGCAGCGCATGCACAGGCAGTGTGCGCAACTCAAAAGCAGAGCCGGGCCACCCAGCACTGCACTGTGGCTGCTGGCCAGGCTCTGCGCAGCAGAAGCACTGCTACTGCAGCCCCAAAAGGCCCCCAGGATCCCAGGTAAGGCTGCTGGGGCCAGCCCAGTAATGGCCCCAGCCTCCCCTACCACATCTGGGGTAACTTGCCACACGCCATAGTATGCATGGCACAGGTGTTCCCTTGGGACAAGCAGCTGTGGCGCAAGGTATGCTACCACTACTTGTCTCCGGGGAACCAAACATCCACACTCATCTGGACATGGCCTCTGGGGGCACGTCCACAGATGCAAGCACGTGCACTTGCAGCTGCTCAAATAGAAGTGGTGTAAATTTGAGCCGGGCTTTTTTGCTTCAGCACACATGCTCGGACATGCACATCGGTGTGGAGCAAATTGTGCCACTTGGGGCAAAATAGCCCTGCCTGGCTCCTCCCGGATCTGCAACCAGGGAGAACTAGAGCCCAGGGCTAGCACCTGTGCTGTCCCCAGCAGTATAAAAAGCTGCCCTCTGCA
>NW_017729033.1:89305330-89305911 GCF_001723915.1 Gavialis gangeticus | reverse complement strand
CCTCCCAGATCTGCAGCCAGGGGGAACTAGAGCCTGATGCCAGTACCTGTGCTGTCCCCAGGAGTATAAAAAGCTGCCCTGTCCTAACAACATCAGTACAAAAAGGAGCCTTGGCAAGTAGCTCAGGGCTATTCGTTCTCAGGAGCTTCAGGGGCCCAGACAATTGGTACCTGGGGACACTACCACCTGTGCCAGCTGGATTGCTGAAGCAGCCCTGAGAGTTCCCTGCACCCTCTACCCACTGCAGCAGTCTGGCACTGGGGGCTGCTGTCTGGCTGTGACGTGCTGTGCACCTGCCAGACCCGGATGGGGACTGCATAGCCAGTAGAGGCATCCACCCCTCTGGGCCAGCTGCCAGTGGACTGTGGTTGCAGGGATGGCCTCTGTGCGGCACTGCTGCCACGTGTGCCCCCAGCCCAACCATCTGGGCAGCTATTGCCCGGAAGATGTTCCGGGTGTGTTGGGCTGCTTTGAACTGTCAAAGCATGTTCTCCTGGCCCCATTTGGCCAGGAGGTCAGCCACAGCCAGCTGAGTCCAAGGTGCCAGCTCTGAGCAGGCAGGGTCCTGCCACTGGCCTCCC
>NW_017729033.1:89304626-89305107 GCF_001723915.1 Gavialis gangeticus | reverse complement strand
GAGAGAGACAGAGACAGTGATCAGTTGGACAATGTTTTATTGATATATCTTACAGTGTTAAAGCAAGTCTCTTATCATAATAATAAAGTGAACTCTAAATACAGGTTTCATGAATTCATGAATACATATTTTGCTGCCCTCCCACAGAGCCAATGGCCCCCACACCCTGTTACGGCCCACCAAAAGGGGGTTCGGACCCCACACAAGGGCCACGGCCTCCCAACAGGGGCAAAATGGCCCCTGCAGGGACTACCACTCCTCTGCAAGGCCCACATGCCTGACCCCAGCCCCCCAATTGCTGCCCCACCTGGCCCCATCCCTCACCAGCTGCTGCAGCCCCCCCAATAGCTGCCCACCCAGCCCCACGCCCTGCTCCTCCCAGACCCCCAATGGCTGCCCCACCCAGCCTCACCCCCCAACATGCACCTCCAGGCCCCCATGGCTACCCCCACAACCCCAGGCAACATCACTTTAAAAAAAA
>NW_017729033.1:89300018-89303302 GCF_001723915.1 Gavialis gangeticus | reverse complement strand
CCATGGTCCCCTCCCCCCTCCTCCAGCCCCACCCAACCCCTTACTCACCGGCACTGAAGTCCTGGTGCTGAACACACAGCCTCACCGCCTGTGTGTTTCAGCAGCAGGGTGAGGGGCCAACCACAGAGACGCTCTGGCAGCCAGAGTGCCTCTGTGGAGGACCAAGCCTCCACTTACCTCAGGGCATGGTCCAGGACCATGCCTTGCTCCGCTTTTTTAAACTTTGATTTTTTTTAGACGTATGGATATTCAGGGGTCTAATTTTCTCCCTGCACTGCAAGTTTGCAGCACAGGGAACGTTTTCTCATTCCTGCACTTGCCTCTTGCCCTGCCTCAAAGGGGTTCGAGGAGGTGCAAGAGGCATGTGCATGCTTGACTGGACGTGCCCTAGGTGTCCACACATGCAGGCACATGTGCTTGCAGCAGTTCAAATAGCAGCGACACAAATTTGTCCCAGAGATTTGTGCCTCAGCACACTTGCCTAAACACGCACTTTGGTGTGGGGCAAACTGTGCCACTTAGGGCAAACTGACTCTGCCTAACTCCTCTTGGATCTTCAGGCAGTGGGAGCTTAAGGCCAGTGCCCCTCACTCCTGACCCACAGCCTCTGCCTGCCTGCCACTAGCTCCTTCCTGGCAGCAGCTCTATCCCAGCACAGTGCCAGCCTTTTCTGTTCTGCTCCTTACACAAGTGCTGGCCCCAGCAGTATAAAAATCTGCCCTGGCAAGCAACTCTAGGCTACTTGCCCTAAGAAGTTTCTAAGGTCCAGCCAGTTGGTATCTGGGGACACTAGCCCCTTGTGCCAGCTGCACTGCTGAAGCAGCCCTGCCCTAGAGTGGCCTCTGCACCCTCTACCCACTACAGCAGTCTGGCAATGGGGGCTGCTGCTTGTCTGTGACCTGCTGCCAACTGCAACAGCATCCACCCACTTGGACCTGCAGCCCCATGTCCGCACGCCTGCCAGACCTGGATGGAGACCACACAGCCACCTGGTCTGTGGTATGGGCACTGCAGCAGAGCCTCTTGCATGTGTGGGCCAACTGTCAGTGGGCTATGGCTGCACAGTTGGCCTTTGAGCAGTACTGCTTTCATGTCTTTTGGTGCCCCCACTCTATCTCTGGGCAGCTATTGCCTGGAAGATGTGCTTGTTGCAGTGACCCACTTTGAACTGTTGAAGTGTGTCCTCCTGGCCCCAAATGGCCAGGTCAGCCACTTCATCTGCCCTCCGGCTGGGTCCCCAGTGCTGGCCCTGGGCAGCCTTCTCTGCCCAGGTCTCACTACTTACCTCACTAGCAGGAATCCTAGCGTTCCCTGTTTAAAAACTACAAATTCTCTGATAAAAAACCCAAATTCTCTCATTAAAATACCCCAAATCCATGTTCTTCTGAAATTAAAATGAAACACCACTATATATAGAGAAAGAGATCAGTAAGGTAACGTTTTATTGATATATTTACAATTTTAAAGAAATTTGGAAGCCTATCAGTGCCTCCATCATCACAATAAAATTAATTCTAAATATCTATACACTTTGGCATTTGCTTTTGGTCTTTTTCCTCATAGAAAAAATCAGAGCTGCCCCTGCCCCCTTCACTCACCAGGATGTGGGGCACTGAGCAGCATTGGGATACCAGTGCCCTGCCCCTGCCCATGTTCTTGGCTCTCACTCCCAACCCACTACGCTGCCAGTTCCCCTCAGTCCTGACCCACAGCCCCTGCCTGCCTGCTACTAGCTCCTTCCCAGCAGCAGCTCCATCCCAGCACCAGGACATGGGTCCAGCTGCAGCTGTGTCTCTGAGCAGTGCCAGCCTTTTCACTTCTGCACCTGTGCCCAGGCCCCAGTGATCCTCATACTGTTCCTGAGAAGACCTTGACTGGGGCTCAGGGATTGGGCTGGGCAAGCCCCTTCCATTCCAAGCCAACCTCTCCCTGCACAACCTGATCTAGGGGGGGGTAGGAGGGCTTTAAGCCTGGCTCTGGCAGCCTCTCCTACTCAGAGCTTTCCTCCATCCCCAATAGCCATCTCTCTCTCTCTTGCACATACACACACCCCTGCTATCACCCCTACCCCAGCCCATCACACCCCTCAAATGGTTCCTGGGACCAGGAGCCCCTCCAGGCTGCAGCTGCATGTTGCAGCACTGGTGTGGGCATGGGGCAGGGTGTGATGGCCAGAACCAAAAGGGTTAACAAGCAACTTATAGCAAAAAGAAAATGCTTTTTGAAGATATCCAAAATAGAGCTTATGAAACTGGTTTCCTGTCTGTTTGGAGTATAACTCATAAGAATTATATATAGGTGTTTGCACTGATCTTGAGACAGCATGAGTTTTAAAAAGCAGAACTAAAGAATAAAACTGCAAACCTAGCTGATTTAATAATTACACTGATTCTAAGCAAAAAATTAACAGATCTAACCACAAGGTATAATTAACACAGTGGGTTGAACTTGGGTGGGGACATGTTAATTTCAGACCCCAAAGTGATGTCGTGTGATTTGCTTATTGGGTAAACCCAAGCTTAGGCAGTAACTTATTATAATGATTTCTAACACCTTTTAACCCCATAGGATAACAGCTATAGAATAAGATTATGAGTGGCTATAAAGCCAACAGATTAGTATAGACAAGATATAAAAAGAACACACACGTTAAGTAACCCGCAGGAAGGATGGAACAGAAGGGTCATTGCAGTCCCATGCCCCCACGGATCTCTAACTCCCTGTGTGAGCAAGGACCAGATCCTGACTGAGGGACCTTCCCCCCAGTTTCCCCTCCGACAGCGTGGATCGGGGACACCTGACTTCCCTGAATCAACTTGATGTGTACTGGACACTGAGGGACTATCGATAAGTTACTACCCAAGTGGGAACTCTTGGTTGATTTCTCTGTTTTTATTATCACTGCCAATTTTAACTTGTATTGTTATATTGTCTGTTTATTAGCTTAACCTTTTTACTAACTGTCATATGTGCAAACTGTATCCTTTACTGTTATAAGTAAAATTCATTCTTTTTTATAAGTGAAACTTGTCATTGCTTTCCTCCCAACATCACCTCCTCAATCCTGAACCAAAAAGCCCAGTGGCTAATATAAGTTACAGTACTTGGTCAGCCTGCAACTAAATTCATATACTCACAGTGCCCAGCTGGCCTGTGACAGCATGACTGCAGTGTGGCAGTTTCCCCTGCAGCTGCTGCTCTTGCCAGCAGGTCACATCCCACCTGGTGGCTGGGCATGCACGGTGTGAGATTTGTTGGGAGGGATGTGGGATTTGGGGGGAAAG
>NW_017729033.1:89292907-89295018 GCF_001723915.1 Gavialis gangeticus | reverse complement strand
ACTGCAGTGTGGCAGTTTCCCCTGCAGCTGCTGCTCTTGCCAGCAGGTCCCATCCCACCTGGTGGCTGGGCATGCACGGTGTGAGATTTGTTGGGAGGGATGTGGGATTTGGGGGGAAAGGGGTGAGGGGGGTTTGTGGGGTGGTGTAGGATTTGTGAGGGTGATGTTTGTGGGGGCAGTATGGGGCTTGTGCAGGGGTTTGGAGGTGTAGGGTTTGTGAGTGGATTGTGGGGGGGTTGGAGGAGCTATGTGGGAGGGGTGGGTCCTCAGCCTGCCCCCCCCGCATGGTGCACAGCCCCCACACAGCAGCAGCAGTAGCAGCAGCAGCAGCAGCAGCAGCAGGTGTAGGTGTTGGGACACTTGTGTCTACTCCTGGAAGAGACTTGTGGTGGCTGCACATGGCTGGCATGGGCCCTCAGTCAGAGCCCAGCTGCTGATGCTGTCACTCACAGCTCGCAGCATCGCATGTTAGAGCTGCATGCCCTGGGCAGCCTGGCCCAAGGCTGCACAGCTCTGGCATACAGTGCCGGAAGTTACGAATAACAGCATAAGCGGCCAAAGCCTGCCTGAACGACGGCTGCTGCTGCTGCTGCAGGGGGGCTGTGTGCCATGCAGGAGTGTGAGAAGGGGGCCCACTCCTTCCACAGTCTCCCCCACCCCAACACAGTCCTCCCCCCACCCTCACCTCCCTCCTTACCTGGGACAGAGCCTGCATCGATCCACCGCTGCAGCCTTGCCCCACTTCTATTTGCCCCAGCATCCTTTGGTAGTGTGCTGGAGCAGCAGGGGCCCAAGGCAGCCATATAGACACTCTGGCAGGGTGCCAGAGCATCCCTCTGGAGGACTCCACCTCCGGCTGCTTCAAGGCATGCTCCAGGAGCATGCCCTGCGCTGCTCTTTTTCCAGCATGTTTGTTTTTGACACTGGGATTTCTAGTATCAAACTTAGAGTCCACACTGCAAATATGCAGTGCAGGGAACATTTTTTTATTCCCAGTGTGCCTCTTGTGGCATCTCAAACTGCTTTGAGACACTTCAACAGGCATATGCTTGCTCATCTGGATGCAGTCTCTAAGGCTGAGAGAGACAGGTTTCCATATTCATTCAGCCTCTTGCCTTTTTTCTTGTTGTCATAGTGCAAATTAATCCCAAAAGTGATGATGGCTCATGAAAATATTGACATCTCTTCACTTTAACTATACCACTAATCAGACATCAAACTAACAATTTTCAGTTAATACCAATCTATCTAGATTTGAACTTCATTAAGGCTATTATTTATAATTTCACCACCCATTGAGTATTCTTGAAATTCCTTAAACATTCTTGAAATGTAGTACTGCTTCTTGTCCTTACAAACCTCTAGAAGTCCATATTTTCTTGCTTATAATATGCACCTTTTTCCTCCAAAACCAGCTGGTGGAAATTGAGGTGTGTGTTAAAGACAAGGATATAGAGATCCCCATTAGTCTACCAAACTTCTGGACCATGGGAAGCATCCAGATTCTATGTCTGGTGCACTGAATCAGGCCGTGGCCCCAAGTCCAGCACATGGGGTCACCCCAGTACACAGCCCCAAACCCACTGTGCCAGAATGGGCCAGCAGTCAGATGGCCCCATCCCATGTGTGGGACTGGTGACAGGTTCAAGGGCAGGACCAGCTCCTAGCTGCTGCTGCTCAGTTAGGTAAGATATTTTTTCTTCATTCTGTGTTTTCAAAAACAGCGTGTGTGTTATTTCATAGATTTCATAGACATTAGGGCTAGAAGGGACAACAGAAAATCATCAACTCCAGCCCACGGCCCAACGAGCAGGAAGTCAGCTGGGGTCATAGGATCCCAGCAAGATAAACATCCAATTTACTCTTGAAGGTGTTCGATGTAGGTGCTTGAACCACCTCTGATGGCAGGCTATTCCAGACCTTGGGGGCTCAGACAGCAAAGAAATTCTTCCTTATGTCCAGCCTGAAACGGTCTTGCAGCAGTTTATGATGGTTCAACCTTGTCATCCCTTGGGGCGCTCTGGTGAACAAACGTTCCCCCAGATCCTGGTGGTCACCCTTGATAAATTTATAGGTGGCCATCAGATCACCCCTGAGCCTGCGCTTTTCCA
>NW_017729033.1:89287515-89287907 GCF_001723915.1 Gavialis gangeticus | reverse complement strand
TTAGCCCTTCTTAAACCCAGGCAGGAGGCTAGGGTGGCAATTCCTCCTCTGACAACCAAGGAGTGAGGAGCTCAGCCAGTGCAGAGAGAAGGCCAAGGTTTGGCTGCACGAGTATCCGCAGGTTGCTGCTGGAGTATTTTTGCCTGGTAGGGATTAACTGTTGTACCAGGTGGTTTAGTTTTATGTTATAGTCCGGGGGCTTTGTGTTCACTGTTTAACCGGAGCACCGGGTGAGGCTAGAAGGAATGGTGGAGGCCTCATAGGGACTCCCCAGTAGTGTGGGGGTTCCTGGCGCTGAAGAAGGTGCAGTATGTTGCAGGGTGCATGGGCCTAGCCCCAAGAGTGGCAAAGAGCCCCAAGAGTGGCCGAGGGACCCCGAGAGTGCAGAGGGA
>NW_017729033.1:89281747-89282515 GCF_001723915.1 Gavialis gangeticus | reverse complement strand
GGGGACTCCACCAGTCACAGGGCACCATGACGATTGACTTCCATCAGTTACCACCCTCTGGGTCCAACCATGGAGCCAATTTCCCAACCAGTGGATTGTGATGGACCCAAGGCCACAATTTGCCAGTTTCACCAAGAGGTGATCATGGGATACCAGATTGAAGGCTTTTTTGAAGTCAAGATATATGACATCAATCTCTTCTCCCTTGTCCAGGTGATAGGTCACCTGGTTTTAAAAGGAAATGAGATTGTTCAAGCAAGACCTACCCACAACAAACCCTTGCTGGCTATCCCTCAAGATGTTGGCCTCGGCCAGTCCATTAAGGATGGCCTCTTTAATAAACTTTTCTAAGATCTTCCCCAGGATAGAAGTCAGGCTGATGGGTCTATAGTTTGCCAGATCCACATTCCTCCTTTTCTTGAAGACAGGCACCACACTGGCCTTCTTCCAGTCCTCGGACACTACACCAGAGTGCCAGTTCTCAAAGATCTGTGCCAGAGGCTGGGCTATGATGCTCGCCAGCTCCTTGAGTACCCTGGGGTGTAGATTGTCAGGGCCGACTGACTTGAAGGTATTCAGCCTCTCAAGATGTTCCTTTACAAGATCAGCATTGATGGAGGGCAGGGGATCTCCCTCACCCAGACCTCCCTGTCCCGTAGCAGGCATGCGCGTCCCATGGGACTAATGAAAGACCAACGCAAAATACCCATTCAATAAGTTGGCTTTCTCCTGGGCGTCAGTTGTCAGATGTCCCATCTGGTTCAGCAG
>NW_017729033.1:89261752-89281135 GCF_001723915.1 Gavialis gangeticus | reverse complement strand
ATCCATGCACGTGAGAAAGCTTTGCGACCATTTGGATTTGGCTGAGCACTCTTTCCATGAGATGTCCAGGTAGTTGAAGTCTCCCATGACAACCATGGACAAGGAACATGCGGCCTCGGCCAGTTCCCTGGCTAACTCCTGGTCAAGCTCTTGACTTTGGGTGGGAGGTCTGTAGTAGACTCCCACTGTTGTGTCCCCTGTGCCATGTTCCCCACAGATTTTAACCCAGAGGGTCTCCAGTTGTCCACCCTGGTTGCCAACATCAGTTTGCAGGGATGCATACCTTTCCTTAACAGAGAGCTACACCCCCGCCCCTTTTATCTACTTGATCTCTCCTGTACAAGGTATAGCCATCTATACCCATGGTCCACTCATGGGTGAAGTCCCACCAGGTCTCTGTTATCCCTATGACATCGTAATTATTTGCATTAAGTGGGAGGACAAGTTCCTCCTGCTTATTCCCCAAGCTCCTGGCATTTGTGTACAGACAGGCAAGTGTCCCCTTGGGGGCTCTTGCCCTGCCCACAGATTGTACCAAGGCTGGGGCAGGGGTGGGCTCCCTTAAGTGCCTTGGCCTGCTAGCTTTGCAAGGGTTGCTCAGTGGGCCAGCAGTGGCAGTAGTCCCCCAGTGGGCTTAGTTTAAAGCCCAGTGGAGCAGGTCAGCCAGTCTGGCTGAAAAGAGCCTCCTCCCCAGCAGAAAGCGGTGGAGGACATCTCTTCCCAGTAGCTCGCTGCCTCTCTCGCCAAAGAGCGGGCTGTGGTCATGGAAGCCAAAGCCTTCCTGATGACACCAGCGCCGCAGTCTTTGGTTCGCTACCTGGATCCTCCTTTCCCTCCTCAGCCCATACCCTGAGACTAAGAGGATTGAAGAGAACACTAGCTGTGCCCCCAGACCCTTTAGCTCCACTCCCAAATCCCTGTAGTGCCTCATGACCCAGCTGGGAGCACTCCGAGCCATGTCATTGGTGCCCACATGAATAAGGAGCATAGGATAGTGGTCTGTGGGCTGGAGAAGCTTAGGGATCATCTCCACAATGTCTCGGGTGCGAGCCCCCAGGAAGCATCAGACTTCCTGGGCTAAGGGGTCGGGGTGGCAGATTACCCCTTCGGTCCCCCTCAGGATGGAGTCTCCCACAACAAACACTTTACGTTTCGTCTTGGGGAGAGCAGGGGCAGTAGCTGCAGTTGAACCTGTATTGCCTGCAGGAGCTGGCAACTCAGCAGGCTCTGCTGGGGCTGCAAGAGGTTCATACCTGTTGCTAAGCTCCGGCTGGGCAGGGGCCTTGGTGTGGTGGGCCTTAGGGCCCTCGACCATCTTGGTCCATCCCCTTGACTGGACAGAAGGGGAGGTCCCAGGGTCCTCCCTTGTCCTGGAGGGAGACCGTGGTCTACCGTCTAGCACCCAGGGAAGAAGGGCCTGGAAGAAGGAATCAATCACAGTCCCTGATGGCAAGCAGGCTCCTCCAGCTGGCGCGTCAGAGACCCCAAAAGGGAGCAGACCCCACAAGGGGAGGTAGCCATGCTCCCGGGCCCCAGAGCCTGAAAAAGGGACAGGCAGCCCCCGCAGCCACGAGTCAGGGGCTCCATCTGTATGGAGCCTGGAACCATGCACTCCGTCTGGGTGGCCATCTCCGAGGCGCCGGGGGGGCGGGCCGCAGACCCTGAGGGGACGCAAAGGGTGAGGTGAGTGCCCATCCGCAGCATGCCACTGGTAGGTGGGCTGGGCCTGAGTCTGCCTACCCTAGAGGGCTCACATGCAGGGCCTTGGGTCCTCCCACGCACCCTCCTGCGTCAACTCCATGCAAACTCATGCGCTGGCAGACAAGCGTGCCTGTTTGCACAGCCTGTTCGCATGGCTCCCTGGGGGGCTGGGTGAAGTAGGGGCCTGGGCAGGGCAAGACCCAAACCAGCTCCCACTCAGCCGACTCCTCTCACTCTCTAAGGGTTAACCCCCTCCCACCACAGGCCCTGCTTACCTCCGGCTGTGCTGGGGGCTGGTGGGGGGCTCCATGGCTGCTGGGGGATCTCTAGGAGGCTTCGGGGGAGCAGGGGTGCAGCGGCCTTTCACCCATGCGTCTCTCACCGCTCCCAGAGCCTAACTGAGGCTTTTTTGCTGTTGGCAGACCCTTTTAAACTATGCACATGCGCAGTGGGCCTGCCATCGATGAAATTGCTCTCAGGGTAGGGAAGGCCCTGCCCGAGATTTGGGGGACCCTGCCCCACTGGAGAGGGACTGGTGAGTACCCTCCCCCTCTCTCTCCCTGGGGGTCTGGGCCAAGTAGGGGCCTGGGCGAGGCGAGACCCAGCCCAGCTCCCACTCAGCCGCCTCCTCCCAATCTCTAAGAGTTAACTCCCCCCCACCATGGGCCCCGCTTACCTCCGGCTGTGCTGGGGGTCATTGACTGGGTCTTATAAGTAACAGATGTAAACAGAAATCCGTTGGTGGAATGGGCAAAAAGAAATAAGCATACCTTATTCCATGGTGCCAAACATTGCACACTATATTCCATGGGAGGGCAATTTTTTTGGGCACAGGGCTGCTTACCAAGTTTTGACAAGCTGTCGAGGGCCACATGGGTAGCCCTGTCCCTTGACAGGTGCCCCGCCCCCTACTCACCATCTTGGCACCAGTGTCCCAATGTCTTGGGACCAATGTCCTAGGGCCAGAGCTGGCAGGACCCAGAGTATACCACAGGCTGGCAGAGGTCTGTGCAGCCAGGATAGGCTGCACCAGTAGTGAGGGGGGGAAGCTGGTCTGGCTTCACAGAGTCCCTGCCGGTGGGGACCCCGTACTCCTGCTGCCGTGCTCTGGGCTGCACTGGCACTGGCCCTGGGACACCAGTGAGCCCCACGCTCCTGCTGGCTCCCGCGCCCACTCATTCTCAGTGCCCCTCTAAGCCCTGTGGTACAGGTGGGGGGCAGTGCACAGCCCCAACCCCGCACTCACCAGCAAGGAATGAGGTGATGCTGAGTGTGGGGGAAAAGCAGTCCTTCCCGTGGCCTGTGGCTGGCACTCCCTGCTGCAGCAGCTCACAGCCTGTGCAGGGCTGTCCTGAGCAGGCACAGGCAACTCCATGTGGTCTGTGAGCAACTGCAGTGTGGGGTGCCAGCCACGGGACAGGGGAGGGGCCGCTTTTACCCCTGCCACTCAGCACCAACTTGTAACCCGCCCCTACTGCCAGCCTGGGCCCCACGCCAGCTCTGGGCTCGCCCATCAGGGCAGCGCTACAGCAGCAGCAGCTGCTCGGCATAGAGGAAAGTGGCCCCCCCACTTGCCGCACCAGGCAGTGTTTGTTGCCCCCGCACTTGCCACCATGATGTAGGAGCCTGTCGGGGCTTCCCCTGGGTCCTACTGACCCTGGTTCCTGTCATCTTTGACAGGAACCAAGGACAGATAAATATTAATTTTCTAAACTTTTTAGGGGCCCTGAAGGCCAGATAGAATGGCCTAGTGGGCCGGATCCAGCCTGCAGGCCGTATTTTGCCCACCCCTGCTATATTCAGATAGACAGCACAAAACTATTCACCCTTCTTACAAACAGATTAGCTCACTAGATGGTCACTCTTACCTGGTGTCATGCCTAGCACTCCAGTTATCAGAAGCATCAAGATGAAAGTTTCTTAAAGCAAATTAGGAGAAATACAAGGACAACTTGGAACACAGTATCATGACCATCCATCCACGTCACATCCCAACTGAAGAGCTGCACTGCCATTTCAAAGGAGCCTTCTTTACAAACACTTGTGACTTTGTTCCTTATAACAGTATACAATCTATACCTTGAATCAAAAGCCACTAACTGCTAAACAGTTGAGATATTAGTCACATGATTTGCTGTGCAGGATCACTAAAAGTATGGGATGCTGCCAAGGAGCCTAATAGGAAGAAGCAATCAAAAACCTTGACTTAATCCAATCTAGCAGGATGTGCTAGTCTAATCAATTTTCTTTGTGTGACATAATAATCAACAGCTCTAACTTGCTCAAACTTTCCAAAAAGTCACTAGTTATCTACATATAGTAAATGCTCCATATGAAAAACTGCTGCAAGGCAAGTTCTCAACAAATGGTGGCAGCTCCACCAGAAAGAAACATTACAAAACTATCCAGAACCATTTACAGTGTCAGAATAGGAAAAAGTGCTGAAGAGTGCAAAATTTATCACTGTCTTTGGTTATTACTATTCTACTCAAATTCAAGATGACTTCAAATCTAAGACAAAACCCCCAATATTAGATCCCCCACCACTGTGGTGAGGAAAGCCATGGTGGGGGATTAGGGGCCAGACTCCCATCCTTTGCCTCCCTGCCCCTCCCATGCCTATCCCTGCCTCCCTGACAAATGCCTGTGCCTACCCTCTGCTGTCTGTCCCCAGTGCCTGCCCTACCTGCGGCATGCCCCCACTTCATGTTCTCCCTGTAGCTTCCCCTCCTTCCCCTGCTCCCCCTGCCACCTGCATGTTCCCACCACTTACTTTCTGTGGCTACTCTGACTCTCTGGCCCTCTGGCAGTGCGTGGCAATGGCCCTAGCCCTGGCCTAGCCCAGTCAGGCAGAGTCAGGGTCTCTTCCACACTCCTCCCAAGCCACACACCATGGGCATTCCCCGCTCCATGAGCCCCCTCCCCTGCTGCAAATGTCACCCTGGCCTGGAGCACTCATTGGCTCAGCTCATTTCAACCCCTGCCTGCCCCAGATCAGTACCTGAATCTAAGATAATGCCCCACCCATGTTGATTAGGGAAGAAAACCTCATTTTGGGTTCTAGGAAATAAAGTATTGTTATTGTTGACAATTTTGTTTTGATTTCTATCCAGAAAGGTTCAGAATAGCTTGCAACAACAAACAACCCACAAGATAAGAAACAAAAGACTCCTCAATCAGCATAGTAAAAACTTTAAAACTCCACTCCACTCACTTCTGCTTCCCTGCCTATTAACCAAGAAAAAAATACCCTCTGGCCCACCCCAACTGTGCTTCCCAACCCCATTCACATACAGAGCTTTTTCCTACTCTTCCCCTTCTACCTGCCCATATCTCTCCAGAGTTCCTTAAGCACCTTGGTCCATATTTTAATTCTAAGAAAATCCAGTTCTTCATTGGGTTATCGCAGAAGACAAGTTTTCAAGATCTGACATCTACCTATAGCCACTGCCCTTTTAAAGTAAGGGGGAAAGTAACATAATGCAGCAGAATTTTGGCCAACATCTCTGCTATCTGTTTGCTTTACGGTATCCTAACATCTCATTCTCTAGGAAACATATCCAGAGATGAAGACCATTCTTAAATCTGACCAGGCTCGCTAGGTTTCAACAAAGATATGGATGGGGTCTGCCACTAAGTTCTGGTTCTATGCATCTTGAAAATGGCCTTCAGCAGAAGTTTAACAGAGGAATCATATTTCTGGACTTTGTGTCCTGGCTGCCTATAACACAGTTTGGAACACTGCTTTTTTAGCCAAAATGCCCAAAATTACCAAGATACCAAAAGATGATACAGAACTGCTTCTCATATACACAATTTGGAGTTTTCATGGGAAATAAGACAAGCATATTTAAAATAAGTCAACAGACCTACTGGAATCTGATATGGCACCTGCACTGTGAAATCTGTATAGCAATGACTAGGGACCTACCTAAATCAGGGCAAGACAAAGGTTTCTTCACAGCCTGCTTGTAGCCACTTTTGTGAGCACTTTGTGGGAGCCCCTGGCTGAGAGGTCTCAGAAGCCCCATCCCTCACCACTGATTAGCAGAAAGGCCCTGGCAAGGAAGAAGGAACAAGGGGGAGGCCAGCTGGCACCTCTCCCCCAGCAAGCTGCAAGGCCAGGCAGCAGTGGCCAGTGAGGGCTACTGGCTCCCACTGGAGCATTTTATTTTTAGTAAGTTTTTATTTTTCCGCAGGAAATCTCAGTAAGTGCCATTATTGGTGACAATCATGGAAACCACCATTTTTCACAGTTTCCACAAAAACTGCAAAACCAAAATTTAAGTAGGTCACTATCAATGAATTCCCACTTTCTCACTTGCAAATGCTCATCTATGTGGACTTCATCTGCTTTATATCAGGTCAACTGTTTAATGACCTACATTCAACCTTAAATGCTGACATGGTCAAGCTGGCTGAATGCTACAGCAGGTAGTATCTTTAGTCAAATATAACTGAAACAGTGAAAAGAATATTTCACTTATACACTGCTTCTGCTGCTTGCAAATGAAATATAACTCTAAATGCACCTGAAACGTGCTCTAATGCACTGTAAAGGCACCTGAAACACACAACCATTCCTGCTTACTTCAATGTGAACTTGATTGAACATTTAAAGAAAACAGCAGCCAAAGACAAAATAAAGAATAACCTCCTGAGGAAATGAGCTGAATCAACATAAAGCATATACACATGATCTGAATGCCCTCACTAAATATGTTACTCAACTGCAGAACACTTTGCACCAGTCCCATAAAATGCAGCACACAAAGTTTGCTGATATGCAACTACACTTGATCATGTGCATGTCAGAAACACTGAATCACACCCCATTATTACAGCTGTTAGCATCAAACAACATAGTTCCACTCTGTGGGGACACAACTCACCAACTGTTAGAAGAGATCCATTCCAGTCCCAACCTGCCACTTTATAAAGATTTTTTTCAACCCATCTACAGGTACCTTGTCACTGCAACAATCCCAAGCAGAACAGTATAGAATGCAAGCAAAATGAATAGTCCTCATCAGTGACAATTTCCTCATTGCAGATCCTACTACCCACTCATCTAAGTTTTAACCTTCCACACTGTCAGTGGACTTTACTGAACAGATTCTGTCCTGGACAAGGCAGGAGGCAGCTAGTCTTCACACACTACATGAAAACCCATACTTCAGATGTAGACATGATGATGCATGTAGTTAAGGAGTCCCCTTAACATAGACATGATAGGAGTTTGATGGCACTAAATACAGTCAATGATGCAGCTGTGGCTTTGCTTGGGAAGATATATGGTTCACCATATAGATGCTGCAGAACGTTAAAAGCATGACAGTCAAATTAGTTTCTATTTAAAATTACAAATATTCAACATGAAAAGAAGTTAATATTGAAATAAGACTAACAGTAAATTAGTCTCTGTCACGGCGCAGGGTCCTGCAGGAGGGCCATGATCTCCCCAAGGCCCCCTTCCCATGCCAAGTTGGCCCAAAGGGCACCCTCGATTCTCGCCCACCACATCTTTGATGGTAAAATATATAATAGGGAGGCTGCCTTTATGTTGTCTTGGACACAGGCTTGTATTCTCTGACCCTGTGGGCTCCTGGATCCCTTGGGGGTCCCATTCTGCAATGGGTGTTTTGGGGCACCCTAGCCTTATGGGCTATGCGTGCCTCCTACCTCCCCTTTAGCACGTCCCAAGCCTCGCAGTTATTCCGCACGTTCTTATGTCCATAAGATCTCAGATGGTCCCTCGCCCTCTCTGGGCTCGTCCTGCCCTCTCTGTCGATTAACGGCGCTAGCCCTGTCTTGGGCCTTCGCCGGCGCCGGGGCTCAGGTGGTATATAGCCGTGCCTGGCCCCCTGACCCTTCTCGGGGTCCTTATGCCACGCGCCTCACGTGCTTGCCCTCGCTGGGGCCTGTGTCCGCGCTACTCGCGCCCGTGGCTCTCTCTGAGCCTGTCCCGCGCTACTCGCGCCCGTGGCTCTCTCCGAGCCTGCTCGTCAGCCCTGTCTTGGGCTCTCGCCGGTGCTGGGGCTCAGGTGGCATGCAGCCGTGCCTGGCCCCTCGACCCTTCTCAGGGTCCTTATGCCACGCGCCTCACGTGCTTGCCCTCGCTGGGGCCTGTGTCCGCGCTACTCGCGCCCGTGGCTCTCTCTGAGCCTGTCCCGCGCTACTCGCACCCATGGCTGTCTCCGAGCCTGCTCGTCAGCCCTGTCTCGGGCTCTCGCCGGTGCTGGGGCTCAGGTGGCATGCAGCCATGCCTGGCCCCTTGACCCTTCTCGGGGTCCTATGCCCTCACTGGGCCGAGTACCACCCTCACAGGCTGGGGTCTCACCCCATTCACCGCACCACACTGGTGCCAAGCCACCGTGCCTTCCTGGCGCTGCTTGGTGCCCAAACAGGGCACCCAGGAACCCCCAGACTACTGGGGAGCTCCCGTGAGGCCTCCTCACACCCCTACAGCCTCACCCGGTCCTCCGGTAATGTACCCAACTAAACCATAAGCCAACCGGCTGTAACAAAACACTCAGCCTACCGGCTATAACATAATCATCAGCCTACCGGCTATCACATCAAGTCCCGGCCCTCCTAGCTCTCTGGCCAAAGCCTCCTGGTCAGGCTTCTCTCCACCTTCACCATAACGCAGCCCTCGGTGTGATCAGGCTGCACTGCTCAGCTTAACTCTCCTGCAGAGCTCTTACCCCTCAGACTGCCAGAAAGGAACTGCTAGCCAGGCTCCGGCCTGGCTGTTTATAAGGGCCCAACCCTGCCCCCTTCTGGTCACCTGGCCCACCTGGTTGCTCCAGCAACCCACAGCTGAGCTGCCCTGGTGATTGGCAGCTGTTCTTCACCCTTTTCTAGGCACAAGGTCACGTAGGTGCCTTGTGACACTCTCCCTTTTGCTTTCGCTGGGAGAGCTCCTTCCCCCTTGGCTGCTGACAGGGAACTGCCACCCTGGCCTCAGCCCTGGGGTTTATATGTGATCCAGGCCCTGCCCTTTCCGGTCAGCTGACCGCTGGCAGGTGTGGGCCACTGGCTCACTCTGGTTGCCCTGGTAAGCAGCAGCTGGGGCTCCTCACTCACTGCTAGGGCTCTTTCCCTAGCAGTTTCCCCTCTTTAAAGCAGCAGGAGACCCAAGGGCTCTGCAACAGTCTCATAATAATTGGTTGCTTACCCAAGCACTCTTAACTGTATATTCAACAAACAAAGGACTGTGACTGTTACTAATTTCCCAGTGTTCTTTCTTCTTTTCTCCCCATAACCTATCAAATCATCTCAATGACCTCCAAATACTTCCTTTTCCCTTTCCCTCAAAAATTCTACTAATAATAATGCTTAATCAAGCAGAGATCCCTTGAAAGTCCAGATACCCACATAGTTTACAGTCATGACTCTAGATAAGCTTACTTTCCCACTGCCAATTTTTTTTTTTATGGAACTGGAATATTTTAAACATATAAGATGGGACATTATGCAATGCCACAATACCTTATCATTCACAGTTTGGCACATGCAGTTTTTCAGTACAGTCTCACAAACTCATATGGCTAAATTCCACATTTACTTTAGAAAAAATAATATGGTGCAGGGAATGTAAAGTGCATAGAAGCAAATCTTAGATGTCCTGTCTCTATTTGCCTTAAGACAGATAAAGAGACGTGAATGAAAAGAAGGCCAAGCAGTCCTATTTCAAAAACCTACAAAGCAGCATTAATTTATCAAGAAAAATAGTAATTTTAGAAGCCAATATTTATACTGGCATATTGTAATCCTGCCACTGCTGAACTGAACTGCAACAAAGCTTGTAGATAAACATATTTAATAATAAATAATGGTAATAGCATGTATACAGACTTCTTTAATACAAATATTTTCAAACATTGTAAAACACTACTGCTTAATTTATATGACATCCCAGTAAAGTAAGCATGTACTATTATGACAATTAAACAGGGTCATGAGTTTGATGACAAAGCCAGCCTTCTTCACTGTTCTGGATGTTCCCAAGATATCCTGTAGTGAAAAGAAGGGCACAGGTCTCTACACAGGACAGAATTACAAAACATTTGTTATCAAAGGTGCTTTCTACAAGCTATTGTAATGGTGATATATTCCAAGAAAATGGATTTGTTAGAGATGTGAAGAAGGAATTAATGAAGTTCAAAGATAATCACTTAAAGTTTCAAGAGATTAAAAACAAGGGTAGTCTAAGCTAGAATTCACTTCCCTTGACAGGATCTATTCAACCTGAAAGGCTCTCAATGACAATTAAAAATCACAGGAGATTATTAAGAGGATTCCTTAAGATTTATTAGGTTTTACAAGTCCAACAGGTAAAAAGTCACTGGTATGAATCAAGATAATGTTACAAACCAGACGATCAACTGGAACAATGGAAAAAAGATTTTAAGCATTATACGGCAAAAAAAAAAAAAGCCAATATACTATATCTGAATCAGACTCTATCAAACTTAAGAGGTGAATTCCTAATCCAAAGAGTTTTGAAGTGCTATATACCTAAATTATAAGGACCCTGAATTGGGTAGAAGTTATCCTGGTGAAGAATGAGGTTATTTTTGGTCAGCAAAGGGGCACAGAGGTACAAGTTTTGTACATGAGTAAAAGCACTCTTGAAAGTTGATAAGGAATTTGTAACTGTGACAGGGGGCAACTCTCAGGGTCAGATCTAATGCCAACCTGCCCACCTGTCTCCATGGGGCAGTCTGCCCACTCTCGCCTGCCACAACTTTACTGTTCCATAAGCTGTTGGTACAATGTAGGAGACTACCCATTTCCTGTCCCGATGCCAGGGGATGCTATCTGCAGCTCCAAACCTCCCTTACACTGCAGCCCATGCCTCGCAGATGGCATCCAGATTAGTATTACTCCCCGGTCTGACACCAGAGCAAACCCACTCCAAAGCTCGGCTCCAATCACCCATGCATTCACACTGCCTCCCCTCTCAAAGGAGGCCTCTTACACTCCGCCCCACTCTCACCGAGGCCTCTGGCATACTGCCTATTACTGGCCACACTCCACTGCCCTTGCTTCTCCTTAAGCAACCACTCTTGTGCCATCAAGATTCACTACTCACATGCTGACCTCGCCACAAAGTCCTTCGGTTCCCGCAAGTTCCCCTACTCTATGTGGTCTGACCTTGTGCCAAAACCTACACTAATTATTCCCCACACCCCTCACTGGGCAACTCTACACTACACCACACCCTGGGGTCTTTGTCTCATGCCTGCAACCAACTTCTCACGAGGCTGGCCCTTCCACTGGCCTTCAGGCCTACTCCCACTTCAGCCCTACTCAGCCCCTTCACATGCACAGTTTTCTGTTTTCTGATTTCCTCACAGACTCAAAACCAAGTTGTTGCAGGTCTGTTCATTTATGATTAAACCATAATGCTAATGTGCTTCTTGTGCCTGAGACCAGGCCTAGGCACCAGCTGTAATGACTTTTTACTCAGTCCTCTAGGGTTGGGGTACTAAAGGTGGGTAAATAAGTCAATAAGAAGTAAAATAACATAAATTTAAAGTGCTTTAACTGTTCACTCATCCAAATTACAATACGCACCATAACATGAAAACAAGAAAACCAATGCTGTAATGGTGGAATATAAGGCTACAAAGTGGTGTACTGAAGACAAACATGCAGTATTAAGTAATTATTTGAATATAAACTTCCGGCAGGGCACTGTTTGTGCCTGCCACTTTAAGACCTAAGCCAAGCAGCCAGCAGGTGCCTGATTGCGGGAGCCATTTTAGATTCAGGGCTGCCTATATAAACAGAGCGTTTTGCTGCTGGCAGGCCAGGCAGCAACATCACCTGGCTGCAAGTCTTCATGGAACACCCTGGAGGTAAGGAAAGGAGTTGTAGGGGATGGTTATGAGGCTCCAGGTCCTGGGCATGACCTAAAACTGCACCCTGCCAGGAGTGGGTGGCCTGGTGGGGCTCTCAGTGGTGTGGGAGCCCCCAGGAAATGCCAGGCCAGTTACCAGCCCGGTAAAAGGCAGGTTGGGGCACTTTAACCCCAGCTCCCACAACCGGGTGGGTTACCTGCTAGTAGGGTCTAGAGGGAAGACCCCAGAGAGAAAGTGTGGCTAGAGGCTCAGAGGCCTGACACAGAGTACTCTTGACTGGTCAATGCTGGGGCCAGGACCAGACTGGTCAAAAGGGCCAGGGGCCCACCGTGAGAGACGCCCAGAGCTGGAGGCCTGGGGTTTCCACCTGGCCTTGGAGGCGAGGCCAGGGCCTGTGTGGCCAAAGGTCCTAGGGGGACCACGCCCGAGAAGGGAAATGGTTCAGGGACCAAGGCAGCCCTGAATGAATGTGGGGTAGACCACCTGAATGGAAAGATCTTAAGGGGTCCTGACTGGAGGATTCTGGGGCCCAGTGTGGGGCCAGTGAGATTAACATCAGTGGATGCCATCCGCGAGGCATGGGCTGTGGTGATGGGGAGGTACGGAGCCACAGGTAGTGCCCCCTGACAACAGGGCAAAAAAATAGGCAGCATCCTGCCTAATTAAGATAATTAATTAACAACAAGGTATGGCAGACGAGAAGGCAGGCGGCTGGCCCAGAAACAGGTGGGCGGTCCAAAGGCAAATCGGCTCCGAGAAGGCCCCCCGTTACAGAACTCTATGAACCTATGTCGTGATGATACATGGAAGATTACAAAGAACATCAGAGGTGCTATCATGTAACATATAATGTTATCTTGTGAAAGGTCAGATGGAACCTGGTCAAAGGATGATAAATGAGCAACTGAATTTCAGGGGACAGTATTCAGATGGCAAAATTAGAAAACAGGAGAAAAGCTCTCCTGAACAATGACTATCTAAAAATGATTATGGGATCCTATTTAAAGGACAACTGGCTGCTCATAACATGTAAAATGTTTACTTGCAGCAATTATATTCATTATAGCTTTAATATTTACACTGCTAATAATAACTTGAACACTGCAGTTAAAGTTCTGTTAATGCTCATTTTATGGCCCCTAGGGCCACATTTTATCCTAGGATCCCCAACATTAAAGTTCAGCAAAAGCTATGAATAAATCCACAGGCAGAATCAGGCCCACATTTTTAAAAAATCTAGAACATTATCAATGTATGAAAATAATTTGTGCATTCTCAGTACAATTGAACCAAATGATCAAAGTACCTTAAAATCACTAATGTTAACATTTGTCAACTTAATTACAGAAGACAAGAATTTGCCAATTTGTCACACAATTATGGCATAAATATATATCTGAACATGCTATTATAATGCCATTAAATAGTGGTTATCCTTCCAGAAAACATGATTTCTCAATGTCTTAATATGTACCACCAGCAAACACTTTTTCAAGACTTACATTTTTTATAATGCTTAAACAAATATTTATTATTGGAAAACAGGTGCAGCATTTGCAGAAGTTTTACAAGGACAATCCCATTTTCACAGTTTCATGTAAGGAAAAATCACTTTGGGGGGGTAAAATGTTGGTCTCTGGGGAGGACTTTAGAAATAGGAATGGGTTGGGGGGAGGCACAGAAGATGGGCACAGGAACAAGGATGGGAAAGAGGAGTCTCTGTGAAGAAAGGGTCAGACAGGAGGAATTTGATTAGGAGCCAGGGACAGACAGGTATAGTGGAGAACAATAGCAGGAGTCAGGGAAGGGGACAGTGAGAAACTGGGGCAGGCAGGAACAAAAAGATTTATAACTCTTAGAAAACATCCCCTTCAAAACCTGAATGTAATATTTCTGAACCTCAATATTTTTTACCGTCTATCATATAGCTTGGAAACCTAATAGCAAAGTATGTATCTCCAATCCCAGGTAGTGGCTTGGCCATACAGGAAAGCCTTTTACTGTTCATACTCAATTATCCAAGCTGCTATCTAAAGATCCAAACCCTGATGCTGACCCACATAAGATTCATTCAGGTTCCCACCTAATGATTTTTTGTATTTTTTAAAAGAAAAACTATGATTAAAAAGATGTTATAGTTACAAAGTCAAACACTCAGGCCCCTTCTACATGTGCAAGTAAAAGTGCAATGGGATCTAATGCACAATCCACACAGTCATGCCTCCTGCCATACCATACACAGCTGCAAGTGCAAATTAAAGCTGGATAAAAACCAGCTATAAGCTTAATACACCTTTTCCAGCAATAACTTTTTACTTGCTTGGACCTTTTTAAGGTGCCATAGTTAATTTGCACATGAAGCCAGTCTAATTTAATTGTGCAACTATCCAGGTAATTGTGTAATACATGTAACATGTACTGGGAGCCTCCAAAGTTAGGACATTAAACCCACTTCTGCAAATGTGTGATACAAAATCTTTAGTTATATGGTCACACATTATTTTTTCCACAAGATCCTGAAAAATAATGAAAGAGGCTTGTATAATATAAAAAACTATTGTTTGTCAATGTTCTGCCTCATTCATTAGAAAACTTGAAAGGCATGTAGCAAATGAGGGCGTAACTACAAGAAAAAGGATAGCCTCCTGGTTCAAACAGGTGTAGACCACACTGGAAAACTGGAGTGTACAGCAACCTCTGCAAAGAGCTCCTATGTAAAGCTAGCTGCATAAACAAAGATTTTCACATGAGGCCACAACATGTTCCTCATTTTCTTGCTGTCCAAGAAAACTGGATCTGACTTGCAAAAGTCCTAAGCATGTATAATTGCAACTAAGGCCAATGTGAGCTCTGCTCTGAACAAATTAAATTCTATAAAATGTCAAGTAGCCTTACAATTGAAGCTCAAGATGTTTAAAATCAGTTATGTAAAATCAGTTGACTCTACCAAATTTTGTCTTTATTATATGTACCTCAAATGTCCACCTATTAAACCAGCACACCACTACCACTTCACAGGGATGTTGCAAGGATAAATACATTGTCCATGAAGAACTAAATACTGTCATGAAAGCACCAGGAGATCATTTAAAATTCGATATTCAAAATATGGTCTAAAACAGGGGTGGGCAAAATGGCTGGTGGTTGGACTCCATTTCCCAGGAGTCCTGACCATGTCGCTGCAGCCACTATCCATGAAGACCCCAGTAGCAGCAGGGCCATGCCCAGGGCATGTGGGCAGCAAATTGAAGTTCTGACCCAGCACTGCATCATGCTGTCACCACTGCAAGATCCTAGCCCCAGGCAACTCCCTACCCAGCCACACAACCTGCCAGTGCTGCCGGGACTGGTCTTCATGGAAACCCTAGCCCCACGCTGTCACACCGCTGCTGCTGCTCAGGTCTCCATGGAAACCAGCCACAGCAACATGGGCAGGCGCTGCTGGGAATGGAGTCTATTGCAGGCTGGACTTTGCCTGCCCTGGTCTAGACAATGTGCAATAAATATAGCATTGGGCTCATAATGAATTACAATGATAGAAAATGAAGAAAGAACAGCTACCATTCTATTTAAAAAAGGCTCCAGAAGGGACCCAAGAAACTATAGGCCAATGAGCCTAACTTCTGTTCCTGGAAAACTGGTGGAAACAATAATAATAAAAGAATTGTTCGGTATATGGCTGAACATGCCTTGCTGGGGAGGACTCGACATGGGTTTGTCAAAGGGAAATCATACCTCACCAACCTAATAGAGTTCTCTGAGGCTGTTGATAAGCAGGTGTATTAAAAGGGATCTAGTTGATATAGTATATCTGGACTTTCAAAAAGCCTTGAACAAGGTCCTGCATCAGAGGCACTTAATGAAGTTAAGTATCCATGGGATTATGGGGTGGGTCCATTCATGGATTAGAAATTAATTGGCTTAAAGATAGAAAGCAAAGAGAGTGCATAAATGGCCAGTCTTCACAATAAAATGAAGTAAACAGCAGGGTCCCCCAGGGATCTGTGATGGGACATTTGCTATTTAACATATTCATAAATGATCTGGAAAAGGAGGTGAATAGCAAGGTGGCCAAATTTATAGATGACACAAAATGATTCGAAGTGGTGAAGACCAAGGTGGATAGTGAGGAACTGCAAAAGGATCTGGTGCTATTGAGCAAATGGGTAACTGAATGGCAGATGAATTTCAATGTAAATAAGCATAAAGTGATGCACATGGGCAAAAACACCCCAAACTATACTTACACTATGATGGGCTCTACGTTTGCAGTTACCACACAGGAAAAAGATCTGGGAGTTATTGTGGACAGTTTGCTAAAAGCATCAGCTCAGTAGTCAGCAGCCTTCAAAGGCAAACAAAAACGTTAGCAATTATTAAGGGAACTATAAACAAAACAGAAAGCATCATTATGCCCCTTTACAAATCCATAGTGTGTCCACACCTTGAACAGTGTACCCAGTTCTGGTCTCCATGCCTCAAAAAGAATATAGAAGAACTAGAGAAGGTACAGAGAAGGGCAACAAGGAACATTTGTGATACAGAGGGGATTTCATATGAGGATAGACTAAAGAGGCTAAACCTATTCAGTTTAGGAAACAGATGTTGAAAGGGGGACATAGTAAGAGATGCTTGAGGGAGGACATGAAAAGGGCTTACAAAATACTAAATGATGAAGAGAATGTAAAAAGGGATTTAGTGTTTACCTTCTCTCAGTACAACAATTAGGGATCATTAAATGAAAATACTACATAATAAGTTTAAACCTAACAAAGGAAAGTCTATATTTAACACAGCGTGTAATTTAAGTGTGGAACTCATTGTCACAAAATACTGCCAAAGCTGACAGTTAAACCAGATTCAAAATGGGACTGGACAAATTCTTAAAGAAAAGGTGCACCAGTAGTTACTGCACACGGGAATTAGGAATACTGCCTCTGAATTAGAACTTCCTAGATCCTAAATACTGGAGACTGCAAGTGAGAAAGGAGTGATGGAAACCCTAACACACCCCACCACCCCCATTATACCCTGCTCACTCTCCCTTTAAGCTTCTGCTCTCTGCCACTGTGACACAGAACACCAAGCAAATGAACTAGTCTGACCCAGTAAACGACAGTTCTTATGTAATTAGAACTGTCCCTCATTCACCTCCAATGCAGAGATTCTATAGAAAAAATTTAATGAGATCACATACCATATTTACTCACATATAAGATGACCCTAAATATAAGATGACCCCCAATAATTAGGTTCTATACATGGAAAATAGATACATATGTTATAATTTTCCAGGTACAAAATCTAATTATTAGAAGTTTGCTTTGAATTTGTCCCCCTCCCACTGATACTATGGAGAAAATAAATCTGGGGACCCTTACCATTTGCGACACCAAACTTCTTCCCCCTGCAGTCCCTTCCCTTCCTTGTTACTGTCAGACCAACCTCCCCCTGAGCACATCGAAGTGAGCAGCGTACTCAAAAATACTGAACTTGAAATAAACACAGCTGTAGTAATTAGCATATAGTATCCATAGACTTAGTTCATCCAGATTTGATGCATTTTACCTTTTTTGAAACTGCTGCATATGAAGTATCCGTGCTAAAACTATGTATCATAATGGTCAAAAGCCACAAGGATCATGATTTACCATAAAGATCATTGTGCTGGGCCCCACCAGAGTCAACTGCATGTCAAACCATGGTGACTCCACAGTTCAACACTGCTCAGCAGGGCTGTGCAAAGTTTTGGTGGCTGATTCAATTTGGAGGAGATTCGGCCTGATTCAGCAGCCGAATCTCCGAATCCAAATCGAATCAGGAGACCCATTAAAGAGTCTGAATCGATTAGGAAGCCTCTGAATCGATTTAGAGAGATTCAAAGATTCAGAAGGCTTACAGGAAACAGAAACTGAGAAGAGGGAGGGGGATGGTGTGATCTTCCATATATGGAAAAGGATGAGAGAGGGGAAGGATTGCTCTGATATTGACATCTGTAGCTGGCCAGTGACTGTGATCTTTCTGAGTCCCCTTACAGTCGCAGTGCTCTGGGGGAGGGATGTAGAAACAACATATCAAGCTTTGTCTGGAGTGATCCGTACCTTTTGTGAGCTGTGTCTCTGTTGAACCAGCAGTGTCTGAAAAGCTCTGGCTTGCTATCTAGTCTCTTGCTAGCTAGCCTCTCTTCTCCAGTCCTTTCCTACTTACCCTTGCCTGCAATCCCTATAGTTATCCCTATCCCTTCCTTTCAACTTATTCTTCCCCCAGAATCCCCTTATTTGTTTTTGTTAGTCTCTCTTGATTCTTTCCCCCCACAAAAAGAAATCTGTGTTTTCCTTGACAGTGTGTCATCTGTGCAGGAAAGCACAACATGTATTACACACACACACTTTACAGCACACCAAACGTTATGAAGCACACTGGAAAGGCAGGTGCCAGTTCTTCTAGCAGAGAAGGGAGAGGGGGCAGAGGGAGAGCTGCAAGTTCCCGCCACCCCAAACATAGACACGATGAGTCTTCTGCTGCTAGTGGGAGCAAAAAGGGGGTAGCAGTGCCTGCACCTACACCACCACCACTAACACCACTAACCAGCAGCAACATGACCTTGTCTACCCCAATTTCAGTTCCCAGTATGAGCCTTTCAGTACCAGAGGAGGAGCTGGATCTGGAAGCAGAGGAGCTGAGGGCCATAGCAAAGGAAATTCTGGGGAAGGAGGGGGAATCTGAGTTTGTGACTCAAAGGTCTAGAGGCAGGTCTCCTTCTCTGGAAGGCACTTTGGAGGAGGTTGTGGGGAAAGGTGGCTTAGTTCCTCCTGTTGTTGTGCTTCTACCTGGTGAGGAGCAGAAGAAGGCAGGATCCCTACCCTCAACCCATAAACAGTTTGGTAGTGTAGTGTGGGATCATTTTGAGGTGGCAGATGATCCCAGGTATGCTACCTGCCAGCACTGCCAAAGGCAAATCAGCCAAGGCAAAAACATGAAACACTTCACCAACACGGCGATGCTGCTGCATCTCAGGAGGCAGTACCCCCTTGCCCTTGTTCCTCCTCAGCCTGGCACCAGTGACAGAGTGCCAAAAAAGAAGTCCCCCTCTCACTCCAAGCCCCCCATCACCAAGAGGCAGAGGCAGGCCACCCTGAACCAGTGGGGGAAATCCGGAGAGAAAGGGAGGCATATTCAAAAGGCGAGCAAGGTCACCTAAAGCATTGGGAAGATGCTTAATCTGGATAGTCAGTCCTTCTACTTTGTTAAGTATCCAGGGTTCAGGTGACTCATGGCGCTCATGGTCCCATCCTACCAAGTGCCCGCACACACCGCCATTAGCAGGATGGTAGTGCCCTCTCTGTATGAGGCATGCAGGGAGTACCTGAAAGAGGAGCCATGGAAGGCAGGTCTGCAGGTAGTCTTGCACTTCACCTAGGACATCTGGAGCAGCCAGGGTGGAGATCATGGCTCTCTCTCCCTCACAGGGCACTGGTGCGATCAGTCAGAGAATTGGTGGGCTCTCCTTCAAGCAGAGGTGATGGATGGCTCCCACATGGCAAGGGAGATCATGGTGGTGATGAACTGCATGGTGCAGGGGTGGCTCACTGGGCAAGGCAAGCTTGTCTGCGGGTTCATGGTCACCAACAACGGGGCCAATATGATCAAGGTGGTACATGATACCAACTATGGCATTTGCTGTATGGCACATAAGTTTCACCTCATAGTCAGGGATGCTTTGGAGGGGAACAGGGCTCCCAGTGATGGCACTGTCACTACCAGCCAGATCATTTCACTGATGATACTAAAATTTGGGGTGAGGTGAGCA
>NW_017729033.1:89241481-89256752 GCF_001723915.1 Gavialis gangeticus | reverse complement strand
GGGGGGACCAGAAGGGTTTGGGAGAGACCTTGTTTCCCCTAGCGCCCCCTGGCATAACAAGGAATAATGGCCATAAGTTGTTGGAGAGTAGGTTTAGATTAGACATCTGTAAGAACTACTTCACAGTTAGGGCGGCTAGGATCTGGAACCAACTTCCAAGGGAAGTGGTGCTGACTCCTACCCTGGGGGTCTTTAAGAGGAGGCTTGATGCCTACCTAGCTGGGATCATTTGAGCCCAATTTTTTCTCCTTCCAGGTGATCCCTGTAGTGAAGGAGCTTCAGCATGAAATCAAGAAGTTTCATGGAACTGGTGTTCCTGGCTGGGGCAAGCCACTTTCACCAGAGGTGCAGGCACTTGTGAAGCAGCTGAAGGAGGGCATCAAAAAATGGCTGGATCCTTTGCAATCCAGTACGGTCCACATGCTCATGGGCACATGCAACCTGAGAGTGAAGGGAAGCATCTGCAGCAGCAAAACCCTCTATCACTGGACAGAGGTGCTGGTGAACAGAGTCAGGGAGGCAGAAGGGCAAAAGGCGGGGGGACTTAAAATAAGGGGATCCAGTTTCTCATGCCAGCATTCCAACCACAAGCCAATCTTCTCCACCACAGCTTCTGCCAATGTGGGCCAAGGGCATGGCTTCAATGTTGGCATCCAGAGGCACCAGACCCCACCATCAGGCAGGTACCATGGAAGACATGGAGCCACTGCACTGTGACCCCTTGGCCTATTGGGCCATCTGCAGCCAGGTGTGGCAGGATCTGGCCACGGTTGCCCAGGAACACTTGTCCTGTCCACCGACCAGGGTTCCAAGCGAGAGGGTGTTCAGCATTGCTGGGGATGTTGTGACACCCCACTGCACCTCCTTGGATCCTGGTTTGGTGGAGCAGCTAGTGTTCCTGAAGGGGAACCTCCCACTGCTGGGGTTCCCCAAGCTCCACGTGCAGACGAAGTAAGTGCCACCCTCCTCACTCTGCACCTACTTGCTTTTTTTATTTGCTTTCAGAATCTTGAGGTGCATTTTCACAGAAACCCCTGCACCACTCTGCCTGAAACCTGGCAGGTCTCATGCCTGCACAAGGGGCTACCATCCCTGCTGCATTCATCCTGCTCTGCCTTAACACACACAAGTGATAAGAGTTTTTCTTTCAATAGTTTGAGGTGCACTTTCACAGAAACCCCTGCACCTATCTCCTTTAAACTTGGCAGATTTCATGCCCTCAGAAGGGGCTACCATTCCTGCTCGTTTCCTCCAAATCTGGAACAAAATGACAAAGTTATAAATATTTTAGTGATTCCCTATTATAGTCTATGGCTGAATCTCTGAATTGGCACCAAATCTCCAAATCTGAATTGGCCGAATCAAATCAGGATAGTGATTTGAATCACCAAATGAAATCACTGTCCCTCTGAATCGGCCAAATCCAAATCAAATGCTTGCTGCTTCACACAGGCCTATTGCTTAGTATATGTGTGTAATCCAGATACCCTGACAAAGGATCCATCTGACAATTAGTCTTCCAGTCATGGAGGGAAGGGCCACATGAATCATATGCACCAGACTGAGATAGGGATTCTGAGTGAATTTTTTGGTGCCCCATTTCATGATGTTTGCCAAACATTTAAGACTGGTAAAGAAACGGGAATCATTGGAAATGGTGGGGTGGTGGGGGGAAGGGAGGTGCAGTGCAGCTGTGGGAGTAAAGAGGAAGTCAAAATGTATGCAATTTAATAGCTTATTATGACTTGAAAAAAAGGGGCCATGAGTGGCATGGTGCTCAATGGACACTACCATGTGGCTTATTCAGATAGACTACACTAACCTATCCTTATAATAGGTTCCCATCAACTTGTTTGCCCACTATAACCCATGTGTTCTATAGTCATGCTCAGTGTTGCTGTATTTAATCAAATTCATAGTTGGTCTCCATTGCTGAACACGTACTGCTTGTGGAAGCAGTTTAAAGACAGCCAGAGTGCATCTATACACAACACTACTTGAGATTAGAACTAATTACTGTACAGTAAGCATCACCATCTACACGTGCAAACACTTACTGTGCAGTAATTTGCTCTAATCTCAAGTAAATTTGGTAGGTATACCAGGGTATAATGGGGGTGGTGGGGTGGGTTAAATACAAGTAGCAAATTTACTCAGGAGTAATTATTATGTAGTATGGTACATGTAGACTGCTAACTGGGATCAAATGTGCTCCCAGTCAGCCAGGCAGCAGCAGGCAGGAAATTGTTCCCTACCCCTGGGAGCTGCCTGCTGCTGGGGCAGGCTCTGCCACCAGAGCCCAGGTGGAGACAATGTCCCCCTGCCCTAGCAGCAAGGAGCTACAAGCTCCTGCTCTGCAATCGTGGAGTCGGGCTGAGAGATTCTTATCTCCCAGCCTCGCCTCCGTAGTTGCAGAGCTGAGGCTGGGAGATAAGAATCTCTCAACCTCAGCTCCTCAGCTCTGACCATGGACTGGGAGCTCCTTGCTGCTGGGGCAGGGAGACATTGTCCCTGCCCAGGCTCCAGTGGCAAAGCCTGTCCCGACAGCAGACAGCTGCCAGGGGCAGGAAACAATGTCCTAGACTCCAGCAGGAGACAGCTTTCACCTGGCCCCGTGCTCCCTGCCAACCTGTGGGCTTGCACCCAGTGGGAGCCTAGAGCTCCACCTGGATGCTGCAGGGGGCCGATACAGGGCCAGCAGGTGTGGAAGCAGACTGCTGCCATAAGCAGCAAATCTCCTCCTGCTTCCCTGCATTTGTAGATGCCTGCCCAGGGCAGTAATTTACTCTAGAGTAAACCCACCCTGGAGCATTTGCATGTGTAGAAACACCCACAAAGTATTTAATGAGGTTTCCTTGTATGCAAATATAAGATGAGAGTTCTTTTCTCCCAGGGTGATTGGGGGAAAAAAGCCTCATCTTGTATACAAGTAAATACAGTAATTACAGCACATAACACAATGCATACACATAAAGAGGCCAAGTTAAGGTACAATGGACAACACTAATTAATTTTAAACTATACAATATCAGGTTATTTTAATGGTCCTTGGAAATACCTATGAATATTGGCAATTCACTCAATATACAAATATGCAGGATAAGCACGATGTGTGACTGTCATATCTGGGCAATCTAAGGTTGTAAATGGAGAAAATATGCTCACACGGGGTGCTATTTCTCAAAGGCTAAGAGGACTTGTATTCTTTAAGTCAAAGTACAAAACTCGTGTGAGTTTCCTTTATCATGCACAGCAGGCCAATGTATCTTAACATGAAAACTAATAATATACAGCAATAGCAACAAGATACTCCACCTTCCACAGACAAATTATCAATGCTGCCTTTCATGTGCCAAGTAGAAGTAACTGTCATCAATCACGTCCAATGTAAGGTACTTGTATTGTCCAATTCATTACTTCAGAAGCAACTTACCCTCATGACTGCATGATTTCTGACTATCATCCTCTGTAACTGTATTTTTTCTTCAGCAGATAGAAACTATTTAGGTATCAAAGGGTATTCTAGTTCTTCTGAAAGACTACAGCCCTCTATTTATGAAGAGTCAACTTTTCTTCTTTGTAAAATATTTCCTTTTTAGTCAACAAGGTCAGCCCTGTATTAACGGGAGCATCACAAATCAAGAGCATAAGAATCATTTGATTCCCATGTTCTGTTCAGCACTAGTGTGGCTTCACCTGGAGTACTGTGTTCAGTTTTGGGCTCCTCACTTCAAGAAAGATATGGACAAATTAGAGTCCAGTTGAGAGTGACAAAACTTATTAAAGGGCTAGGAAATATGGACTTATGAGGATAGGATGAAAGAAATAGGATTATCTATTCTGAAGAATAGAAGACTGAGGAAGGATTTGATAACAGTCTTCAAATAACTGAAGGGTGGTTATATGGAGGATGAAAATAGACTATTCTCTGTGGCTGCAGGAGGCAGGACTCGGAGCAATGGTCTTAAAAAGCCGCAAGGGAAATTAGACTGGATATTCCTTTTCTCATTATGAAGATGGTTGAACATTGGAACTGGCTGTCCAGAGAGACCATGGAAACACCATTATTGGCCTTCCTAAGAGCAGGTTAGACAGACATTTGAATGGGATGTTTCAGTTAGGGACACTAGTACCCTGAGCAGAGAGTTTGACTAGATGACCTCACGAAGTCTCTTCTAACCCTATTATTCTAAGATTAACTAGATGAGAGTTAGACTATTCTAGAAAAATAAGTATGAGTAACCACTGAAAGTGCAATTTTTTTGAACCAATGCAAATTTGTCTCTAAACTGCTGTGTGAACTGCCAGTTCATAAAGCACATAGATGTACACACCCAACTGGAATTAACTTGGTTGCCCAAATAAATTTCACTTAAGCCCAGTAAAAATCATTTTTATCCAGAAAAGTATGAACTACAACATCTTAAGATACAGTAGCTTTGACAGCAAATATATTTCATTAATGAGGAAAGAAAAAAAATTTCAATTATACTTTATAGGCAGAAAAGCAATTTTGCTCAGGAAACAAAAGTATCTATAGTTAAAAATATCAACTTACTACAGTAAATAACCATTTTTGTCCTCCCTTCTCATAACCATTCCTGCTAATAAGGCTATGCTGAATGTTAGAAGGGATATGCAGGTCTTAAATGCAGCAAATTGTTTCTAAGTGGAATTAAGTTTAATTTATTCTGAACAGCAAAATGAGGGCAGCAACAAAATCATGTTCCTTTAGATTAAATGATTAATGATTCTTATACCCAGGGCTAGCTCTGCCAGTAGGCGTGAAGATTTATTCCACTAGAAACAATGCTGTTTCTAGGACTGATATCAGCAATATTTTTTAGAATGCATCTGTAAAGATATCACATGGTCTTCAACTTTATTTTTTTACTAAACGTAAGCTGCATGTATATTTGGTTCCATTAAAGTAATTTTTGACTAAAGCAAAAAGGAGAAGGAACATAGGTGACAGAAGGGGAAGGCTAATGGGGCTTAGTCTCCGCAAATGTGAGGCAGCAATAAGGCCATAAGCCAGCCTGGCCATGGGCTTCCAGTGGCGGTAGAGGTAGCAGGGGTGGGGAGGGATGGGTCTGAGGCTGGGGCAGGTGCTGCACAGTTGGCAGAGCATGAAAATGTGCCATGAGCAGCTCCTGCTCCTACACACACCCCAGGAGGCATGGGGGGCATGTGCCCCAGATCTGTGTGGGGCAAGGTGGGCTGCCGTTCACCACAGGCTGAGACCAGGGCAGTGCTGGGCTCTTCCTGGTGGGGGAACTGAGCCAGGTTGCACTCAGGACACATGGCAGTGGCACTGGGAGCAGGGCTATGGGAGGGGGCTGCAGCCATCCCAAAATTTGCCATAGCTCCCACTCCCAGCACCACTGCCACTCGCCCCGAGCACAGCCCAGCCCAGCTCCCCCCACCAGGAAGAGGCTGGAGCCTTCCTGACCCCAGCCCACAGCTGCAGCCTGCCCTGCCCCACACAGGCCCAGGGGCATATGCCCCCCATGCCTCCAAGGGTGTCTGCAGTGGCAGAAGCCACCACCCCCTCCCCACACTGGGCACCCCCTGGACAAGCCATTCACAGTTCCACCCCATGCCCCCACTCCAGGCTGTGCAGGGCAGGGCCTCGATTGCTCCCTCGCCCTGCCCCTTCCCCCACAGACTTACCTGCTGGAAGGGGGTACGTGTGCGTATGTGTGCATGTGCTCAGCCCCTCTAAAAAAATTTCTCCCTCCACCTATGAAACAGAAACTAGCCTTTCCATTCTACAAAGATTGTGTCATACACCCTACATCTATTTAGGACCTGGCTATATGCATTCAGAAAATGTATACTTCTCTTTGAAATAACTTACCATACAAAACCTCCCAAAGATCCAGAACCCAACAGAAAAACTTACAAGTTTATGATGCTTTGGGGGCTGCACATGCCCTCATGTATTGAAACAAAAATCTATAAAGAGGGATAACATCAACCACTCTTCACTTACTTTTTCTCCTCCATAAACAGAGAAATTAAGAAGTGGGAAATGTGGACAGTGTGCCACCATCTCAAACCTGTGCACTTACTGTAAGTACCTCTTTTTGTTCATTCAAGTAAAGCATAAATATCTGAGAAGGCAAGCCAATGTATTCTGATAAAATTCAAAGGCAACCAGAACATTTCAGGTGCAGAAAATATTCAAACATTAAAATGGAGAAGCCCATTTTGGTTTATTACTTTCTAAACAACATACTGTATCTATTCCAAGATGAGGTTCTATAACAGGGCACCATCCCCAGGGCAGTTGAAAACGCCTGGAGGCACCCCAGAGTCCCCCTTATGCTGCTCACTTCTGGGAAAAGTCTCCCCTTCATTCGCCTACCACATCTTGTTGTTTCTTCTGGTTCTCAAAGGGGAAGCTCCCCCGGGGCTTTCCAGATCGGGTCTTCACTCCAAAGAACACCCAGAGGTGGGGAGTTCCTGCCTTAAGGGCTAATTGCACAGCTCCATACCATCCCTACACCATGTCCCAGGCCTCACAGATGTTACCATCATCTTGTTGGGGCTTCAGCCTTCCCAGCCTCCATTTGTTTACTTTAGCTGGGTTATCTAGACTAGGCCCATTGCAACACGCCTGGCTTTGAGGCTCTACCTCACATTTACACTGGGACCCTGGCCCCTGTCTTCTGGGCCCCAGGCTCCTGTGTGGCTGCTGCCTATCTCTCTCTGCCCACTCCAGGCTCAATAACTGCTTGAGCCTTGAGTCCATCCCTGGCAGGACTCAAGGCTATCGCGTGCCTCTCAGGCACTAACAGGACCTCCGTAAACCCAGTCTCCTAAGCATTCAGGAGCCTCTCACTCCACCACAGCCTGGGCTGACTGTTCCTCAGGTAGCTAAGCCCAGGGCTTATATAGCTCTGGCCTGAGCAATATCCTGGGCACATAATAGCACCCCCCCACCCGTCAGCTTACTGGCCTGCAGAGTTACCCTTTAACCCCTGCTCTGCTAGCAGTCTGTGCTCTGAAAAGTCTGTCCTTAAAGGGGCCACCCCACTTTCTAGTAACAGGGCTAGGGTTCCCTGTTACAGGTTCCCTCCTTCCCCCACCAAACAACTTTGGGGGGGGGAGGGGAGCTTCATCTTACATTTGATTACTGACCTGGGGCAGTCAACAGCTCTGTTCCAGCTTCAGCCTCAGACTTGGGCCTGAAGCTGGAGCTGAGCCACCATCTGTCCTGAGCCAGGATGGCTTGTGCAGTGGGAGAAGGGGCTCATAGCTGAGGGAACCCATCCTGTAGGAGTGGGAGGACTCAGTGAAGGAGGGGCATGAAAGAGAGACCCACTGTGGGAGCAGGGGAAGAGCAGGGGATACCCCATGCCCTGGCATCCCTCCCAACATACCTTAGGCTCCAGTTCTAGCTCTGGCCACAGTTCCAGTCCCAGACAGACCCAGAGCTGCTGCCACTGTTTTTGCCTGGCCAGGCTGGGCCATGGCCAGAGCCACTGCCTACCCCAGAGCCAGAGTCAGAGCCACAGCCACCCCAAAGGTAAGTGGTGGGGAAGGTGAGTGTGGGCAGGTACCAGAGAGATGGGAGGACAGGCAGCAAGAAGGCAGGCATAGGCATAGTGAGAAGCAGGCAGCAGGGGGTCAGGCACAGATGTGGGGGGACAGGAGGTGGGGAGCAGGAAGCAGAGGGTGGGGGCAAGTGGCAGGGGGGAAGCAGTAGGAGAATAAATAGCAGGGAGGACAAGCAGCAGGCACATGCATGAGGGTGGGCAAGGAGGGCAGACAGGGGGACAAGAGGTAGGGGTCTGGACTCTTATCCCCTGCCACCATTTTCCCTGCCACAGCTAAAAGGGGGTGAATTGAAGATAACCCTCCAATAATTAGATTCTATACATACAAAATTATAACGCATTTATAATTTTCCATGTATAAAAATTATTGGGGGGTCACCTCAAATTCAAAGTTGTCTTGGATTCAGGTAAATGTGATATACAGAGAATCTCTTCCACTTCAAGCCTAGAAGAAGACATCCCACTTTCCAAAAAGTTCTTTTGGATTTCTATAAAAACACCCTCACTATAGCATTCCCAGCAATTCAGAAGTCAAATTGCCAGACTAAAGCTTTCAATCCAGATGAACAATCTTATATGAACCTTAAACAAGAGGCTTCAGGGAATGGAAGGCAGAATTCGTGATTCAAGATCAGGTCCAGAAGGGCCAAGAATTAAAACTGAATGGCCTGACCTGAATCTGGCCACACCCTGGCCACACCCCTACCTAACTTTTGAATAATTTGAGGGTTGGAGAAAGTACATTCATTAACTTCTGGACCTACACTCCAGGTAATATATCTAAAAATATATCTATCTTCTCCTCAAACAAATGCACAGGCATTTTGTTTTCTCTGTGTTGGCAAAGAGATCCAACTGAGAAGCTTGCCCTATTTGTAGAAAATGGAATACAGAAACGATTCTATCAGAGTCCATTTGGACTGTTGATTCACTTTAGTTTACTAATTTGTTGCTTTTTTACAAGCATGAAAGCTTACTGATAAAAGATCAAGATTGTCACATCTTTTGGTCATGTACTTCATTTTAAATACATGAATAAATAAATAGTACTACAAACACATTTGAAGTGAAGCATATTATTAAGTGCCTGGCTTTTAAGTTTTGGGTGAACTTTTCAATTTTTTACCATTAATTGAAGCCAGAAATGAAAAGAAAGTCCTTTCCCTGGCTGATGACACATAGGACATACCTTCTTTTATATATTAAGATGTGAATGCTTTGGGATTTGATTGGAAATAGGCCTTGTAAATCAAACACACAACTTTCAATCATGCAGACAAACATATAGCTTCACTTTCTGAAATGCCCACAAGCTTTGAATACTGAGGTAATGAAAGTGTCCACACTTCCAAGTCGATTGTGACTATCATGAAGGCAGCAAAGAAATTCACTGGCCCAATATAACTTAACTCCATGTCACCAATTAATAAGAAAGATGGTCCAAAAATCTCAGGAAAAAACCTAAGGGCAAATTCACTGGAGGCTCTTGACCATGACCCATCAGAATCAGTTCTGCTGCCTGAAGCCCAGGTCAACATACAAGTTTCCCAAAGAGTCAAGGGCAATCCACTGGCATATATATTTGGAGCCCTGCCTGAATAAAGAATTCTGAATAGATTTCTGGCCTGCTAGAAGTCACAAAGAAATCTCCCCATTGTAGCTGTAGAAACCCACAATGAAGGCAGTTCAACTACCACTTGAAATATTTTTAACTTCATCTGAAGAAAAAGATGGTAAAAGAATATACATTCAAATGAAGATACTTATTTTGAATACGGAAAAACATACCTTTTAAACACTTTATGGAGGAGTGCACATCAGCTGTTACACTGTAACGTACATCTACATAATCTTGTAGTAATACAGGTATACAAGTTAGCTACCTTCAACCCTGAATGAAACAAGATGTAGTGGTTTTGTTACACTTTTACTACTACAGAATCATGTAAATGTAACAGCTGCATCATGAGTATGATGCAACTGGTATCCCTTGATACAGACATAACTGATGTGCCTATACATACCCTTTATATAATGCATTTCATATAGTGATCTTAAAGAACCTAATATTTAACACTCATAAAATATTACCTTAATATTTAGCACTTATAAAAGAACTGGGGTTGAAAGAAATTTCCCAAAGGTATACAGGATGTCTGCAGCAGTCAGGAAGACACTAGAAAATGTCTTCCCCAACTGTTAGGGAAACTGACTTCCCTCTAAACAAGTACGCAACTGGCTTCCCACAGAGATTGTCTTCACTCTCCTACTCCTACTTGGCACTACCATCATCTTCACACTGTCAGGCTGAAACTAAAAGCCCTAAAACCTCTCACCATATCAAGCCTCCTATCCCTTCACCTAAAGACAAACCCATAGCTTTAGGAGCTGTCCAGTCTGTGGGAAGGAGAATTTTTCATAGATACTTTAAATATAAATATCATAGTCCACTAAGTAATTTATTTTTAAATACTTAAATACAGCTATTTAAATTATAAAAGTGTTTGGATAAAAGAAAATTTCTAATTTGCCAACCAGAATTCGGAATTTTGCTGACATCCAATAACAGTCTTCCTGTCACTGGCATAGGGGCAGTCAGGAAGAAGGAAAAGGAAATATTGGGTTGTTCCAAAGCAAACAGTATGGAAGAGAGCCTCTGTGTTCCAAGCCAAGAAGATATAACCCAGTAATGCAAAAAAAGTTTCACACTCTTTAAATGACAATGCTGCATGGTAATAACTTGACCCCAGGTGCCATACATATGATGATGCTGCCAAAAGAGATTATAACAGGTCTATGAGAGCACACCTCATTTTCCTAATCAGTACAGCTGTCAAAAAACATGGAAAACAAGGATAGAAGGAACTTGACAAGTCATCTAGTCAATTCCCCACACCAAAAACAGAATCAGTGATGTGTAAACCATTTCTAACACAGACACAAGGTAGGCAGACTAACAGTTAGTTAGTCAATAACTTATTCAGAGAGGCATGAGTTTCATAAGTTACAGCCTACTTCACCATAATGGATGGAATAGCATTCTGAATGTTGATGTAATAGGCTCTGGCTTATAGATGTTTAGGCCCTAGTGGAGGCTTCAAGCCAGCTTTGGTCAGCCTGGGTGACTAAGCACAGGGTGGCAGGCCTGGATGAGCAACAATATAGCTATGCCAAGGCCCCAGATTCAAGGATATGAGCCTGACAGCTAATCCATAAAGTGCCACTCTGCCCTAATTTCAGACTAACATAACTAACTACCTCTCCCATTTCTAGCATGTTTATCTAATCTCTTTCCAGAACCTTAAACAGAAGATTCCAAAACTTTGCTAAATAATGTATCCCAGTGCTTGTCAATCCTTTAATTGGAAAGTTTTCTTTTTAATGTTTAACCTAAATCTCCCTTGCTTGAAATGTAAACTTTAAGACACCTCCTCTGAGGCTCAGGTGATATGTTACAATTGCTCAGGTATATGTACATGCTTGTCAGCAGGAATGCTTAAGTATACTACTTTTGGATCTGAACTACCCATAATATCCAAGTTATCACATAGAATAATTATGTTATTTTATTGTTCAATCATTCTCAGTTCATCTAATGTTTCATTCTAACCAATATTTTCAAAATATATATACTTTTTGCAAAGATGAATTGTGGCAGGAAGAAGAGACCTGGCTGCATGATTAATATTCCAAAGACCAAAGCAATACTGCAAATGAAGAAAGAATCAGTTATGATAATGAGCCATTGAGGCACATTTGGAGATATATATATTTGGGTACAATCTTAATGGAAGACAATAAATGTACAAATAATGCAAGTCATAGGCTAGGAAAACTCACACAGTGGTAAAGAATTTGATTAAGATATGAATGAGCAGGCAGATTACTAATACAATGAAAACAATGTTATGAGAAGCATCAATATGGCTGATACCCAGCTGTATGTTGCTAAGTTGTAGACTTACAAAGGAGTTACAGAAAAAATTACAAGTATTTGAAATGATGTGCCAAAAAAGAATACTGAATGTCTCCTGGACCCAAAAATAAGAAGACTGGAAGGGTGAAAAAAGGAAATTAAAGTGCTATGAGCACATTTTAAGAACAGGAGACAGCCTAGAAGGACACGTCCACCCATGCAAGCACGTGCACTTGCAGCAGCTCAAATAGAAGCATGCAAATTTGAGCTGAGGCTTTTTGCTTCAGTGCACGTGCTCGGACATGCACTTTGGTATGGAGCAAATTATGCTACTTGGGGCAAAATAACCCTACATGGCTCTTCCCGGATCTGTAGCCAGGGGGAGCTAGAGCCTAGGGCCAGCACCTGTGCTGTCCTCAGCAGTAAAAAAAGCTGCCCTGACAAGTAGCTCAGGGCTCCCAGCTCTCACAAGCTTCTGAAGCCCAGCCAATTGGTACCTGGGGACACCACCCCTTGAGCCAGCTGGACTGCTGAAGCAGCCCTGAGAGTTCCCTGCACCCTTTACCCACTGCGGCAGTCTGACAGAGGGGCCTGCTGCCTGGCTGTGACCTGCTGCGCACCTGCCAGACCCAGATAGGGACTGCACAGCCAGTAAAGGCATCTGCCCCTCTGGACCAGCTGCCAGTGGACTGTGGTTGCAGGGTTGGCCTCTGTGTGGCACCACTGCCATGTGTGCCCCCTGCCCCGCCATCTGGGCAGCTATCGCCTGGAAGGTGTTCCGGGTGTGGTGGCCTGCTTTGAACTGTCAAAGTATGTCCTCCTGGCCCCATTTGGCCAGGAGGTCAGCCACAGCTAGCTGGGTCCAAGGTGTCAGCTCTGAGCAAGCAGGGTCCTGCCACTGGCCTCCCTAGCAGGAATTCTGGTGTTCCGTATTGGAAAACTAAAAAATCCCTGATAAAAAAAATCCCAAAGTTACTCTTAAAATACCCCCAAATGCATGTTCCTCCACAAGTAAAACAAAAGACCACTAGAAAGAGAAAGAGAGAATGAGACAGAGACAGCAATCAGTTGGACAATGTTTTATTGATATATCTACAGTCGTAAAGCAAGTCTCATCATAATAATAAAGTTAACTCTAAAAACATGTTTCATGAATTCATGAATTCATGAATATATAATTTTACTGCCCTCCCACAGGGGTAATGGCCCACACACAGGGGTTACGGCCCCCCAACAGAGGATTCAGACCCCAACAGGGGATTCGGGTCCCACACAAAGGGTTCAGCCCACCCAACAGGGAGTTTGCCCCCCTAACAGTGGGTTTGGCTCCAACACAAGGGGTTCAGCTCCCACACAAAGGGGCTCAGCCCACCTAACAGGAGATTCAGCCCATGCAACAGGAGATTCAGCCCCCACACAAGAGGTTCAGCCCCCACACAAGGGGCCAAATGACCCCTGTAAGGACTACCATCCGCCCCCTGCAAGGCCCACATGCCCCAGCCCAGCCCCTCAACTGCTATCCCACCTGGCCCCATCCCCTGCCATCTGCTGCAGCCCTCCCAATGGCTGCCCCATCCTACCCCACCCCCACTTCCCCAGACCACAAAATGGCTACCCTACCCAGCCTCAGCCCCCAACTTGCACCCTCAGGCCCCCATGGCTACCCCCACAACCCCAGGCACCTAATTTAAAAAGAAAAACACACACACGCAGAAAAAAAACAGGGAAAAAAATGGGAAAAAGCCTTTGCTTACCTTAGCAGCAGGCATGGGGTGGCTCCAGGGCCTCCTGGCAGAACCCCCTGGGCAGCACAGGACAGTGGAGGGGCAGGAGGGCCTAGGCTGGGGCCACTGGGACTGTCGGCCTGCCTGGCACTGTGCAGGAGGGGCCCCAGTCAGCCAGACTGCAGCTCCAGCTGCTAGTAAGTGCCAGGGATATTTTTAGTTTGTTTTTTAAAACTATGGGGGGGCATGGATTGGGAGGGCTGGGGGGGCTGGGGCCAACCAGGGCAGACTGGCCTCCCCATGGTCACCTGCCCCCTCCTCCAGCCCCCCCCGACCCTTTACTCATCAGCACTGGAGCCCTGGTGCTGAACACACGGCCTTGCCAGCTGCGTGTTTCAGCACCAGGGCAAGGGGCCAACCATAGAGACACTCTGGCAGCCAAAGCATCTCTGTGGAGGACCCAGCCTCCAGTTGCCTCAGCGCATGGTCCGGGACCATGTCCTGCTCCACTTTTTTAAACTTCAATTTTTTTAGACCCCTGTATATCCAGGGGTCTAATTTTCTCCCCGTGCTGCAAACTTACAGTATGAGGAACATTTTTTCGTTCCCACATGTGCCTGTTGCCCTGCCTCAAAGGGGTTTGAGACAGGAAAAGAGGCACGTGCGTGCTCGTCTGGACGCGCCCAAAGAGAGATAATAGAAGGTTGTGAAGTAGGGAAGAGAAAGAGGGGTCAATCAGGGAAGACGTGGTATAAAGACAGAGAAGACTGGAATAGAATGCTTTTAAATACAGTAACAACGGTAACAACCAACAGCATGAAGTGGAGAGCAATTTGTCCATCATTTCTCTGAACCTTTGACAATAACGATTTAATTGAAATTTTCCAATTTTTTTAACATTTATCATCAATTTCATGTAAACATGTTATCTCATTGAAGATACTTACTTTACAACAAGACCATAAATGTAAAGTAGCGGGAAATAATTCTTTGAACAAAGGACATGCCTCAAAATTGAGAAAGAGAAGCTTTAGAAGCAGCCACTGAGACAAATTCAGATTGGTCATGTGTGGTTTTGACATTATAACCAGTTAAGGTTATTTCAGAGTTTATATGTTCTCTCATACAGTGCCATTTCAGACTATTCAATCCTCATGTTCTCAGCTGACAGAATAATGTTGGAAAGCATATGTTATAAAAGTTGCAAATGCCAGTAACAGCACTAAATGTCGCCATAACTTTAACAGGTACATTTAAAAATGCTATTCTTTTTTTTACATTCAAGAATATAAGTTCACTGGATACTGAAATAAATGATTTTCTATTTTGTAATATTTTAAACATCAAAACCAAAATGGATTAACATTAAAAATAATTATACTCACAGTAAATTCAACTGTAGTCTATTATGCAACAAGGAATCCTATAAAATGTAGCAATCAAGTAATGGTGTATATTTGTCTCTTATCTAACCTCCATTCATTCAGGGCTTCCATTAACATGACCGGTGTTGTATCCAAGAAGCTAAAGCTCACCAAATATTTTACTGAACTAGTAAAGAGGTCCTTGTTGTCAGGGCCTTTGATTAGGCATGCCCAGCTATGCCAAGCACTTGAGTTGTCACACCAACCTCTGATCCCTGGCTAATACAACTGCCCCAGTCTGCAACTGGATTGGGTGCTGAAACTGCCCGTCACCCCTTATAAGTAAGGTGACCATACAGTCCCAGACTTCGGAGGTTGTCTCAGCATCCCGGCTGTTGAAGAAAATTGAAGTAATAAAAGTCCTGGTTTAATGCAAACCCACCCACCTGTGACCTGCTCCTGGCTGCCTACCCAGGCTGGCTCCTGAGTGCCTGCCCATGCCCACCCAAGTAGGCGGATTCATACCAATCTGAGACTTTTGCTGCATGCACTGGCACCCCTTGACACCTCCATCCCAGATTTCCCTCAAATTATTATGGTCACCCTACTTATAAGAACACCTGCAGCCTCAGGCTGCAGACATGCCTTCACACAGCCTCAGTCAATTCCAGCAAGCCTCGCTTTGACTGCTCTCTGTTTCTC
>NW_017729033.1:89236173-89236481 GCF_001723915.1 Gavialis gangeticus | reverse complement strand
CTCAAATTATTATGGTCACCCTACTTATAAGAACACCTGCAGCCTCAGGCTGCAGACATGCCTTCACACAGCCTCAGTCAATTCCAGCAAGCCTCGCTTTGACTGCTCTCTGGTTCTCCTATGCCTCAGCTTTGGCTTTTACTGACCCTGATTTTGCATCTCCCCTGAACCTTAGCAGTTGCCCTGCTCTCTCTGGTTTCCCTGGCATCCCTCAGATCTTTCTTGGAACTCAGTATCTGTTCTCTGCCTCCTGACCTTGGCTTACAACTCAGGCTATATCACTCAGATTGCCTATCTCAACTCCTCTG
>NW_017729033.1:89226301-89231173 GCF_001723915.1 Gavialis gangeticus | reverse complement strand
TCTCAGAGATTGATTACTCATGGCTTCAGGGTGGAGGCCAAATGGATTCTCAACCATGTGTCTGTCAACATACAGGTGTGAAGCAAACCAAAGCTCAGTGAAATCAATCAAAAAACTCCACTCTGCTGACCCAGACCCCGACCTGATACTCCAGTAACCTGTGCCCCTGCCCTGCTGACTTGCAGGTCACTCCTAGTGGCCTACTACAGGCCCAGCCACCTACGTCCCAGCTGAACCCTCACATCTATTCAGTGACACAAGTCAATCCCCTTCACCCCATACTCAGAACAAGAAAAAAAGAATGAAACTGTCTTTCCCTATTTTAAACACTTATTTTGACAAAGAGAATTATGAATGTATTTTATGTCCAATATTAGTCCTTAAACAAAAATTTTGAAGGAACACTGTGGTGTTCACAATATGTTTGATTTCTTTGGTTTTGTAAAAGAAAATAACAAGATGAATTCAACATTTGCAGTTTAACTGAAAATAAGCATATAGCATGCTCATGCCAATATTTTTGCTAATTTTACACAAACCAATTTAAATGGGTGCTAGCTGTGTGTTTGTCATCTTAAAGCTAGCAGCAGACAAACAACAAAAATGCACTCACAAGGACAAGCTGGCTAATTAAAAAAGAAGGACTAATTTATCAGTGTTACTCAAAATATTTAGCTTGCTCTCTATGAGGTAACTATGTATGTGTGTCCTGTACAGGACGACTTTGCCCGTCCTCCAGGTACACCCAGAGGGCAATGTCGGCAATAATGACCCATCTGTTCACTACTGGCAACTAGCAAACTTCTAATGAAGACAGATGTGGGTCACCCTGTACAAGCAGGCTGCAGGGTGTTAATGAATCCACCTAATGGTCACTACCTGTCACTTCTGACTGATTGATGACCAAAAGGGTTAAGCTTGAGAAACAAAGATGAGTATTTCAGGTAATCATTACTCTTACCAGGACATCTCTATCAGTCTCTCTCTCTACTATTGTCTTCTCTATTTTTCTAAAAATGCTTCTATTACTTTTTTCTTAGCTAGCTGAATAAGAAATTAGTTATGTTTTAAGTTTACTCTCTACCTCTCCACTGAAATAATGCTCCAATTATGGTCATTTTAAAATTATATTTCACAAAATATTGTATTAAAAGTTTCCTAACTGTACTGATGTAAGATTGAACATATTTTTTTAATGACATATCTGCTAGTTAGCTGCAAAATTCTTCAAGTAAGCTTATATAACCTTATAAACATCTGTTTTGACACCACATCTACATTGTAAGAGATTACTTTTTACAGTGCATTTTACCCACACAGACCACAATTAAATTGGATTAAGTGAAATTATCACTATGAAAATTAGCCAAGATGAAATTCACTTATCTGGTCACACACAAAGGTAGTGGTACCACAATATAATATGTTGTTTAAAACACTACATCATATAATTCCAGTAAAACACTTTTATAAATGATTTCCTAGTTTTAAAATGTTGTAAAAACTTGAATTCCATTCACTAATTTAAAGTGCATGGGTTCCTCTTAGAATGGAGTTTTCTTGTGACTTTATTTTCTAATTCTATGAATATCAACAATTATTGAGATTCTTAATATATAAGAATGTCCGGAGTTTGGAGGAGGGACAGTTTGTTGTTACTTATCCTTGTGCATGCATCTCATCCCCCTGAAGAAATACAGAAATGCTTCAACCTGAGCTTTCTTGTTTGATTTTTTATACTCCAAAGTACTTTAACAATTCCTTGAAGAAACAGGAAGGGTTTTGTCATATAGAATGCCAGCTGGTCTGGCAAGTTGGAGCCTAATGTAAAATGAAAGAAGCAAGATATTAAACAACAAAGACAAAATTTTTAAATGGGATATTTCTATTCTAATAAACATAGTTATATTAGTAGGTGTGTTTCTTGCTTAAGTGGTGCTTAAGCTTGAAAACCACTGAAGTTCATTACTTGAATGAATGAATGAAGTCAAAAAGTCATGAGGTTCAAAATCTATATGCAAGGTGTCAAACATAAATTCTGTAGAGGGGATGCATTCTCTAGGAATAAAGAAAAAATACGGAGTTCAAAATATCTAGGACCTTGCTGACCCAATAAGAATTCTACCACTATCTATTGCCACTATCTTTTCACTGGGATCTTAATAGATGGCAACAAAGAAAAGCCTTGGCTGAATCAAAAGTGAAGATAAGTAGTACTCTAACAGTGTATAAAGTTAATGAATATGTTACAGTTTTCATTTATTTGTAGTTTAAAGCACTAGTAAATAATTGGTTAATCTCTGGTGCAGCTCTAGTGACTGGAAGTTTAAATTTAATCCAACAGATACATGCATTGTAAATTACTGGGAAAGGGTTTAACATGTATCTAATACATTCAGCTAAAAGTAAGTTGATTCAATCTTTAAAAAAAAAACAAATAGCTAAAGATTATTATTAGGAGATTGGAAATTTTTATTCCTAGCTCTGTCCATTGTTTAGTATGTTAATTTTGAGAAGCCATTTCAAAGCCTCAGTTTTCTTATCTGTAAGTGGAAAAAATAATCATAGCACAATTGTTTTGTAAGGCTTGCTACATTAATATTTGTAAAGTACTTTAACAACTTAATATAAAAAGGTACTACAGAAGTGCCAAGCATTGTTACCACCAGATGCATGCTTTTTCAGGTTACATGTAAGAGGACCTTTGGCTGGATTCAAGCTAAATAGTATGTGTAAGAATTCTGATACAGCTAATCACACAATGGCTCTGAATAACATGAAAAAGGATACCGTAGCACCATTAAAAAGTCTCTTACTTTCTACAGTATAATAGTATTGTGGCTTCAGCAATAGTCAGTTAACCTTATGTGCATCTTATATTAGCTGTTTTGTTCACATTTTTAAGAATCCATATAAAACTAAACAGACTTTTAAGATTTTTTGTACACAGTGGATTTCTTGTAAAGGGAGATAAAAGTATTTATACTCTTTGGGTGCATCCAGATGAGCATGCACATGCCTCTGCAGCGTCTCAAAGCCCTTTGAGATGCTGCAAGAGGCACATGCAGGAACAAAAAAACATTCCCTATGCTGCAAATTTGCAGCACAGGGGCAAAGTTAGACCCCAGGGGATGGGGCCAGGCAGGGCAGCAATCCGGGGGGGCTCAGGGAGCAAGCAGGGACGGGGCACATCGGCCCTGTGGGGGGCCCTTTTGGGGGGAGCTGTAGCCCCTATTGGGGGGGCAGTCCATGAGCAATGCGGAGTGGGGATATACCTCGTGCAGGGCAGGGGACCCACCCCCCCAACACAGACCCCTATGATCCACCCACACATCCCACTGGTCCCCCACATCCCTCCACAGCCACCCACACCCTCTCCCTTCACCCTACCTGCCTTCTACAAACCTCACATCCCCCCAGCACATGCCTTACATGCCCAGCTGCCAGACAGGATGAGACCTGCTGGCAGGAGCGGTGACTGCAGGGGCAGCTGTCCCCGCATCCTGGTTATTGATGGAGTCACAGGGAGCTCTAACTGCTCTACGGTAAGAAAACCAAAGGCAAACAGCAAAACATATAGGTATTTAGAATTCATTTTATTATGATGATAGAGACACTGGTAGGCTTCCAAATTGTTTTAACACTGCACAAAGGCCAACTCTGCAGCCACACCCTTTGGGCGTGTCCACACATGCAAACATGTGCATTTGCAGCAACTCAAACAGAAGCATGCAAATTTGAGCTGGGACTTTTTGCCTCAGTGCACATGTTCGGACATGCACCTTGTTGTGGAGCAAATTGTGCCACTAGGGGCAAAATGATCCTGCCTGGCTCCTCCTGGATCTTCAGCCAGTGGGAGCTAGAGCCCGGGGCCAGCACCTGTGCTGTCCCCAGAAGTATAAAAAGCTGCCCTGTCCGGGCCCCAGCAGTATAAAAAGCCGCCCTGGCAAGTAGCTCAGGGCTACTAGCTCTCAGGAGCTTCTGAAGCCCAGCCAATTGGTACCTGGGGACACCACCCCTTGAGCCAGCTGGACTGCTGAAGCAGCCCTGAGAGTTCCCTGCACCCTCTACCCACTGCAGCAGTCTGGCAGTGGGGGCTGCTGCCTGGCTGTAACCTGCTGTGCACCTGCCAGACTTGGATGGAGACTGCAGAGCCAGTAGAGGCATCTGCCCCTCTGAACCAGCCGCCAGTGGACTGCAGTTGCAGGGATGGCCTTTGTGCAGCACTACTGCCATTTGTGCCACCTGCCCCGCCATCTGGGTAGCTATCACCCGGAAGATGTTCCAGGTGTGGTGGCCTGCTTTGAACTGTCAAAGCATGTCCTCCTGGCCCCATTTGGCCAGGAGGTCTCCACAGCCAGATGGGTCCAAGGTACCACGTCTGAGCAGGCAGGGTCCTGCCACTGGCCTCCCTAGCAGGAATTCTGGTATTCCCTATTGGAAAACTGAAAAATCCCTGACAAAAAAAATTCCCAAAATCACTCTCTAAAATACCCCCAAATCCATGTTCCTCCACAAGTAAAACAAAAAGACCACTATAAAGAAAGAGAGAGAGAGAGAAAGACAGTGATCAGTTGGACAATGTTTTATTGATATATCTACAGTGTTAAAAAAAGTCTCTTATCATAATAATAAAGTGAACTCTAAATACAGGTTTCATGAATTCATAAATACATATTTTGCTGCCCTCCCACAGGGCGATGGCCCCCACACAAGGGGTTGGTCCCCCACATAAGGGCTACAGCCCCCCAACATGGGGTTCAGCACTGACACAAGGGGTTCAGCCCCCACACAAGGGGTTCAGCCCTCCCAAAAGGGGGTTCAACCCCCCAATGGGGGCCAAATGGCTCCCGCAGGGGCTACCACCCCCTC
>NW_017729033.1:89220240-89225359 GCF_001723915.1 Gavialis gangeticus | reverse complement strand
GTCCCTTTCCCCCTCCTCCGCCCCCCCGACCCCTTACTCACCGGCACCAGAGCCCTGGTGCTGAAACACACAGCCTAGCCTGCCGCATGTTTCAGCACTAGGGCGAGGGGCAACCATAGAGACACTCTGGCAGCCAGAGTGTCTCCATGGAGGACAAAGCCTCCGGTTGCCTCAGAGTAGTTGGGGACTGTGCCCTGCCCCGCTTTTTTATACTTTGTTTTTTTTAGACCCCTGGATATCCAGTGGTCTAATTTTCTCGCAGAGCAGGAAGTCTGCAGCACAGGGAACATTTTTTTCTTCCCGTACGTGCCTGTTGCCCCGCCTGAAAGGGGTTTGAGGTGGGGCAACAGGCATGTGCGCGCTCATGTGGACATACCCTTTGAGGGTAAATACTGCTGTTTTTGCTTAATATATGTCCAGGACTGGAATGTTAGCTACATTTCGTAGATGATTTACTATCTTTTCTAGCAAAGGAATGATTAAGAGGCCTCAATTTTTTAGCCTAAGGCAACAAAAGCTCTTCAAGATCCAGTGACTCCAATATAAACAAGTTTGACTATTCTCTTCTACAGGAAACCACTGACATTACACAGAAGATGAAACTTATTGTACATGGTTGACTGATTTATAACAAAGGATTTCACTGACTTACACTACAAGGACACCTAACACCAGTGTTGCAAAACTGAAGGAAAAAGAAAGCAAAGAAAGACTTAATTAATTCTGCACTTTGAAGGTCTTATAAGTAATAGGTAGATAAATAATCTACCACAGAAAGTTGAAAATATGCCCTTTGTGTTTAAAAGAAATTAAGATAAGCACTGATATTACTATAACATTATATGTACAAGCTACTCTAAAGGAGACTCCACCATTCTTTAGTTAGATCACTGGCCCACTACGGACTTATACATTTATTGATGTGAATTATTTAGGACTCAAATCAAATCTGGTCTTTAGGCACTAATAAGTGCTTTAGTATTCTTCATAATGTTGAACTATCCTCAAAATGTCTAATTACAGTTCTAAAAGTATAGCAAATGCCGTCATCCCTAAAAAAATAATATTCAAATTATGTCAAGACCAATAAAAGAAGTACACAAAAACCTGTTAATATTAGGATTAAGATTTCTATGCAACTTGAATTCTGACTCCCTCTGTATGTGTCTATCTGATGTATAGTAGACTTCAATTTACGCCAAACTACCTCTTTTGCTTCACAGTATTCAATTTCTTCACTGAATGAGGCAGTTGTCTTTTCTACACTACCTCATTCCTTGTACAAGCATATATCATTCACCAATCATTCTGTTCATAGTGCAACTCAGAGCCCGGAGAAAACAAACATGTACTTGTGTAATTAAAGAATGAACTAAAATGTTCAACAGGCACAAAATTTTGGCAAAGTATAAAGGCATCTGAAAATGGGACTCTGAAAACAGAGAACACTTGAGCAAGCCTGAGCTAAGCTATAGAATCACTACCTCTTCATATTTCCATCCTAGTACCTAGCAAATTTCACTAAAATTCCTTTTTAAAAAAATCTTCTTTGACAAACATCAAACAAAGGTGTGCATGCAGTTTAATTTCATATTATCTCCATGTAGAAATAACTTATTACACACATTAACACTAAAAAGTGGCTTTCCTTTAGTCTTACTAACAAAAATAACTGAATCCTCAGTTCCTTGTCATGTTGTGAGGCCTTGAAGTCAGAATATGGTATCTAAACAAATGTTGGTTAAAAAAAAAAATCACTAATGATAATGGAGGGAGGGGGGAAAAACCCTTCCCTTCTCCAAGGAGTTTCTTTTTCAGTGCTGACTCTAAGTAATGGTGCCATCTAGTGATATTTTGTGTGATAATGTTCATTTATCCCAAACAATTGCAAAGCAATTTTATTCAACTCTTGTCCAAAAGCAAATAAGTTACTATTTCAAGTAGCTCACTGAAGAAATTTCTTAAGAAAAGCATCATAACCTATTTATGGGAGTATCAGTGCAGAAACAGCTTTATAGGGCTTTCCGTACCTGTGTTTATAAAACAATTTAAACCTCTGTACATGCTATTCAATGCTTAAAAAATTGCAAATTCCAAAGTGATAAATATTTCTTTTTTACCATTTTTGTTACAAATAGAATAAACTTGTATGGATATACATGTGTTAGTACAACTTAGTAGTTACATACTGATTTAATGTCATGTGTTGAGCCTTACTATACTATAGAAAGTTTATACCATAACAAACTCAGTTATTAGGGAACGTCAGAGTCAAAGTTGTCCATGCAACTTAATTTAGCCCCCTTGTGCTTATAAACTATGATAGCCTTGCCCAATGTTACACAGCAGGCCTGTGGCCAAGCCAGAGATAAAACTCAGCTTACTTGGCTCTCAATCCCATACTCATCTCTCAAATCGGGGTATCAAATGTATGGACAGATTCAGTCCACAAAGTTGCTCCACCTGGTTCACTGTGCTTCTGACAGACCAGGGAATGTGGTGGCAGGGATAGCCGTGGAACAGGGTCAGCCACAGAATCCAGAACCCCATTAGACATGGCCATCAACAGCAACGGGGTGTGGAAGGGCTGTGCCAACATAGCCCTATTCACCCTATGCACCATTTGGTCTGTGTCTGCTTCCTCACCACCATCACCACTTCCTCTATCTCTGCCATGGCAAGTGGCCACTTGCTCCACTGCCTTGCCATTGTCCCCAGGCCTGCTGCTTGTCCCTCCACTGCTGCAGCCACTACCCACACCACCTCTGCCACAGATCCAGCACACAAAAAGTTCTATGGTCTAAATCCAGATACTGTATTCTATTGCTTTCTTACCTAATATAGTGGTTCTCAACCTTTTTAAACTTTGGGCACCCCTCACTTGACTTGAGGCACTGCTCCATAACTTTTGTGAATTGAACCTCATTCCCTCCCCCCCTCCCACCCCCACCATTTCAGAAGCTAATTTATTTATTACAGTGCTTGCCTCCTTGCAGAGGGGTTGGGGTAGTGGGGATGGGGCAGTGGCCAGGCATGGAAGAGCCTGAGCCTACGCTTACCTCCTCACACCTGACATCACCCTTTGAAAGATCTCATGGAACCCCAAAGTGCCCTAGCACCCTTGTTGAGAATCACTGGCCTAATAATATGAAACACCAGTGTTTTAACCATATAAACATGGGGTGCATCTACACATATGCATTACTGCAAGAGTTGACTAATTAGCTCCACAGTAAAGCATCACCATCTACATGTGCGCCAGTATTAATGTGCAGTAAATTTATTAACTTCACCGTAAGAAAGTCCTGTTGGGAAAATGGTTAGCCCCCAACAGCACTTAACTCTGCCGAAACATATGTGCAGACAGTGACAAGAGCTGGCTGGGGCACGAGGGTGCTAAAGTGAGAAGGCTGCCTTCCACCTAGCCCCAACCTTTAGAACCCTTGTGTCCCCGCCAGCCCTGACACTGCCCAATGCCGCCATCCGGAGCCCGAGGCTAACCCCCTGAGCCTGCTATCACCACGGGACTGCTCCACTCCAGCTCAAACTGCTGCTGTCCTGGGCACATGTGCAGATGCTGCACCCAGGAGCAATTAACTCCAGCCTGAACTGCTCCAGAGTTTATCACACTTCACTAATTTCACATGTAGATGCACCCATGGTGTAATGGCAAACATACCATTGATATGAGAACTAGAACTCTACACTTCCTGACACAGGGGATTAAAATCTCAATCTCAATGCTACCTAGTGCTTTTTTTTCTACATAAAATATTTTCATTTGTGCTAGGTACATTACATTATAGTCATGCTCCAGTTATTTCAGATTTATTTAAATTTCCCCCAAGAGTTTTTTCTATTAGTTCAGAAGTATATTATGGAAAAATCTGATACTTCCTCCCTTGAAATTTATTCCTACTTCCTTTTCAGGACATCATTGTGATTACTGACAGCCAGACAAGGAACAAGTATGACTGAATAAAAAAGGCTGGAATTCAACCTTTTTATATTTTATTTTTATAAACTTTTCACTGTTGACATAAGCAAAATAAAAAATAAGAGATTATAATACATAGCAATCCAAAATATCTTCCAAGATTTTTTAAATATGTTTGGTGAGACATTCAAAATATTACTTTGCACAAAGATAACTTATCCTTCAGCATCTTTGTTTTATTTTGCCTTTAAATTAAAAAGGAATAATGTAACCTGAGATAAAATACATTATAAGGATGGTAGCTTTATCCCACATTAAAGCATTCTAACTCCTGCAGAGTTAGGGTTCATCTTAAAAGAAACCCAAGCATATTAAGCTATGGAAATTCAAAATTAGGACATTAAAAAGAACTTACAGTATTTACTCAAATATTAGATGAGGTCATTCCCCTCCAATCAACATAGGGCTGGGGGGCTAACCCTGTCTTACATCTGCATGCAAGGAAACTGCATTAAATACATTGCCTATCTTTGAACTGCTGCTAAAGCATGTGGTCAGTAATGGAAACCAACTATGAAGTTGATTAAATACAGCCAATACTGAGCATGACTATAAAAAAAACGTGGCCCATATGGGGCAAACATACTGATGGGAACTCTTTTTGTGTGTGTGGCCCTTAAAAAAAATGGGTAATTGCCCCCCCAGGAGGAAATGAACCTCCAACCCTACTTTCCCTATTTTATACCTCTCTTGCTTCTTTCCCCGCTCCCTCTGTTACCTCCTTGTTCATCTGTGTGAAGTATGTAAGTGAGATATGCAATTTCAAGTCCAGCAGCCCCCATTACTCCCCTTCCGCACCCCCCCCAATCTCTCTTACTTTGTACAACTCTAGCCAGCCTTTCTCTTTTGGCATTCCAGAATATTTCCATCTGTACTTTTGCTATCTGCTGCCAAGTCAGTGGGAATACAATTCCCATATATAGGACTTCCGGAAGGCTTTTGACACTGTCTCTCACCCCGTTCTCATTAAGAAAATGGGAGGCTGTGGTGTAGACACCCACACAGTCAAATGGGTCGCCAACTGGCTGGAGGGCCGCACCCAGAGGGTGGTAGTGGATGGGTCCTTCTCAACTCGGAAGGACGTGGGCAGTGGGGTTCCGCAGGGCTCGGTCCTCGGGCCCG
>NW_017729033.1:89205419-89219626 GCF_001723915.1 Gavialis gangeticus | reverse complement strand
GGTCAGGGCGGCTAGGGTCTGGAACCAACTTCCAAGGGAGGTGGTGCAGGCTCCTACCCTGGGGGTTTTTAAGAAGAGGTTAGATGAACACCTTGCTGGGGTCGTTTGACCCCAGTACTCATTCCTGCCATGGCAGGGAGTCAGACTAGATGATCTTCTCAGGTCCCTTCCGACCCTAGAAACTATGAAACTATGAATAATAGGCAGGAGCACAGCTTTAAATACCACTACTTTTCTGGCAAAGGACAGTGTCCTTCCAGACCATAACCAAAGTAGCTGCTGTAGTCTTGCTGTCACCTTTTCCCAGGTTATATTACCTTTTCCTTGAGTGTCTATTGGGATCCTAGCACTCTGATTTTTCTCTTATTTGAAGGCCCAACTTCTTCAAGTCCCTCCCATTCCCCATTCCTATTATTGTGCTTTTTGACCTATTTAATTTAGTCCCTGTCACTTCTCCATACTCTGTTATATGCTTTAGCACCCTTTCCATTGAAAGGCTATCTCTGACTACTACATTTATATCATCCATGTATAGCAAGTATTTTACATACCCCACCCCCAGTATCTTAACTCTGTTTATGACCGTGTCTTTTCTTATTCTTTGTGCTAACATTTCCATGCCACACACAAATAGTAGTGGTGATTGGTGGAACCCTTTGTCTCACCCCTGTATGGATTTTAAAGGTCCAGCTTAGGTGCCTGTTAATTTGGACTTAACTCTCTGCTCCTCTATACAATACCCTATCCAACATATACATTTCTCTGGGAATCCCATTTTCCCTACCACCTTCAACATGTAAACATGAGGCACTCTTGTCATGTTTTTTCTTAAATCAAGGTTTGTTATAGCTGTGTTTGTTTTCCTCTCTTGGATGTGGGACAGTGTATTTCTGATCACACTAATCACTTCGGAGATCTTCCTACCTGGTACTGTCACATGTATTATCTTCTGGAGGCTTTTCCTCATCTTCAAAGCCACTGTCTTGGCCATTAATTTATAATCTACTATATTAAGGAGAGTAATCAGTCTCCAGTTTTTCAGGAATCCCTTCTCCCCTTTTTTGAAGAGTAAAATCACAATGCCTCTTGTAAAATCTTTCCCTGCCTCTCCTGTTTCCACTGTTTTCTCAAGCACTTCCACTATATCCCTCCCTACCCATGCCCAAAACTTCCCATAAAATTCCATAGGCAATCCATCTGCTCCTGGAGATTTACCTCTTTTAAAGAGGATTTTTAAACTCTTCCCCATTTCCTTTAAGGCTTTAAGCTTATATTTTCTCCCTTCTTTGCTTCCTCCTTCTCCATTTTCTCTTCAATCTCTTCTAAAAAATCCTTCATCTTCTTCCTGCCTATATCCTTCTTCTGGTATAGCTCTTGGTAAAATCTTCTCATCACCTCCAATGCTTCCTCCTATTTTTCTACCTGGCCATCACCTTTTTTCTGCACTCCTTTAAGCTCTTCTTTTGCTGCCTTCATTCTGGCAGAAAAGTTTCAGGACCACTCTTCATTTTCTCCCACCTACGGTCCTTGTGCTAACAACATTTTCTCTCTGGTCTTTATTTTAAACCAGGTTTTTAACTCTTGCCTTGTTTCTTCTAGCTCTTTTCATACCTCTCTTCCTCCTCCAGCTCCCTTTAGCAGCTCCTGCATCTTTCTTTGCAGCTGTCTTAGCTCTTGTTCTTTTCCCTGAACATCTTTGCCCTTCCTGCCTGAAGAATTCTCCCATCCTTTTCTTCACTATGATCCACATTATCTGGTATTCCCAAAATACTTCAGTGTTTCCCACCCCTCATGCTGTCTTGTGTATGCCTCACATATCTCTTCATCTTATAACAGCCACACATTTATCTTCCATAGTCCCTTCCCTCTCACAGGGCTCTTACCAAGACTCTTTTCCATTCAGCATTTGGTGATCGCTGAAAGCCATATGTATGGTTTTCTTTCTTCCTTATTCCTATTTCTTTTGATACAAGTACAAAGTCAGTTCTTGATTGGTTCTTTCCACTGGGATCTGTTCTAGTGAAAATTTTTCACCCTGCCCACACATCTCTTAGTGACTCTTCTTTTATTGTATTTGTTAACAGTCTAGATGAGCTGTCTAAAGCTGTGTTTTCTTCTCTTGTTCTGTTGCCCACTTTGAATATACAATTGAAATCTCCTGCTATTATGTGTAGTCTCCCTCTGACCATGTAAACCATCAGCTTTCTAAACAGTGAATTCCTTCCCTCCCTCTCCAATGGTACATATACATTAAAAAATTCTAATTCTGTTCCTCTAATAATATCATTCTTTGCAATTTGCCACTGATGGTATCTTCCACCTGCTTTGCTCCCAGCTCTGGGTTCTTGAATAATATTGCCACCCCGTGTGAAGAGACAGCAGGGAGAAATACATGACCCCCAGGTGCAGAAGGGTCTGAAAGAAGAAAAAAAGAGGGAGCCAGAGAGCAGCGATTCCAGAGCAGCGGTTCTGTGACACTGGGATGATCTGTGGAGAAAATGGGTGGAGCAAGGGGGGGCCGCGAGAAGCCCCAGAGCAAGGGGGGGCCACGAGAAGCCCCAGAGCAAGGGGGGGCTGTGAGAAGACCCAGAGCAAGGGGGAGCCACGAGAAGCCCCAGGGAAGTCAAGGAGAGGGCCAAATCACAGCAGGACCCAGGTCAAAACCACATCAGTACCATCTGCGAAGCTTGGGCTGCGGTGTAGGGGAGGAAAAGGAGCCGCAGATAGCATCCCCTGGCACCGGGGCACATAAAGTGGGCAGCCTCCTGCTAATTACGTCAATTAATTAATCAATTAAGATCAAGGCATGGCAGGCGAGTAAGCAGGTGGTTGGCCCATAACAGGAGGGCGGAGTCACCAATAGAAGGGCTCCGGTAGCGATACTCCTGTCACACCTTACTTGGTCCAACACTGGTTCAATCTGTTCCTATCTTTTCCTTGTTATGATACTCCTGACATTAAGTGAAACTATTGTCAATGCCATTTATGCTTGTTTTAAAATGAGTGTACCTTCCCCTTTAAGGTTTGTCTATGCTACTGCTCAGGGTGATTGACTGCTTCCCCTCCCTCACTCACATTCCTGTACCCTTTGCAAGCTGCCAGATCACTTTCACATTTAGGAAAGCTTGCATATTCCTGCCTTCCCATCATTTTTCACCTTCTGGTCTTCAGAGGCATTAGCAGCAGGAAACTGCTCTCTGGCTCTTCCTCTGACTCATCTCTGTCATCAGGTTTCTTCTTCCTGATCTTCAGCCCCTGCATTTTCTTTCTTTTCCCAGTCTGTCTCTCTTGTTCTTTCTCTTGCTCCATCTCCACTTTTGTTGGCTACAGAATGTCTTTCTTCTTCCCCACCCCCACCTCCATGTCTGAGATGTTTGCTGTTTCTGCCTTCCCTTCCATTCCTTCTCCTATCTCCTCCTGTGCTTCCTCAAACACAAAGGCCTCTTACAGATGTACAGCAAGGCTGCTCTGACATGCTGTAAATCCAGTGCGTCAGAGCAGACTCAATTGCTGGAGCACAGAAATTGTGCTCCAGCAGCCTCCAGTGTCACGTGTATTAGCATACCTGAGCTGATACATGGAGGCAGAGTGCTTTAAACTAAAGCTCATTTGATGAGCTTTAGTTCAAAGTGCCCCACCACCATTATTCAGCTTGGGGACACTGATGCATATGATGCTCGGGTGCTTTTAATTTAGCATGGCTCACTAATTAAAGCTTCCCCTCCCACCTCCCAGAGCACATCTATAAACACCCAAAGATTTTGCCCCCCTCCTCTGGTTCACCCCCCTGCAGGGTTTCTTCCATCATTTCTACCTCAGTGTCCAACTCTTCCTCTCCTCCGCTCTCCTGCTCTGGGTTTTGCTGTTCCGCAGGGGGTCTGACTATACTTGCAAAGGCTTTGGGGCACCTACAATACAAGTGTCCCTCTCCCTTAAAAACAGTGCATTTTAGGGACTCCTGGCAATCTGCTGCTATATACCTCATCCCTTCACATCTGTACCACACTGTGTGGAGACAGTGTGCGGACAGGTGCCCCACCTTTCTGCATTTGCTGCACCATTTTGCTTACCAGTAGTACATTTTAAAATCTCTGGTGTGCACTGGTCTGGATCACTGATGGGAGGTGCAGCACACCACCTGGGCTCCATTCATCTACTTGTAACACTACTCATGGTCTCCAAGACACGTCCAGATACCATATTTGCCCCTTTCTTTGTCTAACAACGTGACCCTTTGGATGTACTTTTCCATCCATCTTTCTATGTCTTCTGCTTCTAGTAAATCCATGTACATTTAAACTATAATCACTTTTTCTCTTGACCTTTCCCCTGCTAGGAACTTTATCCCTCTTAATTCCTCCCTCCCACATTTCTCTGCATATTGCTTCCAAAAGATCTCATACCCTTCTCCATCTACGCAAGTCAATTCCCAAGTCTTTCAATTCAAGAAAGCAATCTGGCAGGCAGTGGTGGCATGGTCAGCGGCAGAAGCGTGGCGGTGGTAAGTGTGGAGCTGCCGTAGGCAGCCATGGAACTGTTGTCAGTGGGGAAGGGGGTTGCGAGTGCCAACCACTGTTTGACAACCACCCACAGACACTGACGGCAGTGTCCATGGTGGCCAGCGGCGATCACGGATCACCTAGATTAGAATTTTTGTTTTTCACTTTTTCCTTCATACTGCTGCAGTGGAAAATAAAGGTTGTTTGTGATAAGGGCCAGAAATTACACCTAAATCGGTTTACGTGATCAGCAACCCATTTAAACCTGTAACACAACAGACGTTCAGTGCACATAAACTGCTTTCAAAATAAAAGGATTTAAGTTAACTCACAGTCCCCCAGCATCCCAGGAGGCTTTGCACTTCCCCTGAAAACCCCCCTTGCAGAGTGGGTGGGCTAGCCTTGGCCCAAACTATCTGTTCCAGCTGAGCAGGAAGGTGTGCCCTCCCTCCCTCCCTCCCCCCCAGTTTCTGGCCTGGGCCACTGCAGGCATGGGGCCTCATTTCTGGAATCAAAAGTGAATGTCTGTTCACTTGCTTATCAGTTCAATCTACACAGCTTAGACTAACCTGTGAAGACTGAATTGATTGAGCCTCAGGCTTTTTGACTATCTGTACCTATCCTGTATAGCTAACTGTCCTTCCCTCTATATTAACATACTTGGATTTCTTTTGGTTTAACCTAAACTTTGAATTTCCTGGTCTTATAGTATACAGAAGTACAATTAGTATAGTATAAGTACAATTACAATTAGGGGTGCACTGATAGAGATTCTGGGGGCCAACACTGATAGCCAATATTTAAGGAGGCAAATCGGCTGATACCGATCCGATATCCAATACAGCTGCCTCCAGGTGGTAAGTCTGTTGTGAAAAGGGGGGGAGGGAAGGAGTATGGGGGCAGATCAATACCCCATGTAGTGAGGGAAGGAGGGGGCAGGGGCCAGGTGCTGCCCATTGGGGTGGGGGCACAGGACAGAGGCGCAGCTCATGGAGGGAGAGGCAGCTCCTGCCACTGCCTGCACCCCAGGAGGGCAGGGAGTGGCCCCAGAATCTGTGCACAGCAGGGAGAGCTGGGAGCAGAGCTGCGGTGAAATTTGGGGTGGCTGCAGCCCCTCCCAGCGTGCCAGCACCCACTCTGAGCCCAGCCCCCTCTGTGAAGATCCACGCAGTGTCAGCTCTAGCCTGCCCCACCCCACACGGATCTGGGGGGCACATGCCCCCCCACCCTCCTGGTGTGCAAGCAGCAGCAGGAACTGTACCCCCCAACAAGCTGTGTCTCCATCCCACACCCCTGCCCAACCTGGACAGCACCTGCTCCTGCCCCCTCCCTCACTGTGGGGGCCTTGATCTGCCCCCCCATGGCCCTTCCCTCCCCTTCCAACTTACCAGCTGGAGGCAGCTCTCCACACTGCCGGCTCTGCTCCATGCTGCACACAGCATGGGCATCTATCAGCCCCATTGGGCTGACATACAATACAGCAAATTTTCTTTACATCAGTACCGATCTGATAGCAGACTGATGTATTGGTGCACCTCTAATTACAATGTTCATGTCATGAATATTACATTAAATTACTAATATGTACTCTCAACTTTTACTATCTAATAAAGATTTTATCAGAGATTTTATATTTTAATTAAAAATTGCACACATGAACCAGAAACCAAAAGAGTATGCCATCATGAAACTTTTAATGTGATTTGAAGATATTACGTAGTTATACCATCACAGAAGGAATAATCTAACCCAACCCCTTGCACAGATGTAGAGTTCACCATTCCTAAACCATCCCAAACAATTTTCTTTTCACCAAAACTATTATGAAGCTAGTTATTCCTAGTTCCTGATTTGTGTCACTGATTTTTCTTCTCTATGGGTATTGTTAGATGTTACCCTTGGTACAAGTTAAACACACTTAAAACACGAATGTTCATACGTTACAATGTGAAGACTGGTGCCAAGGGTACTCTGAATGGTTTTAAGGTAGGCCTCTTTGGGCAAAGAGTATCTCCAGTTGGTTTCCCTAATGTCAGCTGCCCCACCATCAGGGGATTCAGATGCAATGAGGTTGGGGATGCCTCCCATCCCCACACTATGCTGGAGCCTTGCCAGTTTGAGGCTCGATCTGGCTGGAAGCCCAGCTTTGTTGGGCTCCCATCCCACCCAACCCCTCCCAGCTGCATGGGAGCCTTGCCAGTTCAAGACTCCAGTACAGTAAGGTGGCTCAGACTAGCTCCTGTGCCATGCTGGTGTCACTCCCAGCCTCTGCAGTGAACCCAGACCCTTGAACCAGCCCCCTATGCAAGCCCAGGGCTGAGATCCAAAAATCAGTAGTTAATAAATTCTGTATGAGATGAATATCTCCCATGCTGATATGAAGCCACAATGATCACTTTTATCCCCTGCCATCTTTGCCAGCACAACTGCTTTTTCTAATATTCCAGAGCCTATGATTTACCATTGCCAACTAATACTCTACACAGTAAGCACAGTAGTCATCTGAACTGGACATTTTAACAGGCCATACTTCTTTTCATAGGACATCCACTATTTTCCTCCTACAGCTGAAGACCATAAGATTCAGTTTAGTCTTTATAAATGTGATTTCTTTTCAAAGCTCTGTAATCACTAAATCATGAAAGGCATCATCTCTTTGAAGGACCCTATCCTAACCAATGCCCTGATGTACAGTTATTCCTGCATGGACTACCACTGAATTTAAAGGACTGCGGACTAAACCTCACTCTGCTTTTATGCACTTACTTAATATTATGTGTGGATAAATGTTTTCAAGTTGCGGTTGTGAGGTATTAATTTCCCTATCAGTTACAGCTTGAGATGATCCCAGATGAGAAACTATGGCTTGCAGCAAATCAAATCTTCATGACATGATCTCATTACTTCAAGAGATCATATCAAACAGCTTTTACAGATTTATGTCTATACTAACAGTAGCAGCAAGGAAGCCCAGAGCAGTGATGCAGCGGTCTTAGTGATAATAGTCTTAATTTGAAAGGTTGTTTCAATATAAACAGCCCATTTTCTTCTTAGAACTGTGGCTAAATATAGACAAATTCAAAATTACAAACTAAAGTTCTACATAATTGTATGTTACTTGAATATTAACAAAAGTAGCAAAGCCTCCCTCTGTCCATGCTTTTCATCTGCACAAAATCATTATTTGTCCCATTGTTTTTAAAACCTAGCTGTTCCTTTTCATTTAATAATTGCTCTGAGTCTGAGGACAACCCACCCAAGTAACTCTGGCATTCAAATCCTCTTACCACAAATTCGTTTTCTTTTACTGCATCCCAGCTCAACTGCATTTGTAAAATTCTCCTTCCCACCTTTACAGTTCTTTATTCTCTAGACACAGGTTTTCCCCCGAAGACATGAAGGATGTATTGAAAATTCAAGTCTAAAAAGAAAATGGGGGATGGAAGTCCTGCTGCAAATGGGAATGTTACCTCACCAAAGAAATGCATGTCTAGGCTGTTAGAACATATAGCTGTGAAACATACAGCAATTTCATTAGCTGCTACCCAGCCGTGGACAAAAATGGGATTTTGCAGCACATATATGCTATCATCATATCACATGACTAGTATTAAAGAACTCAGTCAAATATAAAAACTAAGCCATGTCAATCCACGTAAAGCAGTCAAGAAATTTTCTACCTTTTGACCATTTTTACTGTAGTTTCTAGTGGAATAATTTTTTATATGTACAAGAAATCTCTATGAAAAAGTTAAAAATTTGTTTATGTGCAACCAGTGAATATATGTTTCTATTGAATTAGAAGCAGAGTATATATGGACATTTATAGACTAAATAAAATATAGAGAGAGAGCACAAGCTTCCCAAGTTCACAAGCCCAAGTTCACTTCAGATGCCATTTAATTGCTATTAACAATTAAAGAAATGTTAAAGTTCATTTATAATTTTCAAAATAATCTGCAGAAGTATAAATAAAGAATGTAAGCAAATAAAGACATAAAGCAAATACACATACTATGGACAAATTGTTCAGCTTAATACAACTGTTTTTAACTCAATTTTATTTTTCATTCTATAGACACCTTTGGGGCTCAAATATTTTGCAATATAAAACAAAAGATTTTGAAAAGTCTATTTATTCATTTCAGTACTTCAAAGAAAGACAAAAAATAGCAAAATATGCTTTCCAAATTAATCCTTAAAAAGAAGCATATTTATATTGTTGACTTGTGGGGTGAATATGGATTATTAAGTCATTTAATTTGAGATTTAACATGCCATTCCAGAAAGAAGTGTGAACACACTCTATTTCATAATTACTATTAATGGAAACAAAACTTATCTGTTCCTTCAAAAAATACTGTCTGTTTTACGGCAATTTTTGTGGACAAACAAAAATATCAAATGTGAGAGCAAGAAATTCAGGGAAGAGGCCTCTGATTCTTGATTCATAAAAGCATTTTTATATTTTAGTATGAACTACAACCAGGTTTTTTTCTGTCTATACAAACTTCAAGTCCCAGGGTTTCAATCCCACAATAAATTATTTTTAAGTACTAGAAAATAGCTGAATTGGCATTACCTTCTTTTCTTCCTGTAATACTATTACTTCATGATACCGTGGAATGTAGGGGTCATATTTTTTCTTGTCTTCTTTTTGGATGTTGACATTTTCATAATGTAGTGCACTTTCCCTTTAGAAAGTTTAAAGAAAGATTTATGAGTCCTTGGTTTTAAATGCCTGGACATACAAATACACAGAATGAGAGCCTATTCTCTTTCAAGTGTATTACAAACAGCTGCTATATGCAATAACTGATGAAAACCCAGAATGCTCAGCAATGGGTGGGTCTATGCATATTGTAACTGTACAGAAGATTCAGAAATCAGACTTCAATTATTGTAGTTTGCTACTTGTTCATAGTCATTGTGTCATCATCATCCCAGGTTCACAATAGCAACCATGCAATAGAGAAAAAGGCAAAAAAATAAGAATACAAAAAGGCTGGAAAGGGATTCAATAATAGCAGATATTGGGAGAGCAGATGTAGATCAATCAACCTGTAGATACAGCACATCACTTTCTAGTCAATATACTATGTCTTAAACAATTAGTCTTAAAACTTCCAAATCTATGATATACTGTATGATTGAGGCTCTGACTCAGAAGATCATGTAGTCATACTTTTAATTTTGAGTACATTCTCAAGTACAAGAAACAAACTTCAATTCAAGAAGACAATAAAGTCTGCTTAAATTCTTCCTGTCACAGGGTAACAGCACGGTATAGCCCCGAAGGGCAAAAGGGGAAGCCTGGGACCCGAAACGAGGCTGGGGAGAGGGGAGAAGAGAAAAAAAACAATAAGCTCCTTACCTGCAGCTGATGATGCGGAAGAGTCAGAAGTGGCAGCGGGACCCACGTGGCTGATTAGCCACGTCTTTTTCAAACTACGGCCAGCTGCGATCAATAACGATCGGAGCCAGCGCGGGGGCATAAAGAGCGCCCCGAGCAAAGAAGAAGAGGAGGGAGAGAGCTGGAGCGAAGCCAGGAGGGGAGACACTCCTGAGGCCCCGCTCGGAGGCCAGGAAGAGGCCAGCGGCCAGCCACAAGGCTGGAACACATCCCGCAGCTGCAGGAAGGAGAACGCCCAGAGAGAGGTGGCGGATGCCCGGGCTTGCGACGGCGGAGCTGGGTACAAGGATTTGGGGTCAGAGTCCGGCGCTAGGAGCCACCCCAAAGAGAGAGGAGTGGAGGAGGACCCGGCAATCCAGGTGGGATCGGCGCGGGTTTGGGGAAGACCCCAGAGTCCATTCCGGCAGGCAACCAAAATACAAGCAGCGAGAGGGACTGCAGAGCACAGGATTCTGCCAGGCGGGACCACTCGGCGAGGGACCGAGTGAAGAGGGAACCAGAATGTCCAGGAGCAGTCCTGAGTGGCAATTAGGAAACCAAAGCAACCAGCCAGAGGGGTGCTGCAGATAGAATCAAGTTAGGAGAGGATTTTCTCCAGGACAGGGAGTCCAAACTTTGATTTATAGCCCGGGAGACTTATGGGTAGTGTTTTCTTTTGAGTTATGTGCTGAGTGGCCCACGGTTGGAGGGCCAGGGAGGAACCCTTAGAAGGATTCCTTAATTGGCTGGGTCTAGAGTCAGGACAAGCCTACAGATTCGCCACCAAATACCCCTTGGCATCGCAAGGCGAGGGTCGGGCCCGGGAACCATCAGCAACTCGGCGTGGCTGGGTATTAGGGCGAGGTGTAGGAGAGGACGGAGCCTCACAGAAGACCATCACCCCCAAGAGTCCCGACTCCGGATAAGCTTAAGTAACTGGCCCCTCCACTGAAGTTCACCAGCAAAGTCGTGGCAGACGAGATGGGGCGGGGACTACTCCTAAGACCTATCTGAAATAGACAATTCCAGGGATGAGGTGACAGGCAAGTCCATACACCAGAGCAAGCAGCACGAGACCTAATGTTCAAAGCCCGCCGGTTGCACTTCTCTATTCATGCATTGAACTCAACCCTTAAGCAAGCAGGATTAAGTGCACTGAAAATGTACGGCTACCTTCAATGTCATAAAAGTTCCACTAGAAGTCTTTTTTTTTTTTTTTAAATTAAAATCAACACAGAACCCCATCTGTTTTGCATGTTAAGGGGCTAGAGACTTAAGTGGTTACGGTCACAAAACAGTAAATGAACAGGAACAAGTTAATTTTTTTAATTGTCACAAGAAATTTAAAAAACAAGTTTCCTTATATAGCAGAATAGCTTAGTTACAACAAAATATGCAAAATAAGACTGAAAATACCTTTCCCTGCTGTGAATATTACTGCTGACATCAGATGATACTAGCCAAGCACAGAAATTACAGTAATATATTTCTTATCCACTGTCTTATGGTATGCAAGCTTTTAAATTCAATTTGCAGTAGAAGAACATCAGAATATTTGAAAAAATATTGTATTTTATCAAGCCACTGAGCATACAACAAATGGCTGTCACCTAAAACAGACTATTTCTTTTCACTGCTCCAGTATGATAGAAAGACCAATAATTTCAACTATGATGTCCCTAATAAATATATAATTGTTGGATGTAGTAGGGGTAAATCCTCATGTAATGTATGAGTTAATAAGTAAGATGGGTGGCAAGCCCATCAACTGGAAATTTAAAATGAAGTTATGAAACAAAATTCAACCTAAGTACACCTACCATGAGGATTTATCCTAAGCTATTTTGGAACTGAACTGATGTTTCCCATCTTCTCTCAAATGAAAATTACCCTAAAGTAGTTTATGCAAACACACACTACAGGGGTGTTCTATTATGCCAAAAACAAGAATTATAATATCATATCATACTTTCAAGCTGTACAAACATTAAAGGTATGAAAATGCACATCAAAAGTTGCATAAACAATTTTAATTCCCCCTAATAATTACACCATGCAATAAACATACAAATTAGATAACTGTATTGTAACATCTGTGGTCCCAGATCAGATTAAGCAGATTTTTAAAAACTTGATTATTTTTTTCATTTTCTTTTATGGTGTCTTTTCAAGTCAAAGTCAGATCTGTAAATATCTTAAGTGCATTTTCATACCTTACTCTGCACTCAGTTTTCAGAATTACTGGCAAGTACAGGGAAAACCTCTTATAAAATTCAGACAAATTGAAATAATGATAAAATTGAAAGTGAATATGGAAACGAAACATTTTGGGGGGGAATTAATAGCCAAAAATGAAATAGAAACCGGTATATTTTTACTTACTGAGTTATGTCATACTCCCCTGGTCCAGGACCTTCTTGAGGCCTAAATTCACTGCGTCTTCCAGTTAAATTTCCAAAATGTATTCCTTTATACTTCTTGGAAGAATCGGTAACATCCTGGACATTAAATAAGCAAAGGCAACTTTAAGCTTGTAAGCCAAATGTTTACCTCATGACTACAAAAGTGTCTAAAGGTGGCACATTGTTTTACTACTCTCTGCAACTTGTTCTATATGTTAATAGAGTTGGAAAAAATTCTGATTTTTTTGGTTAAAATTCTGCCAATATCTAAACATTTCACATAAACAGTTTAAGAATCTCCACGTAGGATTTCTGCCTCATTTCCCTCTAGTTTACTCACCCATTCGTTTTGATTTGCTGAGCCAGGCACCATTCAGCCCACCAGGTAGGCCATAAAGGACCCATTATTTCTAAAGACCCATACCAGGTTAGCAAGCTAGATGCCATGGAACTAAGCATCCTCAAAGCCCTGTGTCCACCAACTAAAATCATACAAGTCCTGTTAGTTTCACTTCTGCCTATCATTGAATAGTAGTCTTGTTAACTTGCCAGTCTGACAATGAGAGTTCAATTGGTTTTACTACAGTTAATAAGTGGCTGGTAGGAGCAAAATTAACAAGAAAAATGGCAATTCCAAGCCATAACTACCAGGGATTCCAAGTTCCTAACTTCTTGGCAGGCTACTAGGTGGGCAATCAGGTGTTTGGATGAGCATCACATTTTCTTCTACTCAAATGAAACATTGCAGGGTTCAGTTTTGCAAAAAAAAATCATGAAAAACTGAAATTTTTCACAAAGGTGGAATCACTTTCATTGTCCTAGCATACACAGATTAAGCTAATTTCTCTTCTAAAAGTACCATGTCTTTTTCCAAATTTACTCAAGTTTTTTCATTCATTTTAGCTTTCCCATAAAGGAAAGGCCCCAGGACTTTAAAAACACATAAAGTAAACCATACAGAGTTGTATCTATCAATTATGTGAAAAATGAGGTACCCATTCACAATTTCCATCCATAACAGATGGACTAATATTTCCATGTACCATAAAGAAATGAAAAAGCAAATATCCCAGAAACTAGGTGGTATACTTTTCATTAAATAATGTGTGTTTCATGTTTTGTTTCACGTTTCACTACTAGGATGCTCCCCTACATGCTATTCATCCATTATCTGTCCAATTATACCATGTGCATGTGTCCACACATTTGTCATTTTAGCAGTCAAATGTATGTCCTGTCATACTATTCAATGGCGTTCATATCAGTTAGACCACAATTGACAGGATAACTTAATGAAGACATGTCAAACAGCTGAAATTTAATGTTCATGTCATGTCATTTTGTCCCACTATCCACTCATGTCTCGCACATTTTTCACATCTGTGCCTAAGATACTAGTTAAATACACAAACAAAATATGATGGTCATGAGTTTAAATGGCTGAGGGAAATATGCAGAGCTGCATAAGCCTCACCAAGCTCATGGTTTGTTCATTTTTAGTTTAGCTAGCTCATGTTTTGCTCAAGTCTTTTCTTTAGCTACCTAACTCCTGAGTTTGCATCCAAATACGCCCGAATATTTGAAGCAGATATCAATTCATATCACTGAATTTTAATTGATTTCATGCAAAACTTTAAGTAGTAACTGTTAGAAACAAAAGCAGGAATTTACACTGGGGCCTATAGGAGTTAAATATGAAATTCAATAGGATTTGGCAGCTGGCTCCCTATGAGCAATTTTTAAATCCCTGTAGCAAAACCCCCAGTTTGTTGTTTGTTCGTTGTTGGGTTTGTTTGGTTTTTTGGGGGGGGTTATTATTTAAAAATACATTCCCTCCCGTTCCCCTAACCATTTCTGACTTTTTCTCTCCCTCTCTATCCCCTATAGATAAGCATAAGTTAGCTAAGCCATAGG
>NW_017729033.1:89180915-89200419 GCF_001723915.1 Gavialis gangeticus | reverse complement strand
GGATGAATGAGGGTTCTTGAAAGACAGTGGCAGTAGGTCTAAAAATAGCTCCCTCTGAATGACTGAACCATCAAAACCAATACCTGGACCAATAACCCAGCCATTGGAACCACCCTCAGCATTCAAGAAACAAAAGATGAGGCACCCACAACTGTGCCAAGGATGCACATACACACCTGGAACCCTCTGGAACAGGACTGACATTGCCTGGACATGCCCTCCCCATAGGAGATCAGAAGTAGTCTGCCCCATAAAAAGGGGTAGTGAAGACTGACTCCTTGGGACGCCCTCTCCATCTGGACCAGCACCATGCCACACCACCTATCCACCCAGAGGCCCTGCCAGCAACCCCCCTCTGGACAACACCTACTGGACAAGGACCCCTTTCCAGCCTGGATAGGTAGCTATCACCCCCACCCCCTCTTCAACCAAGGACTTGGACTCTGTTTCTCTTCCCTACCTGGACTCCAACCCTTCCACTGAGTCTCTTTCTCCTGCTGCCATTGTGAGTGCTTGTGTGTGTGTGTGTGTGCACACGTGCATGCGTGCGTGCATGTGGGAACCAATAACTTCACAGGGCTGTGTAGTGTGTTGTCTGTTCAATACACCCATTGTATTGAAACCCCAAGTTGGGTTTTTGTCCATTTCCTGACTGTTTCCTCCTTGCCACCACTTATCCCGCCCCAAGCTTTCAGGTTTCTGCCTCTCTCTCTTTCCTGGCTGTCTCCTCCTTGCCACCGGGCTTTTTCACTTGCACCAGTGACCTTGAGTAACCCTGGGGCCACCTGACCTTAAGTAACCCCAAGCCTCAGTTCCTCAACCAGCTTTTCTCTAGTCTATCAGTTCTAATCCCAGTTCTGGCAACTTTCACTCCTTACACTTTCTCTTACACCTTAAACTTCCCCCAAGTACCCCAAACACACACATACATACCATACCATCCAAGCTAGGAACTCACCTGTGTGTATGTGTATGTGGGTGGTTTGTGTGTAAACTGGTGAATATGCATATATGTCATCGTGTGTGTGATATACGAATTAGTGATATGTGTATGTATATTGGGTGTGCAGGTATTGACAATTGATTTTTTTCTAACTTTTGGTGTGTATAGGTGCTTGAATTGGTGATAAGTGCTCATGTTCCTAGGCTGGTAATTTTGGATGTATATGTGCCTAAGTTGGTGTGTGCATCTAATTGATTTTTGTGTGTGTGTGCAACTGTACACCATGCCTTCCTGCCTAACAGCGCAATATTGAGAACCTGAGCATTGGCCTCACCCCACAGGACAACATCCCAACCAAAAAGTATTAATCTATGTAGCAGGGCACTAAGGTGCCTGCTACTTGGAAAGCCGGAGTAGTGGCTCAGGTGCTGGCTGCTAGGGGCAACCGGAGGGAGTTAAGGACACACACCTGTTTGGTCAGCTGAACAGAAGGGGCAGGGCCTGGCTCAGACATAAATCACAGGCCAAAGCCCAGAGAGAAGGCAGCCTGCAGCCAAGGAGGAAGGAGCTCGACCCTGAATGTGTGAAAGGGAAAAGGCCTGGATGTGCAAGCAGCTAGTGACACGGGTGAGAGATGGAACACCTGCGGTGTGGTTTGGAGGACATTTTAGCCATGAAGCATAGATTTGTGTTATAGCCGATTGGCTTGTGTTTTGGTTGTTGTTAGACCGGAGGTTCAGACAAGGCTATAAGGGGATGGAGGAAGCCTCATAGGGGAACCATGTTAGAGTGTGGACCCCAGCCCCAGAGAGTGGGCAGCACTGCTGAGAGGCCCAGAGAGAGTGGGCAGTGACCATGAAGCCAAAAAGGGTGCAGCAGAGGAAGTGTGCCTCCCAGACTGCCAGAAAGGACAGTGCAGGGAGGGCATTGACCCAGAGCATCCATAAGGGCACAGCAGAGGGGGAGGTGTCATCCCCGAGTGCCAAGGCAAAGGCACAGTATTGGGAGCGGGCTGACCCCGAGTACACCAGAAGGCAGAACAAGGTCATGGAGAACCTGAGCACCAGTGAGGCTTGGGGTGAGCGAGAAGCCCCAGAGAGAGGGCAGCGAGAAGCTCCAGAGAGAGAGGGGCAGCGACTGTTTGACCACCATGAGGTGCAGTGTGAGGCGGGACTCCAGAGAGCCCGAGTGAGACAAGGCTTTGAAGGGACAGAGCGTCAACAGGACACGGAGTGAGGCAGGGCTGTAGAGCGCCCAAGTGCCAGGGAGACCAAGGCGGGTCTGGCACATAGCAGGAAACCATAGCCAAGGGAATGAAGGGCAGCCTCCCTACAATAAATACATAACATCAAAGATGTGGTGGGCAAGATTCCGTGGGTGCTTGGAGAACTCTTGGCACGGTACTAAAGGCGGTCCCTAGGGGAGTGCACGGCGACCCTAGGATTCCATCCTGCTACAATCTAATCCTGACAAAAATAGAACGGTGAGGTGCCCAACATTTTCTCTCCAGGTCCTCAGAATTCACAAAGAAGAGTGAACATAGTTCCAGACAGTATTAACTTTTTGGCACTTCCTCCCACTCTGGGTCCCCAGAAGCTGCCATGTGCACAGCGCAGTGGATAGGAAGTCCCTGATAGCTTCTGAACATTTACACCTGCTTAAATTTACTGTGCAGTAAGTGGAAATAGCCTGGCATCTACACATGCGAGAGACTTTGGACTAAATTCAGTCCCAGATCAGAGCAGCCTGCTTCCAGCCAAATGGCTACCAGCCCTTCAGACTAACTTTAGTCCCAAGTTGAAGCCAGAGCCAGCTGCCAGCACTTGGAACTAACTTTAGTCCCAAACTGAAGCCAGGAGAGGCAGCCAGCCAGGAGCCCCTGTGCTGGGCTCAGGTTGGGCACCTAGTGGCTGGGCAAACACAGCAGAGAGGCCCCCAGGGTTACTGTGAAGTAATGCATCTATATGTACATTACTGCACAGTAACTAATCAGCATAAGTTACCACATGTAGTCAACATAAGTTGCCATATTTACTGCACAGTAGAGATGTGCACGTGTAGACTCACATCCACACTGTGCAGTAATTTCTGTTACTACGCAGTAAATGCTCACATGTAGACGTGCCCTCTGGGAAATGAAAGAGGCAAGAAATAAAGCAATGCAATACCTCTTCTTGGAAGACCCAGGCTTCCCACAGATCCCTGTGGATCTGCTAGATTTGGAAGCAGCAATGCCTGCCTTCACTAGGATAATGTGGGCAAATACACTTTTCAGATAAAGGTATCCAGGTTGTAGCCATATTGATCTAGAGGAAAAGGCAATCAGGACTCGTAATAGAGATGAGATGCAAAAATCTTGTTGGTTTAATAAAAGATATCAACTCTACTATGAGTCCTGATTGCCTTTTCCTCTAAAACAATACATCTACAACCTGGATACCTGACCGATGGAAGAAATTGAATTTTAGCCGATTTTTTAAAATGAAATTTTCATATTTTCCCAAGCAGGAAGCAACTGTGACCACCTGAAACCTGAGATCCTGCTCCTGCCTTTGTTTCAAGGTAATTTGCATCATTACAGATCATCTAAGGAGGTGAGAGTCTTCATACTAGCTATGAACTGACTGCCCAGAGGAGTTTTCCATCTATTGACTCCTCTGTGAAATCCTATGAAATATGAACTTACATTTCTACCTAGGAGAACTTTTACAATCTTTTCTCCAATGCCTGATGGTGTTTGTGCCCAAACAGTTGCAATTAAAGACTTGCAAAAATCTTCTTGGTTTAATAAAAGATATCATCTCTGCTATGAGTCCAGATTGCCTTTTCAGATAAATACACTTTTCCATGAATTTTAATACCTGATGAAATAATCTGGTTCAGAAGTGTCTCAACATACACTATTACTCTTACCTCATTGTCACAACACGGGGTCCCCAGGGACTGCTGTGATGCACCTAGGGCTCTGTGGCCATGGCAATTTTGCCCTATGGGTGTCTTCTTTTTTCACCTGCTCCCTTCTTGTTGATACAGATAATAAATGGGGAAGCTGCCCTCAAGTTTCTGCTTGGTCATGGTCCCGATGAACCCTACTAAACCCTGAGGGTTCTAGGACCCCTGGCTAGGTCCTGCTTCACAGGACACCCACAAGCCTTATGAGTTAGTTGCATGGGTCCAAAACCTTCCCTTTACCATGTCCCATGCCTCACAGGTGGTATATGAATAATGTCTCCCTGATCCAGTCTTGGCCTAACTTGGCCTCCTGTGGTCCCTGGGCTCTACGGCCCCTGTCACTGTGTCCTCTCTGGTGCTGGGCTCTCTGCAACCTTGTATCCATGCCCTTTCTGGCACTGGGCTCTCTGCAACGCTGTATCAGTGCCCTCTCTGGCACTGGGGCCCTACACAGTAGTGTGCTCCAATGAGGCCTCCTCCTCCTCCCCTATTAGCCTCTTACCAGTCCACCAGTACAAAGGACAACCTAAACACAAGCCCCTGGGCTACAACATAACAATAACAATAACACTGGAGGCCACACTCTGCCCCTTTAAGAAGGCAAGCTTCTCACTCAGTATTGTGTGCCTCCTAGCTCCAGGTAGCTTATGAGCTTCTGGAGCCCTGTCAATCTTGCAGGTAGCAGGTCAGTGTCATGGGATGGCGTTCTGCAGGATGGTGCTGATCTCCCCAAGGCTCCCTTACCGTGCCAAGTTGGGCCACTGGGCACCCTCTATTCTCACCACCATGTCTTTGATGATAGGGAGGCTGCCTCTAAGTCCTCTTGGACACAGTCGAGATTGATTCTCAGGACCCTGCGGGTCCCCAGACTTCTGGTGGGTCCCACTCCAAGATGGATGTCACAATGGGTGTTTCAGGGCACCCTAGCCTTATGGGCTATGCATGGCTCCAACCACCCCTTTACCACACCCCAAGCCTCGCAGATGGTACCAACGTTGTTTTGGTCTGGGCCTTGTTGTAATTTGTCCCCCTTGTCCTCCCTGGGCTCTCCACAGCCCCATCTCACTCTGCACCTCCCTGGCACTCGGGCTCTCTGCAGCCCTGCAAAGTGCTGCACTCTCTCTAGCACTGGGGCCTGTGCGCCCCAAATGCTGTACACTCTCTGGTGCTAGGGTCTGTGCACCCCCAAAAGCTGCGCACTGTCAGGCGCTGGGGTCCCCACACTGCTGTGGGCCCCCACGAGGCCTCCTTCTTCCCCTAATAGCCTCACCCAAACCACCAGTGTTATGCAACAATAAACAAAACACGAGCCCCTGGGCTGTGACATAAATTCAAGTTGCCCGGCTATAACGTCATTTAAACCCTACCGGGGAATACTCCGTCCCACAACAGTATCAGGAGCTGCTCGTGCAGTCAGGCCTCTCCCCTTTGCTTGCTCTGGAAGAGCTCCTTCCCTCTTGGCGGGCGACAGGGAACTGCCCTTCTGGCCTCAGCCCTGGGCTTTATATATGAGCCAGGCCCTGCCCCTCCGGTCAGCTGACTACTGGCAGGTGTGGGCCACTAGCCTGTTCTGGCTGCCCTGGTAACCCACAGCTGGGGCCTCCAACTCCCTGCTAGGGTTCTTCCCCTGGCAGTTTCAGTCCTTTAAAGGAGCAGGGCACCCTAGTGCCCTGTGACAGTCAGGCCATCAAATGTCCCCAGGTAGCTCTCTCATGCAGATGTTTCCCCTGGCTAGTGCCAGAGAACTAACCCCTACCAGCCCCAGCCCTGGGGCTTATATGTGCCCAGGGCACTGCCTCCTTCAGGTCAGCTGACTGCGTGCAGGAGCCAACTAATTCCCACATTAGCTCATTAGCCTGCTGCCTAGGTACGCTGCGGATGTTGAGCTCTGCCTTGACTGCAGAGCTCTCTAGCTAGTTGCTTCTGCTCGTAAAGGAGTAGGCTCACTTTAGCGCCCTGCAACACTCATCTAAACAAAATGTTCACAGCCCATCAACCACTTACCCAGGGAACCAAACAAAACTATGCAAAATCGAAAGCCCACAAGAAACAGAATACATGACTTGAATGTGGAATATATATTTAAAAATGTGTATAATAATGCACACAAATATAGTAGTAGTGCATATTTTCATCCATTAATCTCTTTGACCCATTAGTATAATCAATAAATGATTTCCACATGTTTTATAATAAATCTTTCTTCCCTGTATTTGATAAATCAGTATCTCAAAAGATATAATCCGAGTAAAACTAGCCATACATTTGGCCTCTTCTAAAGGAGCACTGTCTTTCCAATATCTTGAAAATAATTATCTTTGCCTACATTAATCTAATCTGCATTAGATTTGTGTATACACACACACACAGCTGATGCTCCTCCAAATACCTTCTATTATAAATACGTATATATACATATACACATACATACATACACACACACAACAGATGCTCCTCCAAATAGCTCATATATATATATTATATATGCATATATACATATATAGATACACACACACACCCCTACATACATATATATATAAAATAATATAGTTAATGCAGTTGTCTTTAGCATTAACGTCCATATTCAGAAGGCTGATCTTTGTCCCCAGTAACTTTTCTCATTATGCATATATTTCACTGTTCTGAAAACATATGCATAGTTTTGTTGTTGCTGTTGTTTTGTTTATTGCTTTTAAATAAGGTTTTGATCTCTTATTCAAAATATATAATTTCTGGACCAAGCATATATTCAAGGTTGCCTGTTAGAGACTGAAACTGAAATACATATGGATTTTAAATAACATGTGTTCTTAGCTATTAGTCAATTAAGAAACCAAATATTTTAATTAGTATTGAAATGTAAATAAAATTAGATTCTTGATAAAAACTAAACCTAATTTTCACAGTAACAGCACTCTAGCACCCTCAGGTGGTTCCTATTAGACATCATTTACTGTTGTTCTAATATATAACTACAACAGTAAATAATGTCCTTGTTCAGGCCTGTCTATAACTATTTTTATTACACTGTGAAAGATTGAGCTAGGTTATCCTATGGGAATCTGTGCATAGAGCAGAACTTTGACACAGCAGGAAAAATCCTGTCTACTCATACTACTCTGGCAGGAGATCAGAGTCAAATGGCCCTGACCTCCAACATATACTACATTATCTGTGGAAATGCCAGATGAGTAGTGACCTCAAACCAGTCAGTCAACTTCTTGGGCTACTTAAATAGTCAAGAATAATGAGCCTCAAATAGAATCTCACCAGAAGGAATGGAAGCTGTTTAAAAATCAAGGTTTTGGGGTATAAGTAATACTAAAAGCTACAGAGACAATATGGAAGCCTTTTAAGAAAAAATAAACAGAACAGACTGTCATGTTACTAGGATATAATTTCATTCATGCATTTTTGTTTCTTTCTCTGGGGGGGCAACACTCAGCAAGTAAATGAACTTCATATAGTACAACAATAGCTGGCCTATGATTAAAGCCAATTTATGAATCAATATTAATGGCATTTACATATTGAACTTCTTATATTTTGAATATGCTTGACATAAATGTGAAATCCTTATATTATTAATATTAATAAATGGCAGTGATGTTGGCAATAAGATATATTAATATAAAAAACAGACTTTAAGACACTACAATCAGGGGGCCCAAATTTTGTACAAAGGCTACTTTCCCGAAAAAGACTCGGTGGGCCTTTTTCTCAGTGGGAATGTCAACACGTGAATTTACATGTACTTAAAATTAATGCACCTTAACCTAACGTGCATTACGGCTATTTAAGCACATGTCTACACATGCATGCCTTAAGTCACACCTTAACTCAGCTCACTGGGCAAACACCTTTGTAGCCTGCCTTGGTCAGCACCCTGGACAGCCCCGCAACGCCTGCTGCAGCAGAGCCGGGCAATGCAGCCCAGTACCAACCAAGCAGGTGAAAGCCTCCAGTCCCTCCAGACATGTTTGGCCTGGCCCCAGCTCCAGCCCCAGCTCTAACCTCCTCCCCATGTTCCTGCCTCCCTAGTGTCAGACAAGAGTGGGCTGGAGCGTGCTGCCGCCAAGCACCACCAAGACAAATAAGCTATTCTCCAAGGCGCAGACACTGGAGCTGGAGAGGCAGTTTCAGTAGCAGCAGTACCTGTCAGTGTGCTGACCAACTTGGAACTAAGTCAGCAGAGGGAGTAGGAGGCATGAGGGCTCCTGTCAAAGTACAAGTGAAAGGCCCCTAAACAACTCCCTGCAGTGGAAGGAGGCAGCGCAGGGTGGGCTGAGTCTTTGCTAGCAGTTCCCCCTTGCCTCTCCCTCAAGGCAGGTTTGCTGGCCAGGTAATGCAGCCCTGCAGGGTCAGGATGCCTCACTGCCTGCCCAGGATTCAGGTGCCCTTAGAAACTTGTGCTGGGGCTCCTGCTTGGGACAGAGAAAGGTCTTCACAAGTTTGAATTCAGTAGTTGATAATTATGTTACCAGAACTTCAGAAAACTTCTAAAATTGCTGTTAGCAAATCTTTCCACTGCAGAATGCTTAAGACATGATTTGCTCAGTGAACAATTTTTAGACATTCAAATTATTTTTATAGTCATACTTTACAAATACATTTAAATGCCTTCCTAAACTGGGGTCTTTGCTGATAAATACGAAGAACAGCATAGGCCACGTGTATTTTTGTAAATTACATATTATTGATTCGCTATCTTTTATTAGACCAACTGAAATAGTTGGGAAAATTCTTCCTTGCAAGCTTTTGGGTACAAACACCCTTTGTCAGTCTGAGAAAGCATCTGAAGTTGGTCTGTGCTCTTCCTGGATGGAACAGAATAGAAGCCAGAGACCAGTATGCATGTGAGAATGCTAGTCAGTGAAAATGAAAATTGATGCAGTCAATGGGTAAGAAACAGGTGACAGGGAGGGAAGGGGAATGTAGACCTGGTGAAAAGAATATAGCTGGTAAATAGTAGAGAGGTTACCTGGGATATCAGATGTTAGGCAGGTTATAATGTGTCATAAATCCAATGTCTATGTTTAGTCCATGATTTTTTGTATCTAGTAATCGGTGACGTGAAGTTTATAGACTTAACTTCAAAAGGTCTTTTGTAAATTCCCTTTGAGGATTAGAACTGAGAGATTGGAGAGAGAGTGTTTTTCTTAAGAAAATTCTCACATGCATACTGGCTTCTGGCTTCTATTCTATTCCATCCAGGAAGAGCACATACCAACTTAGATGCTTCTTCTGCCTGATGAAAGGTATTTGTACCCAAAAGCTTGCGAAGAAGAATTTTTCCAACTATTTGAGTTGGTCTAATAAAAAATATCGGATTTACCCAAAGAACCTTGACTGCCTATACGTCCTTAGACCAACACAGCTACAAACTATACCCCTGATATTACTGATTCAACATTCAAAAGCATACTACATGAGGTGTAAAAAGAATCTCTAGGCTTCTCCATAAAGAAATATTGGAACAGATTTGGTGGGAATGATAGGGAAATACAAGCTCTCATTGTCAGAAAAGGAGAGCCTTCAAAGCTTGGCAAAACAGAATTAGCTCCAAACAGAAGTGGAACACTTACTGCCACATTAAAGCTGAGATCCAGAGGAAAATTCACGAGTGAAGAACAAGTGGTGGGAGGACAAAGCAAAAGTGATTCAAAAGTTTGTCAACAGTTACAATATGCCTAGTTTCTTTACGGTAACCAAAGCTATCTATGGTCAAGCACACAATGAGCCATTCATCTGAGACCCAAGGATGGAGCAACATTCTTTAACAACAACTTCCACCATGCATAGTGGAAGAAACACTCAGTATGGCAAGGACAACACGATATTAAATACTGTCTTGCAGATCCACCCACTTAGCAAGAGGCCTTGAAAGCCATTAAGCAAATGAAAAATAAAGCCTATGGTCCAGATGGAATACTGGTTGAAATTTTTAAGCACAATGAAAAAATGCACTCTCACTAACTACACAGCATGATTACAACATTCTGGAAACATGAACAGATTCCCAGGGACTTGAGAGATGCCAGAATCAACACCACATTCAAGAGAGATAAATTGTATTTTGGCAATTATGCATAGCTGGGAAAATCCTTACCCACATTCTCAATACACTCATTTTCCTTGCAGAGGAGATCCTAACCAAGTCCCCATGTGGTTTCAGAACATGCAGAGGAGCGATACATAAGATCTTTGTTGCTAGACAGTTGCAGGAGAAGTGTCACAAGTAACACCAAGATCTTTAGCAGTTTTTATTAACCCAACTAAGGCCTTTGATTCAACTGACAGATACTCTATGGAAGATCCTCCCCTGTTCTCCCAGGTCAGCAGTGCTGCTACAGGCAGAGATGGAGCAGTATGATGTGCTAAGATGGTAGACAGGCACCACGCTGCTTCACCTCCCTGCTGGACTGTGCCCTGTGCCCCTGAGATTCCCCCTCAGCCCAGTGCATACATCCTCTCATCTGGCATGGGGCCATGCAACACCCCCTTGGCTCCCAGCTGCAGTGCCTGGAACGAGGAGCAAACTGGCACACAGAGGGTGCCAGGCTCTGCACAGACCCGTGTGCACAGCACCTCTGCAGCCAGCACGACCATGTGCACAGGGCCACCACCACCTGTGCCAATCCTTGAACAAAGCAGAGGCTGCAAACAGGTAACCTTTTGCTACTGCTGCTGCAGCTTTTGACTGGCCCAGCCCAGCTGTTGATAGTCCCAGGGCAGAGCCCAGAGCTGCACCCCCCTCAACACAGAACCCCACCAGCTGCCAGGTGGGCAGGAGCAGGTGAGGGACCTCACTCCCTTCAGGGCAGGGGTCCAAGCCACCCAGCCCCCCCCAGGACACCACACATACACGCACAAACACATACATACATGTACATATGAGCAACCAATGCTCACAGAAGCACTCTCCCCCAGGAGGCCACACACAAGTGTGGGCAGCCTGCATTCATAGCACTGCTCTCCACCAGGATACCATACACAACACACACATACATACTGACAGCAGCACTCTCCCCTTGCCCCACCCTGCCCTGGCTGATCCCCACCAATCCAAGACTTTTGCTTCATTTTTTAAACCAGGCAGGATGCTGAGACAGCCTATGAAATCTGGGACTATTCTGGACAAGCCAGGACATATTAGTCACCCTAACTCCAGGTCACTTCTAATTTCTTCTGTGAAGCATATGAAATGCATGGACCCACTGTCAACTTCATGAAAACCAAGATCCTTTACCAACCAACCCAAGGCAACCAGATGCTTCTCCACACTTTACAATTGGAGGGCAGTCCTTGAAGAATGTTAAGCATTTTCCCCTATCTGGGGAGCCACCTTTCCCAAAAAGTAAACATATGCAATGATATTCAACACCAAATAAAATCTGCCACCATTGCCTTTGGACATCTCCAAAATCATATCTTCCACATGAAATCATCTCCAATGACAAGGCATCAGTCATTTTAAGCAAACTCCCCTCACTATGGAGGCAGACAGATGAGAGGGACAAAGGGAAAGGTTATGATATGCCATCACCAGGATCTAGTCCTTTCTTCCAGAACTATTTGTCACAACTGCAACTGAACATATGGATCTCAGATCAGACTCTTCAGTCATCTCTGGGTTCACCAATGACTTCCCTATTTACAGGTTTCCCTCAATTTATGCTGTATATGCATTCCCGGAGAACAGAGCATAAATCGAATTCGCATAAATCGAAACTACTTTACAATGTAACAAATAGGGATAGGTTCCCATGATGGTGAAGGAGAGAGGGAGGGAGTAAGGCTGGAACTAGGGAAGGGGAGGAGGGAAGGGGTGCTGCTGTCAGGGCTACACAAGGCAGCAAAACAGAGCAAACAGAGCAGCACTCACCCCAGCCCCAGCTGCAGCGGCCCCGCTGGGCTGCACTGTGCTCTGCCTGTCCCCACTGACTTCTGCTCCTGGGCTGCGCCATGCCCTAGTGCAGGCAGCTGCTGTTGGCTGCTCCTAGGGTGGCTGCAGCCAGGGCTGGGGTGAGTGCTGTGCCCCTTGCCGCCTGGGGTTCTGCTTGTCTGCACTCACCTCAGCCCATGCTAGAGCAGCCCCAGGAGCAGCTGACACCAGCTGCCTGCACCACAGAACAGTGCAGCCCAGGAGCTGGGTTAAGTCCACTCCTGGGGGGCAGGCAGAGCACAGTGCAGCCCAGAGGCCACAGGCAGTTGGCGTCAGCCACTCCCATGGCTGCTGCAGCCAGGGCGGGGGTGAGTGGGGCCATGGCCCTTTCCCCTCCCTCCACAGACGTACCTGCTTGGGCGGGGGGCGGGCATCTATGCTCATAACATAAAAGCAAATGTGCATATAAAGAACCTGCATAAATCAAGGGAAACCTGTTCTTGAACTGCCAACAATTACTGATTCAACATTTAGAAGACTCCTAGGCAACTCACAGAATAGGTGCAATGATATGGTCTCTAACCCAAACACCTTCTAATACTCTTTCACAAAACAAGAGTAGAGGGGAAGGATAAACATTACAGAGATCAGACCATATGGTTTCTCCACTTGGTATATGCACATCTTGATGGCTCTACTAAAGTTAATATTTATGGTATGTTAGGCAGAACTCAGTTTTTGAAGGCAATGCAGAAAGAGCAGATTTTCAGGTGTCTGAATTAGCAAGATAGTGACTGATTAAAATGTTTTAATTATATACAGTGGGTGCCATTTTCAATAAAAGAAACCAAAATCTAGAAAACGTTCAAAAAACACAAATATAATTAAGATAAATAAAAAATAAGGAAAAGGCCATGCTATTATGAATATTTGATTTTTTTAAGTAGCATTAGTAGCTGTTTGTCTTCTGTGCTCACTGAGGCAGTCTAGGTCTTTCTTTCTTTAAAGACAGACACAACATAATATATAAAATGACAGGAAGTAGGAAATAACTAATGATAAAATCCCCAACAGCAAATGTGCATGACTTGGCAGTTTAATTATGTATCCCTGCTGCATTTGTATTAAAAAGACATGCAACATCACCTTCCAAAAAAGTAACACAATGTATTGAGAAGAACAATAGTTTTAATGACAAAAATACTAAAGTTCATTACCATAGTCATTTGTCTTAAATATTATTTTAATTGTCTAAGCCATTTTAGCTTACTTCATAATGATGCAGACCTTTAGGTTTACTACTATGGCAAGAAGTTATAACAAAGTAAACACAGTTATAAATCTATATGAGTATGAATTTATTACAGCACTTCTTTTAAGTTATTGAACTTTAATAAACAACTATTTTTTTATTTATGAAAAGGCTTGTTTTTGCTATCACCTATCGTTTTAACAATGAATAAAAATGATCCTTTTGGTCTATCGTGCTATTTTTCTTCTAGAATTTAAATGTTTAGAAACATATAGGAACCTTGAGGCCAACAGAACTGTAATAATGACAAAAAGTGTTTTAGTGAGACAAACAGTTCAATAATAAAAGCAAATTTAAAGATAATCCAAGAACAGCCTATTTTTTTTCTCAAACTCAAGACATGTTAATAAGACACTGCTTTATCTACACAGCTTAAAACTCTGCATTAAACATAACAAATTGACTGTTACTTAACTCACTAACCTGTGCATTAGTCAGGTAAAATACCTCATTCATAATGGAATTAAAGAGCCTTTTTAAAATACTGACAAAGAGAGAAGAATAAATTGATGCACTCTTAATAACTTTAAATCACCAAGCTCTTTATGCCAAGAAGTGTTGACAATACCAACTTCAAGGTCATTGTCAACTTGGTAAGTCATTAGCAAATAAAATATGGCTTAATTGAAGCAAACTCAGCAAGGAGCTGCATTATTTTAAGTGAATATTGCAATATAACTTGAAGAAGAATTACTAATTGCCACTACCATTGACAATGAAATGGATGAAGACGGTGCTTTGTAACTTTTTTCTATGACTTTCCCGTAATTAAATATGGAAATAGATTCCATGAAGAATTAAAAGTCTCCGAGTGCATTAATTCAGACACTAATGGACTGTCTTCCAATAGTGCAGCATACAGGTAGTTCCCAGCATGTCACCAACATTAGCTAATAGGTCACTGTCAAACTCCAGCAGTATTCCTAGGTTGAGTACCCAACTTCGAAAAGCAGATTTGGAATGATTCCATGCTCAGTGTTAAATATAAGCAAATTATCTTTTTCCATTCTGAAATGTTTCCGAAAATGTTTTGAGTACTTACAAAATGTCTTGAATGTAAGCTATGATCCAACTGCCTGAAGATGTATGCAAAGTAATCACACATATACACATGCTAGGCATGATAAGCTTTTTTAATTAGCTCACTAGTCCACCACATAAAAATACGTAATATTTAAAATAAACTTTATAAAATTCTTGGTTTTAATTCTAACATAATTTTAAAAATTAATACATCTGATTTAGCTATTTTCTTGCTTTTTTTATTCACATGAGGTTTTAATAGACCAAACTTCTTAATAAGAGCTAGCCTTTAGCAATTCTATATAAATGCAAGGAGTGGCTTACCTGAGACCTCCCTATTTTGTTGCTCTTTTACAGTGATTTGCAGATTTCATTCCCTTCATTTTGTAGAATTACTGTTTCTAACTTCCTCCCTTCCTCTAACCACTACTTGATGGGCAAACAGACCAACTTTTACAGAGTTCCCCAAATCCAAATGTAAGACTTGCATAGTAATGTATCTCCACAGCAGCTGCTAACATGCCAAGCCATGACATAACCCACCAGAAAATCTACAGAAAATAAGCCACTGGGTTTTTACAAACTAACTCAAGAGCTATTTTGATCAGAGTGACACCAATTCATCTGTCAAAATATTTGTATTATAAAAATAGCATATGGTTTTTCTTTGAAGCTTCAGACGGGATTGATCAAGTATCACAAAACTACAACTGATTTGCACTGACACTATATATGGGCATCAGTCCCCCAAAGCACTTAAATATATGTGTAACTTAAAACATGTGAGGAGTCCCACTGCAGTCAATTGGTCTACTAACATACATATGGTTAAATACTTACTTAATTGCTCTTCTGGACTGAGTCCTTCCATTCATTTGAAAGTGAAACTGTGCTTTGGGAATTCAACTACTTATCCCATGAAAAAAGACAAAGTCAAGCAAGAGGGACATTAGGGAAACAGCAAGAGAAGAGTGAACAAAGATCAATAAGGGTAGTCTGGGCTAAAACTAGTGTCCTTATTTATGTGAGGGGATCAACTATATACCTATTCCACATGCTTTTTCGGCAAAGAAAATCAAGTTATAGACAGAAGTAACATCTGAAGCACTTCAAACACCTTGAAATGTTTCAAAGGGTGAGCAGACAGATGTACACATCATAGAAAGGTTCCAAAAATGGCAGAAATGCTTCTAAGTCTTCTCTCCTAGGTCTAGCAAGAGGGTGTTCCAGAAGAGTAGTGAAGAGTTCAGGAGGGCAGTTGCTTACAGCTCCCTCTACATTCCTAGTCCAGGCTGGGGGGAGGAGCTGTAAGATGCAGCAGCCCCAAGTAATGTCCCTTGGGCTGAGGGCACACCACTACATGCAGTCACAGTGATTTTGAAATGAGACAGCCAGGGGGAACAGCAGAGGTCTACAGCTGAAGCCCTCCAATTTTTTTGAAGTGCTTTGAAGTGCAGCTGCATTCTGAAGGGCTCTATATGTTTTACCTGTCCCTACCCTCAGTAATCTCAAAAAAATTATGAAACAAAAAAAAAATGATCACATGCATTGCATATATGCAGTGATGGAAAAGAATACTTGAAACAGATATTTAATATACAGACTCCACTTCAGTTTGGCTTTTTATTGTTTTTTTTTGTTTTTGTATCACTTTACACTGTTTTGCTTGTTGTATTTCAACTGTCCATCACACAACCATCCCACTGGATGAAAAGGACACTATAAATATCAAACTTCTAAACATTATTTTTGATTAAGCATGGGGTAAGGTATGTTTGGCAGAACTCAGTTTTTGAAGGCAACAGTTGGGAGTATAGATAAGGTTGTATATACCAAAAGACATTTTTGTAAATATACAGATGTCCTAAAACATCACTTTAAAATATTATTTTAAAAGGAGCTTCTTTTTAAATATGATATAAATATGACAGAACTGCAGCATTTTATGTGGAGCGTATAAACCTAATGATGAAAACACAGTCTGAGGCTTGTTATTGCTCAACATACCCTTATACAATGTTTTCAAAACTAAGGTATTAGTCATTTCCACAAAACCTGAAGTTAATCTGTTAAGTACATGTAGTTAGAAAGTTTACCCAGGTTTTCAAGATATCTGCAACTTATAATAAACGGTTTTTATTATATTGTATCTTGAAATACCTCTGTACAACTTCCCTGCCATCTAACCTGCTCTTTAAACCATTCAGAAAGACTAAGACTTGCCCAAAACTACCCACCAAGTCCCAAAACTACCCACCATCTATCTAACCCGCTTTTTAAAACAGCCGAGAATGGAGATTGCAGAGCCTTTCTGGGTAGCATGTTCCAGTGGTTAACCACCCTCATAATAAGAAAATTCTTCCTAATAACCAACTTAATGTATCTGCTGCAATTTGAGACCACTACTCCTAGTCCTGTCCCCTGCAGCCACAGACAATAGTCTATCTCCATACTCTTTATAATCATGCTTCAGATATTTGAAGACTATTATCAAATTCTCCTTAACCTTCTCTTCCCCAGACTAAACAAGCCTAATTCTTTCAGTCTTTTCACATAAGTTATTGTGACAGGATTGTTAGCACTAGATTTATGACCCAGATACTTTGTTTCAGGTAGACCCAAACCCTCAGACTGACTGTGACCTCTCCATTTGATAATAGGAAAATTTTATTGATACACAGTGATAGCAGATAACAATAATGTAAACAATTCTATAGCTACCAATGCTAGGGCCATCACAGATTCAAGGTACGTCTGGCCAGTACACAAAGTTCACCCTGAGGTTCTTTCTTGAATGTCAAATGTCAGCAGCCCAGAGGTTGGAGGCTACCCTGCCCCCAGTGAGGAGGGTGAGACAGGCTGGTGGTATGCCCTTTGTCCATGGTGGCCTTCGGTTCCTACCTCAGAAAACCTTTGGTGGTCTGAAATCCCTCCTTTTGTATCCCTTCTCCCCCTCTGATAACTCTTCATTCCCAGGCATCATTGATTGGTCTCCCTGTGGTCGTCATACCGTCCACCTTCTCTCCTGTCATCATATTCCTTTGTTTCACAAACTTATCACATGCACACATCCTAATTAGGTTATTTCCAGTTTCCTCCTAATTCGGTCCATTTACCAAAATGAAATCCCAAAGGCTCTGCAGATGGGCCCTGTGACTTAGCCAATGTTGCAGAGTCCCTTATCTCTGTTATGGAACAGTGAGGTACATGTTTTCAATTTCCCAGCCTGTGTGTCTGCTTGCTGATTGCCTGTCAGACACAGTGGGCCATTAAGGAAACTTTGTCACAAACAGGCCTTTAGAAATCAAGTAACCCTTGTCATTTCTCTGGACCATTGTTCTAATGCAATATCTATTTTACTTACAATCCAATTTCCAAAAGGAAACCTGTAAATATAATTTTCTAGCTATCAAGAACTTCCCCCCCAGGTGTGACTGTAACACTCCTAGTGGCCAAAGTACATGTCTCCCTCAGCTCTTCAGGGTAACTTCCTCACTGTGCTTCCTGCCATGTCTTGATGAAAAGTGTATTTTACATTGGGAGTCCCCAAAATCCCTAAATGTGTGCCCCTCAGATCTATACACAGTCTAGCTGATTGGGCCCTATTTGCCCTATGTTCTCAGGCACTAACTCACCTGAGAAGCATTAATCATGGCCTCCATCTGTGCCCATAGCCATGCCTATGCCTCAACACTGAGCATGCCCTTGGCACCCTACTGCATGGCCTCCAAACCTCTCCCATAGCCACATCCCAGTCCTTCAGTTATAAACATAAACCAAGACACCAGCATACTGCTCCAAACTAAAAATCTAACCCCACTCTGAGTCACTACCCTGCAACTCTTCATCTTCCCCTCTCAGATGCCTCCTTTCAGCCCCCTGGAGTACCTTAGGTGCCTGCAGATGCATCTCCTGAAGCCTCTCTTCCTATAAAGTGCAGGGCCAAACTGCCTGCCCTCACTCAGGTGCTGAGTTGGGCACAGTGCTTTCATTCACATGGCTCTTCCATCACGCACATATGTTTCCCCTTTGCCCAAAACAACCTTCTGCTCCTGTTGTCCTGCTGTTATCTGGCTCCTTGGTCCAAAATAGATAGCTTTTAATTCAACTGTTCCTTCCCTCTTAAAGTGACAGGGGCAAAGGCCCCTGTTACAGTCATGTTTCCAATGCCTCTAATAATTTTCTTAGCTCTCTGCCGGACTCTTTTTAAAATTTTGTCCATGTCTTTCTTGAAGTGAAGGACCCACAGTATGATTTTAAAAATCTTTTGTGATAATACTTGGTACATATAAACTAGCTTGTATTCTGTCCAGTATTCTCTGCCAAAAGTTCTGCTACCCTATCATATCCATAAATCTGAGAACTGATGAAAATACAACAAAATTATTCAAATTTACTAGTAACTCAGGTTGTTTCTTTCACCAATGCCATGACAAGTTCTTCAGAAATCATTAGACTTCTATTTAAACATTTCCAATCAGAGTGAAAAAGTATATCCAAATAAAAAGAGAGCTTTTGGATTAAAAAGAAACATTAATTATGGAAGGGTGCACTGATAGAGATATTTAGAGCCAATACTGATAGCCAATATTTAAGGAAGCATATCAGCCAATACCGATCTGATTCTGCCTCCAGCTGGTAAGTCTGGTGTGGTGGAACAGGAGCGGGGAGGGAAAGGGCTTGGAGGGAGGGACAGATCAATGCCCCCGCGGTGAGGGAGGGAGCAAGGGCAGGGAAAGGTGGAGGGAGGGCTGGAGCCACGGCTCAGTGGGGGGCAGCTCCCACCCCCAGAGGGCACGGTGGGGGGGATGTTCCCCCCGGATCTGTGCAAGGCAGGGCAGGACAGGCTGCAGCAGGGTCTGTGCAGGGTTCTTCTCATTGGGGACTGGGCTCAGAGTGGGCACTGGCAGGACTGGGAGGATGCGGCATCTACCCCAAATTTTGCTGTCGCTTTGCTCCCAGCACCACCACCACCAGCCGCATGGTGCAGCCCCAGCTTAACACCCCAGCTCCACCCACGCACCAAGAAGAGCTAGGGCTACACCAGGCAGCTGGCAGCAATGGCACTGGAAATGAAGAGGCAGAAACATTTGGGGTAGATGCAGCAACCTCCCAGTGCTGCCCGCACCCACTCTGAGCCCAGACCCTGCTGAGAAGAGCCCTGTGCAACCCCGGCTGCAGCCCACCCTGCTTTGCATAGATCTGGGGGGCACACGCCTTCCCCCACCCCATGCCCTCTTGAGGTGCAAGCAGCAACAGGAACTGCCTCCCCCCCACAAGCCACAGCTCTGTCCCCCCGCCACACCTGGGCAGTGCCTGCTCTACCCCTGCCCCCATCCTCACCATGGGGGGTGTTGAACTGCCCACCCCACACCCTTCCCTGCTCTTT
>NW_017729033.1:89167742-89180287 GCF_001723915.1 Gavialis gangeticus | reverse complement strand
CTGGGGGGGGGGTTAAATAAATTGTAAAATCAAGTTTTGAAAATATGATACATAGTGGGCGTGTCTATAAGTGCACCCTTAAGGTGAAGTAAGGCAATTTATGTCACATTAGTCGCCATATTTAAGGCACATTAAGGACAGGTCTACATGTGCCCATCCTTAATGCACCTTAAAAATGGCAACTTAGAACAATCTGGAACTAAATTTGATACCTGCATTGGGGCAGAGCAACTTTGGGTGCCTGCCACTTTAAGGGCAGAGGCAGGCAGCTACCAGGTGCCTGATGAGGGCAGCCATTTTGGAACATTAGGCAATAAAGGCCACAGTTTGCTGCTGCCAGCCCAGGCAGAAACATTGCCTGGCCTAGCAGCATGGAACATCTAGACGTAAGAGCAGGAGGCTCTTGGTCCTGGGCATGACCTAAAACTGCCCCCTGCTGGGGAAGGGTGGCCTGGTGGGGCTCCTAGTAGTCTGGGAGCCCCCAGGAAATGCCAGGCCAGTTACCTACCTCCCCAGTGAAAGGCAGGTAGGGGCACCTTAACCCCAGTCCCCACTATCTGGCAGGTAATTCTGAGAGCTAGGGGAGTAGTGGGGGCCAGGTATGCCCACGTGTAGGCACCTGAGGCCAACAGGGGTGCAGATCCCAGAGACCCCAGAGGGGGTAGTATGTAGAGCACTGGGAAGCCCCACACAGAGTAGGACTGAAGTAGGAGTAGGCCTGAAGGGCTGTGCATGTGAAGAGGCTGAGTAGGGCTGAAGTGGAAGTAGGTCTGAAGAACAGTCCCAGGGTCGGACTGAGTAGGGCCAAATGGGAGTAAGCCTGAAGGCCAGCGCAAGGGCCAGCCCCGTTAGAAGTTGCAAGCATGAAACAGAGATTCCAGGGTGGGGTGTAGTGTAGAGTTGCCCAGTGAGGGGCTTAGGGCAGAATTAGCCCAGGGTTTGACACAAGGCCAGACTACATAGGGTAGGGGAACTTGTGGAAACCAAAGGACTGCGTTGCGAGGCCCATATGTGAGTAATGAAGCCTGGTGGTCAAAGAGGGGCAGCTCCAGGAGGAGTAAGGGCAGTGGATAGTGGCCCAGTAATGGGTAGTATGCCAGAGGCCCCAGTGAGAGGGAGGCAGAGTGGAAGAGGCCTCCCGTGAGAGGGGAGGCAGTGTGAACGAGTGTGTGTGGAGCCTGACTTTGGACTAGGTTTGCTCTGGTCCCAGACTGGGGAGTAATATCAATCTGGATGCCATCTGAGAGGCATTTGCTGCAGTGCAGGGGAGGTTTGGAGCCGCAGATAGTGCCCCCTGGTATCAGGGCTGGGAATGGGCAGCTTTCCACATTATACCACCAGTTTATGGGAACAACAAAGTCGTGGCAGGAGAAACTAGGGGGCTGCCCCACAGATACAGGTGGGCAGGCTGGCATGAGTCCCAGCCCCAAGAGTTGCCCCCTGTCACATGCATAAAGCAAGTATCAAATTTAGGCCCAATTACTGAAGGAGCCGTAACCCACATGTAGAAGCAGTACAGTGCCTTAATGCTATGTTAGCTGTGCCAACCACAGCTGAGCCTGTGGGGCCACATCCTGCCACCCAGTGCTGCCAGGAAGTAAAAATGGTGGGTGCTTTTGCAGTCATTAGCGTACCTCCCATCCCGAGACAGAGGCACGGGGTTGTTGGCTGGGCAATGCAGCCCCTGCAGCAGCAGAACTCATCACTGCCCACCCAAGATTCAGGCACCCTTAGAAGCCAGAACTGGGGCTCCTGCCCGAGACATCAGGAAGGCTGCAACTGCATTTGACCCCAGCTCCCAGCACACCTTTTCCCACTCCAGCCACCTCTGTCCCTGGGCAAGTGCCTCGCCTCTGCACCAGCAGGACAGTCCTGGGGGCTCTGTTTGGCTCAGCCTGGGCACTGAGTCCCCACCTGTGGTGTGCCAAGCCTGCCCAGGCTGAGCCAAGCACAGACCCCAAGAGTGTCCTGCTGGAAAGGAAATCAGGCTCTTCCGCAGGACACAGGTGGCTGGAGAGTGAAAGCTGTGGTGGACACTGGGGTCAGACGCAGTCCCAGCCTGCCTGCTGTCTCAGGCAGGAGCCCCAGCACTGCCTTCTAAGGGCATATGAATTCCAGCCAGGCAGCGAGGCATCCCATCATTGCAGGGGCTGTACTGCCCACCCAGCAACCCCATGCCTCTGCATTGGGGTGGGAGAGCCGCTAGTGGCTGCAAAACCACCTGTTGCTTTTAGTTCCTGGCAGCACTGCTCTCATCTGCTGGGAAAGGAGGAACAGGGGGAGCAGGTTAGAGCCAGGCCATGAGAGGAGCTGTCCAGGGTGCTAACCACTGCAGGTTGCAAAGCCGCGTTAAGCACCTTAGAGTGTCAACATGCACCTAAATTGCCTTAATGTGCTTTACGGTAAGGTGCATTAAGTTTAGGTGCATGTAAATTCATGTGTAGACATGCCCAATGAGTTGTATTGCTTTATTAAGGGCCTGCCCCATTGAGGGACCATAGGTCCATGCTAGAGGTTTGCTGCTGAATACTGACAAAGCCAATGAAGGCATTGTGATCCAGCCTCTGACTCATTAAGACCCTGTTAAATAAGATTGTCTTGGTTAATGGAAATAGATTTTATACACTGTTTTGCATTCTTAATTAAATTACAATTGCCATCTAATGCTGCTGCTTGACAGAAATCATGAGGATAAAGTTAATTACCTAGTAAACAGAAAATTTATCATTCACAATTTCTAACACACTAAAAATATAAGAATATAAAAATATTAAGTTACGTAATTGCTTAAATAACACATGTAGTTATAGGGCACATCTACACGTGCAATTAATGCACCTGAATTTTCTGTGCAGAAAATTCAGGTGCAGGCACACATCTGAACGTGCACCTATCAGAAGCAAATCTGCTTCGAATGGAAGCACTTCAGTCCCAGGCTGCTCCTGCCCTCCTCTTCCCCCTTGTAGCAGCCAAAGGCAGCTCCAGGTTCCCTCGGGTGCCAGCCCCAGCTGGCAGGTGGCATGAAGGTCAGACCTGGGCTCCAGGAGTGGGGGTAACTGTCCTGCCTCCGTGGAGGGAGATGCCCCCAGACAGCTCTCCACCAGCCTGCAGAGATCGGCACCAGCCCGAATCTCTGCATGGCTGGGAGGGAGCTGCCCTGGAGCCAGAACAGCTTGCCCCACCCCACAAAGATCGGGGCTTAGCCAGGCAGCACTTGTGGCCCCCTGCTGCCTGGGCTGACCAGAAGCAAATTGCTCCCAGTCCAGGTCTACATGTGTGCTTCACTGCATTAAGTAATCCACCATTTTTCTAATACCCATATTTATTGGTACTAGCAGACAATGCATTAGACTAATTTAATGAGCAGTAATTGATGTGCACATGTAGACAGTGACACTTTACAGTGTATTAGATTAGACTAATGTGGGGTAAACTGTCTTGTGTAAACATACCCATAGTGTACCTTCAAGGAGCAAAAAAAATGTGCTAAATTCTAGCTTAAAGGATCTGTTTAGTTTTATGTCTCCATGTTTTAATGCTTATACCAAACAATGAGAATGAACTTTTATTAACAAAATAACAAATGCAAATAGAAAAGTTGATTTTGATTGATTATTCAAATCAAGACTTTCCACTTGGTGAATTAAATCAATTCATCCCGGCTGACCTCACCCAACACTTTGCAGTAAGACCTAGAATGTCTCATCTCAACTAGGATTCCAAAACAGGACTGCTAGTGTAGATTGTACATAGGCCTCTGTGACATGAGCCCAGGGTATGTTGCTGCAAGACTTGACCATTTTCAAAGGGCTTATGGCTAAGTGGCAGTAGTAGGGCTGGAGTGTGTCCTTGAGTGTGTGAGAGCATGGAAAGCACTCACCGAGGGCGTATCCCCAGCTAGGGACATGGACCACCCCACATTGTGACATCTGTGCTACAGTGAGAACTCCTGATCTGCACCAGCCTGGCTTTACCTCCATGCCAGGTGAAGCAAATCAAAGCCAATCTGCAGTGCGGGCTATATCTGGAGACCAGGGGTGGACCCAAGCAGGAGGGGATGCCGAAGGAGCAGAGGTGAGGAACCAAGGAGCCAGAAGCATGGGTAAGCCCTTGGGCCGATTCAGAAGAGGTGGTGGCATGCTCACCGCAGGAATGAAGAGGAGGGTGGAACACAGCAGGCACCGGAGGGGGATCCAGGAGAGACTCTAGGAACAGCAGAGGCAAGAGATCCGCCCGAACCACTTGCTGCAGCATTTTTCTTATCTCCGCACTGTTTTTTTCCCTCTCTCTTGTGGATGTCTCTTGTCCGGTTGGAGAGCTCAGCCCAAGGCCAGGCATCCACCCAGGAAGGGAAGGGAAGTGGGTCCCCAAAGAGGCTCCACAGCTGAAACAGGGGTGGGCAGAAACCCTGAACAGAGAGGACCACACCCCATCCCCAGCTGATTGCTCTGGAGGGAATTCCCAGCCACTTAAGTGGCACTTGTCGGCAATTAAGCCCTCGGCAGTTTGGCTTTAAAGTCCCAGGGAAGAGACCGGGGTGAGAAGATGGACTGCTGAAGATCCTGAGGTAATGGCCCCAGGCACAGAGCACCAGACCTTGAAGATGCCCCAGGAGAGGAAAAGGGTAAAGGTCAAAGGATCTCAAAATCATTTTAAAAAATTAAAAAATTAAAAAAGCAGAATTGGAAAGTTGGCTCCAGGCTGGTCCTTCCTTCACCTCCGGGTTCAGATTTCAGGAACTGGGTGGCCCCAGCGATTAATCTGGGAAAGAGACAGGGAGTCACCACCTCCCTTTTATGAAACTCCTATATCATCAAAGTCGTGGCAGGTGGGAAAAGAAAGGGTGCCAGATCTCACCCAGCTCAATCATAGGAGTGCAGCCACCCCGAGGGGCCAGTGAATGTCAGCAGGACGTCGGGGCACACTTCTTTATATGGTGACTGCCCAACAACTTGGTGCACTGGCCGGGAACACTGATGATGGCCTAGAAGAAACTGAGAGGATGAAAGTCCCCATGGTGGCAGCTGTGGCGGGCATGGACCCGATTCAGCAAACACTGCACCTAATGGGGCAGGTCCTACAACAGCAACAATCCGCTTGACAGCTGGCCCTGGAAGAGAATTGGATTCAGCAGCAAGCATGGCACCAGTGAAACACAGTAAAGCTAAAGATCCCCAAGATGACCATCCATGAATATTCCGAAGTGTTCCTTGAGAGCTTTGAATATGCAGCCCTAGCCGCGGGGCTAAAAAGGTCCTGATGGGCTGGAAACCGCAGTCTTGTTGATTGGAAAGGCACAGGTGGCCTATGGGTCCATGCCCAGGGAAGAGGCCAGACACTATGATAGGGTCAAAAAGGAAATCCTACATAGGCTGGATATTAACCCTGAAACATACCATCAAGCATTTAGGGCCTGGAAGCCACGGGAAACAAAGGAACCACAAGCACTGTTGCAGCAGCTGGCCAGCTTGGCATCTAAGTGGCTGAGACCCCTGGAGAGTTTGAAAAGGGAGATCTGTGATAAGATCCTGCTGGAGCAGTTTCTGTATGATTTGGATGAGGAGACCCAATGGTGGGTCTGCTGCCACCGGCCAGGATCTTCCACTGAGGCATTGCAGTTGGCAGAGAATTTTTGGAGTGCCTGGGGGGAAAAGTTGCAAGAACAAAGCCCCAGAACAATGAGACCCCCAAGACCCCACGACCCGATGAGGTCAATGAGCCGAGGACCCTGGGAAAGCAGAAGACCTGAGGACTGTGGAGTGATCTGCTTCCAGTGTGCAAGATCAGGGCATATAGCTTGGGACTGCATCTCCCCATCCTGGGGCCCCACACGGGCAACCCACTCGCCATTCATGGAGTTGAGCCAGTCTTCAGGCCAAGTAGACTCTTCTGGGGTCGAAATCATGGACTGTAGCGTTGGAAGAGGTACATCAACCGGCCCCAGACCCCATCCCATAGTCGATGCTTGGGTTGGGGGCAAAAGATTGGAGGCAATCGTTGACACAGGCTGTTTCCATACGTTCGTCCGAAGTAAATTTGCCCCCTCCATGTACATACGGAAGGCTACCCCAGTTAAGGTAACCTGCATGCATGGGCATAGTACCTTTTACCTACGGTGGGTTAACCGAGTCACAGTATTGGGGACTATGCGGGAAATGCCAGTGGGGCTGGCCCTGGACTTGCCATATCCCATGATCCTGGGCCAGGACTAGCATGAGATCTACAAGGTGCTTGGGATAGTAAAGAATGTCGGCACAGGGGAGGTTGGCCTGGCTGGAGAAGGCACCGGGGACATCAACCTCAAGCAGCTGATAAGCAGTCGAGCTTTCCAAATGGCCCAGGAAAATGAGCAGGAATTTCAAGCTATATAGGAAATGGAGCTGGCAAAAGTGGAGGATGAAGTGGTGGACCCAGCTCACTAAGCACGCATGCCCCAATTTGAGGTTAGGAATGGTTTATTGTATTGGGTAAAGCAAAGCCCTTTGGGGGAGGTGGAGGTTGCTCAACTGCTGGTTCCTACCCAGTTTAGGCTCCCCCTCTTGAACTTAGCACATGGGAACCCTCTGGGGGGACACATGGAGCACCAGAAGACAGAAGCTAGATTAACAAGGTGGTGCTTCTGGGGTGGGCTGTACGACGAGGTTGAAAAGTTTTGCCGTGCCTGCCCAGCATGCCAAATGGTAATTGGGAACCAGCCAGCATGAGCCCCGTTACAGCCCATGCCAATAATCAAGGTTCCCTTTTCACATTTCGCACTGGACTTCGTGGGTCCCCTCTCTAAAAGTTCAGCTGGCCACCAATTTCTGCTGGTTATTGTGGACTATGCAACTAGGTTCCCCGAAGTGATTCCGATGTGGTTGGTCATGGGGCCCAGGGTGGCAGAGGATCTGATGAAGTGTATTGCCCGGGTGGGCATACCAAAGGAAATCGTCACCAATCAGGGGTCGAACTTTATGTCAAACATCATGAGCGGTCTGTGTAAGACACTGAAGATTAAACACCTCGACACAATGGACTAACAGGGTGGTGGAGAAATTTAATCAAACCCTGAATAATATGTTGAGAAGGTGCATGAAGGTAAAACCAAGCTGGTGGGACCTAATGATCCCTCCATTGTTATTTGCTGCACAGGAGGCCCCCCCAGTTGTCGTTAGGGTGTGCCATGTTTGACCTAGTGTATGGGCACCGGCCTAGAAGCCTGCTAGATCAAGTTAAAGAAGGATGGGAGGCTAAGCAGGAGAGTGAATTAAACTCCTCTGAGTACATGCAGAACCTGCCACGACGTCTACAGAGGGCAGCAGAATTGGCTCATAAATGCCTGAGAACAGCCCAGCAGACAAAGAAGGCCATGTATGATTTAAAAAAACCCAAGAAAGGGGCCTCCAGGTAGGTCAAAGTGTTTTGGTGTTGCTTTCCAACACCAAGAATGAACTTATGAAGTGTTGGCAGGGACCCTTTGTGATAATGCAGCAAATGGGTCCTGTAGACTACGAGGACCTTAAGCCAGGGTCACGTAGGGAGAAACAAATTTACCATTTTAACCTACTTAAAGAATGGAGGGAGCAAGTTTTATTGATTGCCCCTTCCCCTCCGGAAGACGAGTTTGGCTGAGAACTCGGCCCAAGGATAGGTTTGGAGACAAATGACCTAGTTGTCCCGATGGGACCCCAACTCAAACTGACACAGTGGTGCCAGGTCGAGGCCCTCATAAAAGAGTTCCGCAATGTCTTTAGTGAGAACCCTGGGTGTGCCCAGGAAATAACCCATTGCATAGTCATGCCCCCAGGGCAAGTCATCAGGGAAAAGTGGAAAAGGAGTCTCCACTGTTGGCATGAGACCATTAGCACTGAGTTAGCCAGAATGCTGGAACAGGGGGTAATCCAAAAGTCATGGAGGCCCTGGTGGAGCCCCATCATGGCGGTTACCAAGCCGTATGGGTTCTTACGATTGTGTATGGACTTTAGGAAGGTGAACATTATTTCCAGGTTCGACGCTTTCTTGATGCCACAAATCAGTGAACTGCTTGGGAGGGTGGGGCAAGCCCGGTTTATCTCCACGCTTGATTTATCAAAGGGGTACTGGCAGGTCCCACTGCGAAAAGCAGACAGGGCAAAAACAACATTTGGTACCCCATAGGGTTTATATGAGTTCAGAAGAATGCCCTTTGGGCTGCACGGAGTGGCTGCTACCTTTCAATGGTTGGTTGAATGGGTACTGGCCCCACACCAACAACATGCAGCCACACATATAGACGATATCATCATCTATACGCAGGGGTGGGAAGATCACCTCAAGGAAGTAAGGGCAGTGCTGTGTGAGCTATGCCAAGTAGGTCTGACAGCCAACCCGAGAAAATGTGTCCTAGGCAAGGCCGAGACCAAATACTTGGGATTTTTGCTGGAGTGAGGGCAAGTCTGGCCATTAGCCGACAAGGTAGAGGCTTTATACCAGTTCAATCCCCCGCAAACCCACAGGCAGCTGAGGGCCTTTCTGGGCTTGGCGGGATACTACAGGCAGTTCATACCCAAGTTCACTGACATTACTGCTCCCCTTACCGACCTGTTGTGAGGAAAAAGAGGGGGATCGCTTGTATGGAACGCTGAGAGCACACTTGTCTTTAAACATACTAAGAAGGCCCTCTGCCATGAGGCGGTGTTAGACACTCCAAACTTCGAGTTGCCTTTCACCTTACAGATAGATGCTTCAGAGCAGGCATTAGGTGCCTTGCTGTCTCGGGAGATCGAAGGAGCCTCCCGACCCATAGCCTACGCCAGCCAAAAATTAAATCCTCAAGAAAGAAGGTATGCTACCATTGAATGTGAGTGCCTCACCATAAAATGCGGCATCCAGTACCTTCAGTGCTACCTACTGGGGCAGGAGTTCACCCTCATCACCGATCACACCACCCTGAGGTGGCTGAAAGTCAAACAAATGGACAATACACACATTACCCAGTGGGCTCTGGCCTTGCAACCTTTTAATTTTAAGATTACATACCGGCCAGGAAAAACTAACACAGTAGCTGATTGTCTTTCAAGATGTCACGAGAAGGAAGACAGAATAGATCCTGGGTCGGCGGACATGGATCCCGTTATACTGAAACCCCTGGGTGTAAGCACACCTAACAGCGAGTTAAGGGGGGAGGTATGTGAGAGCCCAGAGAGCATTCACCGAGGGCGTATCCCCAGCTAGGGACATGGACCACCCCACATTGTGACGTCTGTGCTACAGCGAGAACTCCCGATCTGCACCAGCCCGGCTTTACCTCCGTGCCAGGTGAAGCAAATCAGAGCCAATCTGCAGCACAGGCTATATCTGGAGGTCGGGGGTGGACCCGAGCATGAGGGGATGCCGAAGGAGCAGAGGCAAGGAACCGAGGAGCCAGAAGTGTAGGTAAGCCCTTTGGCCGATTCAGAAGAGGCAGTAGCACCCTCACCGCAGGATTGAAGAGGAGGGTGGAAGAGGCCAGGCACCAGAGGGGGATCCAGGAGAGACCCTGGGAATGGTGGACATGAGGGATCTGCCCGAACCACTCACTACGGCATTTTTCTTCTCTCTGCACTGTTTTTTTTTCTCTCTCTCATGGACATCTCTCATCCAGTTGGAGAGCTCAGCCCAGGGCCAGGCATCTGCTTAGGAAGGAAGGAAAGAAGGTCCCCAAAGAGGCTCCACAACTGAGATGGGGGCAGGTAGAAACCCCGAACAGTGAGGACCACACCCTGTCCCCAGCTGATCGCTCTGGAGGGAATCTCCAGACACTTAAGCGGTGCTTGCCGGCAATTAAGACCTCGGCAATTCGTCTTTAAAGTTCCGGGGAAGAGACCAGGGCGAGAAGGTAGACCACTAATGATCTTGGGGTAATGGCCCCAGGCACAGAGCACCAGACCTTGAAAACACCCCAGGAGAGGAAAAGGGCAAAGGTCAAAGGATCTCAAAAAACTAAAAAAAAATACAAATAAAAAAAGCAGAATTGGAAAGTTGGCTCTAAGCTGGTCCTTCCTTCGATTCTGGGTTCAGATTTCAGGCGCTGGGCAGCCCCAGCGATCGATCTGGGTAAGAGATGGACAGTCACCACCTCCCTTTTATGAAACTCCTATATCATCAAAGTTGTGGCAGGTGGGAAAAGAAAGGGCGCCAGATCTCACCCAGCTGGATTGTAGGGGCACAGCCATCCCGAGGGGCCAGTGAATGTCAGGAGGACGTCGGGGTACACGTCCTTACACAGTGACTGCCCGACAGAGTGATGTACCATAACATTGGCATTTGCAGATGCTCTGGCTGGCTTGGTCATCAGAACAAAGAAAACTATCTATCTGTCTAACTGGACACAACAAGTAAGAACAAGGCAGCCTTCTTAGCCAGGGCTAGAATAGCATTTTACCATGGGAAGAAAAGAGATAAGAAGCAGTCCCTATTGCCCTGTTACTGTCTCAAAAATATAAGTTTTAAGTAACTGGCACTTCCTTGGCCCATAGGAAGTCTAGTTCAATCTGGTTCTGGAAGTTTCAGTGAAACAAAGAAATTTAAATAAAACCAATCAGGGATCATTTATTAGAATGTTAAGATAATGTTTAACAGCAGTGTATAAATAATGGGTATAGCCTAGGAGAGCTCCACCTCTGAAAAATTTGTGAACCTGTGGAAGACAGCAATGTTCCTGGCCAAACACACATTGATTCTGCGAGACCCCTAAAGCCAGTAAATGGTGAGATTTATTTAACTGCTTACTCACTTCATTTATCATTTACTGTCATTGTGTATCAATAAAAGCCTTCTGCTATCAAATGTATGTGCCGCTGGTGGTCATTAGGTAGTTGCACCTACCCACGTGAAATTCAGGCCAATAGATTTTAATGCCCAACGTGGGGTGTTGGTCTAGTTTGTACCATCAATCAGAGGAATGACTGATACACAGTAAGTCTCGGCTTACAGTCTCAACCTGATCTGAGAAGCTGGCAGAGGCTCTAGTTGGGTTACACCGCAGACTTATTTCTGATTAGGGGATATAGTTGTAGTTGTAGTCATGTCTAAATTAGAGGACTTGCTGAATGAATAGGGAAAGGGTCCTTGGGACCCCAAGGCATTTGTTGGAAAGGATGTATATGAAAAGTTATAACAGCAGTGGACTGTGCTGGTAACAGCACTAAAGGCTAAGCAAATAAAAAGGCTCAGAAATAAGCTGCCTTTCAAGAGCTGCTTATGGTGGTGAAAGGGTTAACAAAAGGATTAGCTAGAACACAGAAGTAAAAAAAGAAACATAATCAGGAAAAGACCCAACAAGAAAAGAAATTGAACTTTTAAAAGCTCAATTGATAGCGTTCCAAGGTGCATCCCTCAAGGATGCACACTGAACAGCTGAAACAGAGTAACAGCTGCAGAAAACCTCCTATCTCCTTAAAAAGCAGAAGGCATCAGAGGTCTGGAAGCAAAAAATGCAAGAAGCACAGGCAGTCATTCAGGAATCAAAAGCTGGAAAGCTGGCAGATGATTTGGCACGCAAGAAACAGATACAAGCTTTAAAGTTGAAGTTAACAAACTCAAAGGGAATTGGCAGCAATTCAAGGTGGCCCCAGAAAAGGTAACAGTAGTGATTGTGGTAAGTGAGATTGGACATAGATGAGGAGGAACCGCTGGACCCATACCCTTTGTATTATGACCATGAGGAGGGAGACTAATGAGAAACCACCCCTCACCTTATGCCCCCCTAAGGCAGGAGCTGCAGTCCTTGCAGTGTCAAGTGCCTATGGCTCCTATTACAACCCAGGAAACAATTGAGAAAAAGGATAGGGAAAGAAAAACCACAATTACAGAAGTGTCAGCTCCATTCATCCCAGAGCATCTTACAGCCATAGGGAAAGTACTGCAGCCCTGAAACGTGACACTGCAATTGCATGGTTGGCAATCACAGACCCTGATAGGAAAGGAAGCAGGTTTTCAGTAGGTGATTTAGTGGATTTGTTTCAGGAGTATATAGACCAGAAGGATTATGTAGCCTTTCCCCCAGAAATTAAGGGATGTCTTGCAAATAGTTGTACAGTGCAATAAGCAGTGTTAGATTTATTTTTCCCGGGGAAGCCTCCAATTGTGTTGTATCATCAAGAAAGGCAACAGCCAGGAGCAAGACCAGAGGTATATGTAGAGAGGAAAAAGTTGTTGTACTTGGTAGAAGAGCTGGATGGAAGTCCAGGTAAAGAATGGAGAGATGTTAATGAACAGGAAGCATGAGACAAAACAGAGTTTTTAAGTCTGTTGTGTCAAGGTTTTACAGCCAGAGTGCGGCTGGCCTCGGGACCAAATGCCAGGACATGGGGGTATGGTGACGTAATAGTGGGAGCAATAACGTGTTAACAAGGCAGAGGCTGCTGTAACTGGAGCCACTCACAGTTTTCTTTGTAAACGTTTGTCAAAAGGAAATTCAGTTGTCGCATTGGTAATAAAGGTGAGGGATGTCTTTCCAAAAAATAAACAAGATTGTGGTTTGATTAATGCTTGTATTAATATTATGGGACCTGATCCTACCCCTTGTCCCCCTCCCCCCCCCCCCC
>NW_017729033.1:89155564-89167671 GCF_001723915.1 Gavialis gangeticus | reverse complement strand
CCCCCCCCCCCCCCCCAAAAAAGTATGAATATCCAGGAAAAGCAGAGGAAAGCTTGTTAAAGTTTGTTAAATCAAAAAGTACTTATATAAACTCAAAGTGCAATGTAAACAGAAGGGGCTCTTTCTTAAAAGCTTTCTTAAGCAAAAGGAAAAACAAATCCCAACCAGTAAAGAATAAATCTTATCCGTAAGTTGCCTGCTCCAGCAGACGTTACAACCATAACGTCCTTTCTAAGACTGACGGGGTTCTCAAAAAATGTTCATATCAAGGAATATGAAGAAAAGGCTGCCCCATTGTATAGGTTGTTAAAATTAAAAATTGCTTGAAAGAAGGAAGCCATCTGAAAAACTAAAAGAATAATGTGGGTGCATATGGTTTGTTAATAAATCAAGTTGTTATAAAAAGGGAAAGTCCTTTACAGTTTATGGAGGAATCACTGTAAAAAAAAATGAGAAAATTTAAAGTGATAAATGTGTTCCACGTTCAGCATAGGCAGCACTTGTATCATTGCAAAAAAAACTGTAAAAGACCATTTACTCAGATTCAGACTGGGCTATCAGAGTCCTTATAGACTGTCTGCCTGTGTGAAAAACACGAAGTACAAATACCAGTGGTAAAAAACAATCATACATACTAGCAAATTAATGCAAGTTTGGCAGTTAGCCCAAGAAAAACAAGAACATGTAAAATTAGTAAAAATTAATGCTCATTAAAAGAAAAGAGCTAGAGAGGAAGAAATGCGGCAAAACCAACCTATACATACATGGTTTAAATCTTTGCAATTAAAGACATTAAAAGGTCAATAACTGGAGCAATGACCTCTTCCCTCTCTTTGTCTAACAGAAATAACAGAGTCAGGACAAGATGCGAACCCTCCTGATGAAGGTAGGAGCAGTAAGACTGTTTGGCATAATCCAAACACAACTGGTAGCGGAAATCACCACTTCAAGGCCAAGGCTGGCATCAACAAGGATATGATGTAAAAAGATAGTATCAACACAAGCAATGTGCGTCTTTGTATAATGTAACGATGACTTGCAAGTACACTGTGAAGATGAAATCTGTAGCTGTTGGCCCCCATTTACACAGGCCAAGGATGTGTTTCTTTACATACAGTATGTAGCTTTGTAGTCATTAATGAAAAATCTATTTATTCGGTATCTCTTACTAATAGCAGCTTTTGCGCATGCACTGTAATGCAAATGTATGCCTGTGATTTTAATTTTCCTACTCCAGCACCTACTGTCCATTTGTTGTTGTATAATATTACCTTACATGTTAATATTGCCCCTAACCGTATAGGAATGGATCTGCATTTGCCACAGCAGCTGCTAAAATATTAGATTTGCAGAAATTGTTAACCAAAAATGCTGAACATGCCTGCAAGATAATACTTTTAGTATAGCACAATAGCAAAAACATTGATTCTATACCTGAGAAAGTCAAGGTAGTAGGGGAGCATCACTGGTGGATAGTATTGCTTGGATAGTCTCCATCTACAATGGGTCTGCTAAATCTGATGACACATCCCATTGTGGTTATTTTAGATTTAATAGTGGCCATAATTTGGATAATAATAATTGTGCTTGACAGTCTGGAGATGGAGAAATCAAATCAGGGTTATAGAATGAGTCTTTTTCAGACTGGCAGCTCAACCTCTCTTTTGACATGGGCCGTATAACAGCAGTGCATGGTACCATTATGTAATAAGGTAAAGTCATACCTATTACAGTTTAAGATTAGTAGTTTTTAATTTACTGTTATTAGTTGGAATTATGCTCACAATGCTATGTCATATGTGTCACTCATATAGTCACCCGTAAGGCTCTAATGACCAGGCAAGCCGTAATGAAAGCTGAAAGCCCTCCTGTGTGGAAAATGTTGACTGAGACAAAGCCTGGGTTGAAGTGACAAGACAGCCACTAAAAAGATCAGTCTCTGCTAATGGCTGCAACCCATTAGGCATAGAGAAGTTGAGCTTGCAGCACTCCGTGCCAGACCTGTGCCATAAGATGGAAACAGTCTGATTTTTTAAAAGTCGACTGTTAAGGAAGGGATTGTAGGCTGTACATAGGCTTGTGTGACATGAGCCCTGGGTATGATGCTGCAAGACTTGGCCATTTTCAAAGGGCCTATGGGCTAAGTGGCAGTAGCAGGCCTGAAGTTTGTCCTTTAGTGATGTACCATAACATGGGCACTTGCAGATGCTGTGGCTGACTTGGTCAGTAGAACAAAGAAAACTGTCCATCTGTCTAATTGGACACAACCAGTAAGAACAAAGCAGTCTTGTTATCCAGGGTTAGAATAGCATTTTACCATGGGAAGAAAAGAGATAAGAAGCAGTCCCTATTGCCCTGTTACTTTCTCAAAAATATAAGCTTTAACTAACTGGCACTTCCTTGGCCCATATGAAGTCTAATTTAATCTGATTCTGGAAGTTTCGGTGAAACAAAGGAATTTAAAACCAATCTGGGATCATTTATTAGAATATTAAGATTAATTTTAGCAGCTGTTTATAACAGTGGGTATTGGCTGGGAGGGCTCATCCTCTGACAAATTTCTGAACCTACAAAAGACAGCGACATTCCTGGTCAAATGCCGATTAATCCTGCTAGAGCCCTAAAGCCGGTGGATGGCGAAATTTGCTTAACTGCTTGCTCGCTTCACTTATCATTTACTAGTATTGTGTATCAATAAAAGCTTCCTCCTATCAAACAGACATGCCATGGTTGGTCATTAGGTCTGCACATGGTTGCCCAAGTTAAATTCAAGCCAACAGCTAGCACTTGTTAATTATGCCATAGCAAAAAGACCTATTTTTTCTTCCAGTGAGGACACAGGTGACAAAAATTAATGCTACAAGGAAGAGGTGTCTTAAACTGGTATTCATACTTTATAGAGAATTTTTTGTTTTTAAAGATACTTCAGACAGAAAATAGTTTTGGGGGCAGTGGCGACATGCGGGGGCTGCACAGGGGTGCACGTGCACCCCCTGAGAGGACTGGTGCATCCCCTGACAAACTGCAATTCCTGCTTAGGTGAAGGGCAGGGGGGCAGGCAGAAGCACCCCATCCCATTGCACTCCATGTCCCCTACTGCTGCATCCATGACTTCCCACACTGCACCCAAGTGCCCCTGCTGCTGCACCACATGTCCCCTACTGCATCACATGCAGAATACCTCCCTACTGCACCAGGTGCCAAGGTGCTCCCCAAATATACCAGGCATCTGGGTGCCCAGCCCCACTACATCCTTTGCTCAGGCATACCACAACTGGACTCTGCACTGCTCCACAGCACTATGAGCCACCCCACTGTTATTCCCTATACTCACTCCCATCCCCCACTGCATCGTGCACCTGGGCTCATCCTAACTCCCCAGCAGTGAATTCCATTACACTGTGCCATTCAGGAATCCCCTGGGGCTTCAGGCTCCTCCAACATAAAAGCTATGCCATGTTGCTCCATCCCACCCCCAGGACAAGAGAATAGGTGGGAAAAGGGAAGCTGGAGGGAGGGGGAGCCTAAAGCCCCTAGCTGCTGCTGCAGCCAGAGCAATAGGTGGAACGGCAGTGAGGTGGGAACCTGGGGGCTGCAGTTTTACCCCTGACAAGCCACATGCAACCCAAGGACTACCAGTTGGCCAGCCCCAATTTAAAGTTTCCAAAGTTTATCAAAAGACCTTACTGTTTTATTTTTATAATGATGTTTTATTCTTTTTACAAAGCATGACACAATGTAGTTAAACTCCAAAAATACAAGACAGCTATCAAAGCTCCTATGGTTCAGGAAGTACACCAGCAAGGGTGTTCCTCTATTTCTATTTCCAGAACCCTAGGGCATAAGGAATTTAAATCAAGCAGGACTGGGTTACAGATAAGACTTTCCTTATATGTCTCTCCATAAAATGTTACACATTATTAAATCACTTGAGAAAATGCAGCCTCAAATGACAAGTGCATGCACTGCTGTCTCCAAACTTAGGAGGTAATCCTGAAAGCAGCTGAGCACTTTGACCCCCGGCCCAGTAACACAGTTAAGCACATACAAAACGTTAAGCACTGTAAGTCATGTCATTAAAGTCAAGAGTATTATTCAGATACGTAAAATTTCCCATGCACTTAAGTGCTTTGCTGGATTAGGGCCAAAGTTCTTAACACATTACAAAATCAACCCCTTGCAGAGAAACTGCAAAATGGGGAGTGAAAAATCATAGTGCTTTAAATGAAGACAAAAATGTTATACAAGAATCCTCTGCTACAGGGATTCTTGCTAAAATGACAAGAAAGATAAGAAAAATGAAGAGAAAAAATCTGAGGCTATTAAACTGAATCACCTTTGAAATTTTAGAAAAATCTAACAAAACCTATATCACTAAACCTGAATTTCAATTCTCTCTTCTGAAAGTCAGGGGAATGTGATTATTATGCTCCAAATCAAAATGAGGAACAAGAAAAGGATAGGCAAATATACCTCTGAAATTTTATAAAAGGAAAGAAAATCAGGTAACACAATCAGCTGACAAAAATTCATTACTTAAAACAGAAACATTTTAAATTGGTGCCATCACCTACTATCCCCAGCACTAAACAGCACTAAAATAGTCACAATTTGATGTCTTAGGCTTCTGAGTAAACATTCCATTTGGAAGAATGAGACAATTCACATCCCTTAGAGCTGTTCCTTCAACCCACCTGCAGACTCATATTGCTTTGTTTAGTATTCAGAGAGTTATAATCGCCACCAAAAGAGCAAGAAACTGAATTTATTTTAAATGAAAAAATATACAGAAACTTGTGTGGTTACCAGAGGAGGGTTCATCCAGCTTACAAACTCATTCCTACTTAAGTTAGCTGCTATATTCTGCTTGTAGAACACAGTGGCATCCAGAGTAGTTCTATTTCTGACTGCATAGAAAAGGCAGTAATAGTTATCTTTTACATCTATACTGCTTTCCACTCTGAGCTAATTCACTGACTTCAGTGTAACTGTACCAATACAAATGACACATGATTTTTTGCTTCTGTATCCACACAAAAAGGTATTGGTGTTATTCAATATTTCTCAAGGAGAAAGTGTTAAAGAAGAATGCTTAATTACTCCGTAAACCTATGGTCGGACATGTAAAGTTGTTTTAAAATTACTTACAAATACTGGGTGATAATAAGCTGGGCCCAGTGTTAAGTCTCTTTCAGGTGGGTATTGTTTTATAAGAGTGCCATCCTCTGTTTCCTCATACCCAAAGGCTTGACCTGGAGAAGGAATAGAGGGACTATCCAGTTTTCGGTAGATTTTTATACTGCCTGCAGTTCTCTATAAAAACAAAAAATATGTAACTTAAATAGAAGCTGAGCATACCAAAAATAAAAGATATATCCCAACACTTTAATAAAAAGGTTATCTTGATTATTTTTCACTTTTGTCATGAGGTACACATTTGTAACCAAGCTCAGAATATTGAGGAACCATTAAATAATCCCATGTGGATCATAATCTTATAATGGCAAATGCACAGAAGCATAACAGTACAATACTTCACACTTAAACAAATTGGCAGAGTATTTATAAACTGAGATTCATTTCTCTGTGCAAAACTGAAGAAAAAAAGCAATTAAATAAGTTGGCCCTCTTAGCATTATTTAATATTAGCTGCCCCTCCCTGTTGACCAACGTATTAACTATTTCCTTGATCTTTCTCTTAGTACTAATGAATTTACAGAATATTTTCTTGTTACCCTTTATATTCCTTGCTACTTTCTTATTTTATGCCTTGGCTTTTCTGATTTTTTCCCTGAAATCCTTAGTAGTTTAACCTAATTTCCTTTTTCTTTTTTTTTCTTTTTTTACAATTCCATCTTTACTCTCCAGTTGATTCAGCCAAAGTAGTTTCTGTTTACAGTTCCTATCTTTACTTCATTTTGGAAAGGTAGGCAAAGAATGAAGTCTCTATACAAAAGGTATTTTTAAACACCACACCTTTAACAATTGGTCACAGATACAGTAGATAATATAATTAGACTTTTCAATTTTTATATTCTTTTCTTCCAAGTATCTCAAAGCTATTATTCCTTCCATTAGGTAAGTGTCAATACCTACAGAGCAGGGACTCCTCTTACAAGATGGGAACAAACCATACAAAAATTGCCACAATTACACAGCAGTGGCAGAGTTATGAGGTACGAAGAGGCATTCATTTCCAGTAGTGGAAATTTCTGAGAAATATCCACCACTAGAAATCTTTCCAGAAAAGTAAGCAGTACAAGCATTCAGCCTGCAGGTACCCCCTCTCCCCTGGTCAGACCAGGATGATCCCAACTGGGGGGAGGCAAGGGGAACAGTGGCTATTCCACTCCTCCCATTCCCAGAAGGGAGTGGAACAGAGTGAAAAGACTCCCCAGTCTGGGAAATATGTCTTTCCCTGCCACTCCGATCTCCTTCCATGCACTGAACTAAAAGAGGAGGGAAGTGGGGCAGTGGGGCAATGCTTCCCACCTGTGTCCCAGTCTCACTATTAAAAATGGGCTGCCAGGCAAACAGGTTGCAAGATGCAGGGAGATGCTGAAGGGCTGGAAACCTTACAACCCCTGTGCCTGGCCTCTTCTCTGGTTTTGCCCTACAGTTCCACAGGGGCCGCAAAGCAAGGCACATTTAAATGCCATCCTGAGAGAGCTCTTGGGTTCCCTGTGACCTGACACATTGCAGGCAAATGTCCCCCCAATCTTCCTCAGACTGGAGTTCCCCAGTCTGGGAAGGGCACAATTCCAAATTCTTGCTGTACAATTCCTCTGATCACAAAGGAGTCCAGCAGAAGCATACAAGCATTCATTCTTGCAAAAAAACCCTCTATTTTAGGGGAGATCTTCTGGGTGTCAGCCTGGAAGATCTTCCTCCCAGAGGAGGCATGTTTGCTCTAGATTCTAGAAGAAACTAAATTAACACTTATACAGTCCTACCTTCTACCAGAAGAGTGGTGATTTTCATGGTAGAAACATAATGCCTGCATGTAGCCACGAATAGACTCTGAATCTCAGCAGTAACAGTGACATGTTTTAACCATTAGCCATCACAACTACAAGCACAAAATTGCTTTTTCTTCTGTTATATTTCCAATTTATTTAAAATATCAGTGCATAAAGTGTATTTTTTATATTAAAAGTAACCTTATTTGAAATAAGATACAGTAGTTCTGGGGTTTTTTTGCTTCATGTTTATAATTTTTCCCACAGTCATTCACCTTCCCATCACCAGGTGTATGAAGACTATGAGCACAAATGTTGTTGTACAACTGTTTTTTCTGCACATGAATCTCAGGCTAAGACCAGCTTTTGAAAACGTCTGTAATCTGCTTATTTCAGTGAACAATGTAAAGTTTAAGAAAAGGCATTATTATTATGCAATCCTTTTTCTATTAGCGTACCAGTTGGCCACGTTCTTTAAGTTCTCTTTTTTCCTTGTTACTTATTGCAAAACCCATAGAAGGAGCTTGGTTATAGCTTCCAGGTCCTGGAGTGTCTGTGCTGATCTCCCTGAAGCGTTTTTCTTTGTTTTGTGGACTCTTGCCACCCTTGATAGCATTCTAAAAAATGAAGATATAGAGAAAAATAAACTATAAACTATAAAAAAAAACTGTAAAAAATGAATTGATACCAAGTTATTAAACCTTAAGAATAAAAATCTGCAAGGATTTAAATCAATACAAGTAGATACAATTAATTTTTCTGTGTGTTCTTTTACTGGACACAAAACAGAAAATGCACTAATTTAAATACATGAGATAAACAGTCATTTCCTAATGAAATTTTTTTTATTTTATTTTTGTAGCCATACACTTCAGTGACTTACAAAACATATACCTATGCTTCTTAATGCAATAAAACATTAGAACTTCACTTTTTCCTTCTTTTTCTGTAAAGGAAAAGCCCTATCATTATTTATTGTATGGTAATAGAACCCCAGTAATGGATCAACTACAAGCAAGAGAGCGGTGTCTCATATAATTAATCCAAAATTTAAACAAGATATTTAACGTAAAATATATTTCTTCCTAAAATCTATCAATACAGGACAGAATGAAGCTTGACTAGCAATAGGAATAGGAAAGGAAACTACCTATTCAGTACTACCCAGAACACTCTGAAAAAAAAATTGCCCCTACCAAAGCAAGAGTATCCATAAAACAACATCTAGTACACATATAAAGTTGTCTTCTCTGAGGAGGTCCTACTTTTGATCAAAATCATTCCAAGTCTCAGGTCCTCAAGCTTTTGACATGGAAGGTGTCGTCTCTGCCAGACCAGCTTCAACCTGACAACTATGGTCAATAAACACAGGCTACTGACTTACATAAGAAGTAAATGATTTTGGATGGCTTGCTAGTTTCAGAGAATACCAGTTCTCAGAGAAAAACCTCCTCTGAAGATTAAAGGTATTTTGCAGCTTAAGAAATGTCTTCTATATTTCTACTGCATTCCTTCTTCAGAAGCAAGAGACCTGAAAACGGTTTTTTTCTTCTAAGGATGATTACTTATGAATGAGAATGCATAAATAACAGCTATATCACCAGAATCGTGCAACTTCTGGCAACACCCTTTATGCTTTATAATTAGTTTCATGGGGTAAAGAACTGAGACAACTATAACTGTAGTAAAGATGTTTTCTGCAGAGCAATAAATGATGGCTTCATCTCACTATGTACACTGCTCAAGTTCTCTACAGCTCCCCACGTTGTCAGGTGGAAGAGGCTGCTTATTAATCTATGTGACATAGGTGGAATAGCCAGTAAAGCACTGCAATAGCGCCAGTCATTTCTCTCGAACAGAAAATAGAGAATGGAGATAACTTCCTCCTCCTCAGTTGCAAAGTCCCATATGGTATCTAATATGAAAGCATTAAAGTGTTAGAGATGTGACACCAGCCCTGCCACCAACAATTTACCAATGATACATAGATACATGTTTTCCAAATACCCAACCAAAGTATCAAAAGTAATTCACAGTGGATGCATCTACACATCCACTTGACTGTGCAGTAAACTAATTTGCTGTTGTGTAAAGCATCACAGTCTACATGTGCAACACCATTAGATTGCAGCAAACTAATTTTCACTGCTGTAAGATAGTACTGTCAGGGACCACAGATTCGTGCACAATGGGGTAGGGCTGAGCAGTGGGATAGCCTAGACTGGAGCCAGGGGACATTCAAGGTGGCCAGGGCAATGCATATGTATCCCTTGCCAGCACGCTAGGCCGGGCAATATGCCAGTTTAAGAAAAGGCATTATTATTATGCAATCCTCAGGGTGCCAGTAGCCCTGGGAACTCCCTTAGGCATGTCTGCTGACTGAGGTGTCAGCACATATATATATATGTATATGTGTATGTATATGTATATGTGTGTATGTATGTATGTATATATTATCAATAGTTGACAATAAAACCAACAATTTGAATAGAATTTACAACTGCAGCAGTAGATGAATAATTCCACCACACTGGGTGGTCCCACTTGCATCAAACAACCTCAATGATTACATTCACCTGGCTATAACACTTCAAAACAGTTTCTCCCCCATAACTCAGGTTGATTTCCCTCTGGTCACACTCCTCTTCCCATAACAATACAGGTTTCCCTCAATTTATGCGGCACATGGGTTCCTGGAGAACAGCGCATAAATCAAATCAAATTTGCATAAAACGAACCCACTTTACAATGTAACAAATAGGGATAGGTTCCCATGGCAGTGAGGGAGGAAGGGAGGGAGGGAGTGAGGCTAGGACTAAGGAAAGGGCAGAGGGAGGGATGCAACTCCTGGGGCTGCACAAGGCAGCAAAGCAGAGGGAACAGAGTGGCACTCACCTTAGCCCTGGCTGCAGCAGCCCCAGGAGCAGCGAGTGCCATCTGCCTGCATCATGGCACAGCGCAGGCCAGGAGCTGGGGTGAGCCCAGGCGCAAGGGGACAGGTGAAGCATGGTGCAGCCCAGCAGCTGCAGCCAGGGCTGGGATGAGTGGGGCCACATCCCTTTCTGTCCCCTCCCCCCACAGACTTACCTGCTTGGGCAGGGGGGCATCTATGTTAATCGCATAAGAGCAAATTTACCTTGTATATAATGAATTATGATTCTAAATATGCTCATTGCATAAGAGCAAATTTACCTTGTATATAATGAATTATGATTCTAAATATGCTCATTGCATAAGAGCAAATTCACATATAAAGAACTCACATAAATCAAGGGAAACCTGTAAATGGCTGTGAACAGGTTGTGATTGCTAATTCTGTCTTCCTTTACACTCTCCTGCCACGACTTAGATTGAAAGATAATAAGAGGGATTCAGTGATATTGCCCTGCACAGAATTAGTAAAGTCACCCAGGTAAAGATTTCTCATACTTTAGCTTTATTGCCCAGCAGGAGATTTGGTAAACAGCAAGAGTCTTGCTAGTTACTTTACTAGCGAGGGAAGTCCAGGCTGCCGATAAGGTGCCGGATGCCTCAAAGATACATTATAATCATTGCAGTCCTGGTTGCTAATTGCCTCATTAGCGCGGCACATTCTCTATGTCTGCCACTTATGCCTTGTACCGGGAGTGGCCCCAGCCGCTCCCTTGCTGCTACGCTCGAGGCTGCCATTTTATCCTGCAGAGGATAGTCTAGTTCTTCTACCCGCCTCCAACCTTAGGGACCTCTACTTCTCTCCCGGCTTCCCACCAAGCCACTTCAAAGAGCCACGGCTCTTTCCTGGACTCCCGGAGCTACCACCGTTTCCAGGTAAGTACCTAGTCCTGTTGCCAATCCTCCACCACCCAGCATCCCATGGTCCCGGTGTGCTGCAGAGTCATGAGTTCAGCTCCTTGCACTCCTCTCTTCTGAGTTTTGGTTGCCTCATGTAAGTCTTCTGGTGCCCAAAGGCAAAATGCCTATGCCCCGCCACTGAATTTATCCCCAGCCGTGGCAGGATAATCACCCAGCCTTCACCCCGGTGTGTGATTTTTACCACCTGGTGGGGTGAATTGTCAGGTCATCCTGTCTGGCCTGACTCAGTAACAGGGCTCCCACCTAAGCCCCTTTTACAATGGTAATACAGCTTTAACTATGATCCACCACTAGGTGGCAGAGGTGAGGCTTCTGCTGCTCTGGGGAAGGTGGACTCTTTGCTCTTTCTTGGTAACTCAGCAAAAAGACAAGTCTTCAATCAGCCACTGCAGGTAATAGGCTTCTTTCTTTAGTTTCCTTCTGAAAAATACACCATGTGCAAACACTAGGGGTTAAGTGTCCCCTTACACACACATGCAGATTTGGGATTCTCACAGCCCACTCCCTCTCTGGGCTGTCTCTCTCCCCTAGCACCTCCACACGCAGACAGGGGGTTCCCTCTGCAGGTCTCTGTCCCTGCAGTACAAGCCTTTCCAGTCCAAACAAAGGACTTCCCTCTGCAGGTCCCTGATCAGGCAGCTTCTTCCAGCTCCCAACTAGCTTACCAAACCCTCCACACTCTTTCCCTTGGTACCTGTGTCCCTGACTGCACAACTCCGACCCGGATGGGGAATCAGCTTCTCCTCAAATGACTCAAGCTGTCTTTTGTCCTGAAGTCTACACCCCAACAAGCCTCAGCTCTGTTCCCTCTGCCTGGCAGGGAAAGAGGGGCTGAGCATCTGCCCCTAAGCCTCAGCTCCGTTCCCTCTGCCTGGCAGGGAAAGAGGGGCTGAGCATCTGCCCCTCTCTCCAGGCTGGTGTAGCTATCCTGAAGGTTCTCTCCACAGCTGCTTTTCCCTCCCTCAGCTTTTATGTCTCCATAGTAGCCAATCAGAGCCCAGGGTTTACAATGGGGGCTCTGGTTACAGTTCAAATCCTCCAGTAAAAAACATGCATTGTGCACAGCAACTCCCTGCATTTGGAAAAGCTATTTGCACCCTCTGTAAACTTTTTGCCACCTGTCTTGCAAAGTTCTTAGGCACAGCTCACCCACTCGGCTTGTAGCCTATCAAACCTTTGCAGCTGTTACACATAAGTGGAAGTGAGGGGCCATTTAAGGCCACGGTAGAGTGCTGGGGGACCTGTGTGGGGGTGCAGGGAGCCGTTCTGTCCCCAGGGCCAGACTGGAGGGTAACA
>NW_017729033.1:89125682-89150564 GCF_001723915.1 Gavialis gangeticus | reverse complement strand
AACTCTGCTTGTCCTAACCAGCCATTGATCCAAATGATATGAAATGCTTATTTGAAACAGCTATACCCCTCATCCCCCAAAACAGGCGCCTGCCCCATCCTGGAGCTGGCAGTCAACCACCCTCAGGCTTAATTACATTTGTTTTTGCTTGGATTATAATTGAATCACGTAGACCTAGGGCCCCTAGCATATTAGTAGAATTTCTAGTTTCTTTTTAAGCAGAGAAAAATATTTGCTGTGTTATGGAATGATGCAACACACCACCTGCACCCCCCTTTTCAAAATCCCTGATCCACCCATGCCCACAATTCTTTCCCCACCTCATGCCCCCTCACCCCATCCTCCACCCCCACCACATGGACAGCATGACATCCACCACACGGGTCCACAAGATCCCTGGGGCCCTATGGATCACACCACACCCAGAGGCAGAAGGTAGAAGATACAGAAGGACAGAGGGGGATCCCAGAGACCCTGGCACCAACAGCAGGAGCAGTGGGAGGAGTAACGGTTGGGCAGGACCCCACAGACTTGGTTAACTTATTATAGGCCACTGGCTGGACAGCTGTGATCTAGGATACACAAAGACAGGACTCACTAGTGAGATAAGAACAGTACTGGCTACAGAAAAATTAGCTTAGGGAAGAGTAACCCTACTGGAGGCATACCACCTTCAAATTTAATTTGTATTTTCACAAAGAAACAAATCAAAGAGATTGCATCAAAGAGCCTGGATTATTATGTACTGTTTGTGTTTTGCTTTTGCTTGATTTCTTTCTCTATTATTCAAACAGTTAAGTGTGATTATTTGCTTTCCTTTAATCTTGTACCCCCTAGCATAGCAAGAACACTGTGACTAAAACCAGCAGGAGGCACAGCCATAAATTGGAATTAAGACAGAATTAAGATGTAGCCTGCCATTATTCATTAGTAATCTGGGGGAGAAAAGTACTTGATGCTCATACTGGAAAACACCTCTTTCTATCTTACCCAGAGGAAGAGAAGAGAAGTTTATACACTTACCATAAAAACACGAAGTCACTATAATTGGTTGCAAAAACTTCTTTAAAATTCTACTTCTTTATTATTTTTAGCTCATACAATGTTAAGAACTAAAGGAAATAACACAAAAATATTTTGGAGAAAACCTGGTAAGGTGGGGAGATCGGCAAAAAGGAAAGAAAATCTAGCTTTCAAGGTGGGAAACTGAGGGCAAGGAAGGGAGAGAGAGTCAGGAGAAAGAAGCAAGGAAGTAAGAAAGACGAAAAGGATGAAATACAAGATGAGCACATGGCAGCAATTCCTAGCAGTAATTATACATCAGGGAGATAGCAGGATATTAGGTACAAGTGATATCAAAGTCATGGTGAAAAGACCAGTTACTTAGAATGAAAATGACATCACAGGGTCACTGTGATAGGGTCGCTGGAATAGCTATTCTGATGTATTTAATCCACTTGTGAAATACATTAAACTAAACTGCAAAAAGGCATTCATACCATGGAATAAGGACATCCAGATAGGGAGTTACTGTAGAATACCTACTGTATACTGTAGTCAGTCTCTAGCTCATGCAGCTAGGATTAGAAAATCAAGTGAGCTCATAATATAAACATATTCTGTTATTTTTCTTTAAAACAGAATAGAAAAACAGGAGTGAAGTACTTCTGCAGTCTTCATTAAAGGGGAGTTGGACATAAGGTGGGAATGGAATCTCAAGGGAGCATCAAAATGCAGCATTATTCAGCAGTAGTGCTGACACTGTACCTGTCAAATATTGACAATACATTTTTCTAGATGCTTTAAAATAAACACAAGTTTTACAGAAATATATAATGTCAGAAACAGCTTGCTTTACTTCTGTGACCTGTGTAATTTCATGCCATATCTCATTACATCATTTATGTTATATTATGTCAGATTTGACAGAGTGCAATGTGGTATGACACTACCTAAATCAAAGTAACATAATGCAATATGACACATCTGGGCAGGCATGGAAAAAAGTGACTTCTTTTTCAAACTGGTTTGCTTGTCTAATTTCTATAGCATCTTCCCCCTGCCACTATTTACGCACAAAAAAATTTCACACTGACTGATAACCAAATATAACTGCTGCCAAAGCAAAACCCTTTTATATCTATAAAGCTGACTTCAAATTACTTTGTGTACAAAGTGAAGGTTAGCATATATAAACTGCTATTTTGAGAATTTTTTTCATATAATTCAAAACAGAAGCAAGATTAAACAAGAAGACAAAATATGGGGAAGAGTTCAGAAGAAACTTTCTGATACACTTAACCATATTATTATTCAACATTCTAGCATGAAATTGAGAGCACTGCCTTTTCCCACTTCGTGTGTATTCTATAGTCAATGGGCATGTTTACACAAAATGCTACATTGCTATAGCAATGAGCTACTGCACCCTAGTTCATTGCTACAGTGACATAGTGTTGCTGCGCATGAACTGTGACAGCTATGCTACTGCACAGTAGCAATGAACTCGTTGCTACCACACAGTAGCAGCTAAAAATAACCGTATGACAATGGGACCATGCAGTAACATCGGTTACTGCCCAGTCATTCAGTACTTGCTTAAGCAAGTACTAAATGACTGCACAGTAACAACTGTACAGCCCACTGCTAGCGTAGACACGGCCAGAAAGCATTAAATGAATCTGCAGTTAAAAAAAAAATCAAAGAGAAATTACAAGCTATATACCAATAATAGTATAATAATTTTTTCCCATTGTAACACTTAGAAAATGCTTAATTTTTAATGTAACTATATTATTTTATATACTTCATAATTGCTGACACAAATAGCTTTACAAGCCATGTTTTGATCTTACTGCAAAAGCAAAATGTAAAACTCAACTGTTAATACCTTATATTGATGAAGTGTAAAAGATATTTATCTTGCTTAAGAACTTTATTATACAATTAAGCCTAGATGCAAATGTATACCATAGGCATTGCCCTGCTCTGGGGATAATAATGAGCAGTACTGTCTCAGACAAATAGTATCCCTCTGTAACTTCTGGCACACAGACAACAGCATACTCTTGGCATATGCAGCCAGGTTTACTGACAAAGCCCTCCTTTCCCCTCCTCCCTCCCCTCACAATCACTTACCAGTACCTTGAGCACCTATGAGAAAGCCAAGAGAAGCCAGTTGCTGCTTCTCAGAAGAACCTCAGGAATTTCTATTTTGTCTATTATGGTGCAAAGATGCTGATCTCAACCTCTCACCTTAATGAAGTAGCTAGATAAAATCTCGAATTTATTTCATCTTTAAAATGTCTTTTTTACTAGCCTTTTATGTTATTTCAGTTAACATGAAGTTACACAACAAACATCGAACATACAGTGTTTCTAGCCAAATAAAAATGATTTCAGTGAAACTGCAGCTGTTTTCTATTACTTAAGTTCAAAAGACATGTGACTAACAGAACATCAAGAAACCTCCCCAGCTTGAGAAAGTTCCTTTAACTTTGCTCTCAAAGGGCACATCCAGACAATAATGGACATTTGGTTCTCCGGGGACAAATAACGTTGACACACCTTGTGCTACCACTACTTGTCCACAGGGACTGCCTGTGCCATGCAAGCTTTGGTGTGCAGCAAGTCACCTCATGTGGGGTAGGGAAGGATGGGGCCAGTAACCTTACCTGGGATCATGCGGGCCTCCTGGGGCTGCAGCAGTGGTGATTCTGCCATGTGGAGCCTGGCCAACAGATGCAGTGTGGCTCTGGATGGACCAGCATTGCTTTTGCCCTGCCTGTGCATGCACTGCTCCCCTTTTTTTCCCTTGGGTTCTTTTTGACCTCTAGATATTCAGGGGTCGAAAAAACTCACAGAAAAAAAAAGTGGAGCAGCACACACATGGGCAGTGCTCTGTTGTAGCACAGAGAACAGCTGAATGTGCGGTATGTGACGCTGCAGACATGTTCGCAGAACCACATACCTCATGGCCGCACTCATCTGGATGCAGCCAAATGGTTGATCTAGCATTAACTAATGTTACTCTTGCTAGGATAATTACTCATTTTTTTCCTATTATTCATTATTCAAACCTTAAGGATCTTAGCCCTTTTAAACTCTGCTCTCTGCTATGACACAGGGAAACAAAGTATCCTGACCTACAAAACAGTGAAAGTGCCCACTACACCTTGAAGTAAGTAACATGAAAATAACAAGTGGCTTGGGAATTTGACAGCCATTTAAAAACACTCAGAGAAAGCTGAGTGCTTCATCAAGCACTCAGTAGGACCATGCCTTGGAGACTAGTTTATACATATCCTATTGGGAAAAAAATAGAATGAGTATGGGAAATAAGGCATTCTGAGAGACAGAAGGAGGAAGAGGAAAAGACAAAATTCTAGTCCAGATAGTAAGCTTCCCATCATGTTGTCCCTCTCTCCAATGGCCAACTTACTTTTAAATAAGAGGAGAATTCATTAGACATAAAATAATCATGAAAAACACTGCTGACTGTTACTGTTGCAAATTTCAACTATTTTAACTTAATTAAGGCACCTATTGCAGTTTTACCTGTATTTTGGCAATATCGTAGTGTCCAGGTCCTGGAACATTAACATCTGTATTCTGAATAGTAAATGCTAAGTTTCGACTTGTCAAAGAAAGAAATGGAGCATAGCCATCTGCCAAAGGAATAAAAAGACACACATTGGATACATACATCAAATTATCCTTCAACAATCAAAACACTTGGTTCAACTCATTTTTCTACTCTCCTAAAAAGACTAGATATATGTAAGGAGTGATACATGCTTAAAAGTTTATTTTTAAAGAGACTTTTAAAGAGTATTCTCAAAATTAGTCTATTTTGAACCTCAGACAGCTAATGTAAAGTGCTCTAAATCCTCAGGTCTCTGATTGTACTGAATAAATTCATAATTTTTAAGACTGAAAGGGACATTATCATCACTTAGTCTGACCTTTTGTATAATATAGGCCATAGAATTTCACTAAATGATTCTTGTATCAAGTCCTCTGATTTAAATGAACTAGAAATGTATCCAATCTTTACTTGAGGACTGAAAGTTATGTAGAATACAGGAAAGAATTTATTCTTAAGATTTATTTCTTGATTTTAAAACATCCCATGAACTTCCTCAATTCCATTCCCTCACACATGCCATCTCTCTCTACAGAGACCTCTACAAAGCTAGGGTCCTCCTAATTCTTCATACAATATATCCACTGTCAGTGAAGGGGCTGCCTCCTTCCCTGCTGCTTTCATCTGGAACTCCCTTTAGTACCTCTCCAGTTCACTTGTCTTTATGTTACTTTAAATCTTAACCAAAAAGACCTTTCCTTCTTTACCAATATGTCTTAATTTTTCTCTACCACCACCATTATTTATTTCTATAAAATGCTTTGAAATGCACTTTTATATAAAAGATAATCTGAAAATCTGCTCATGTATTTCCTAAATGTTAAATACTGAAGGAACTATTAAGATCTAGTAGTTTGACCTACACCATACCCAGAGGTATTGAATAGTGAGGTTAGTTAGAAATACATCAAATTACAAAAAAAAATGCTTAAAACCATGTTCATTTCTCTGTAAATATAGCAATGCCTAATTACACTTTTATTTTCAGACACGGTTTGCTTTTAGGATTTTCAGCTAGGGTTTTTGCTTTTTGCTTTACTAAAATGCACTGCAGTCTCCCACTTCAGATTCATTAATTAGGCTCCCACTAGGTTTTTTATTTCATTTCTAAGGCAATATAACATGGAGGATGAGCCAAAAAAGAAAGGAAAGGAAAACAGATACTGTATTGCTTTTCTTTACTTTTAATGCCCCTTGCTTGCATTCCTAACATTTTGTTTAGTAAGACCAAGAAAATGGCCTTGGAGGAATAAGACTGATTTGATTTTGAAGGAGATAAAACTGTATATTTAATGAATCTTTTTACAGATAAAATTAGGATACAATAAGTTTTTATCTAGTTGTAATTATCACACTTCTCAGCTTAATTTTTTTATGTTACCTCAGATGAGCACAGCAAAAGTAATATAATGAATTTAGTACTTCTGGAACTACCTTCTGATGAGCCTACACTTGACTGTTACAACAGAATATATCAGCTCTGGAGCCACTTTGGTTTTTATTAGCTGGAGATACGCTGGTAGAACACAGACTATTGTGCATATCTCCTTTAACGTCAAGTTGTATCTGAGGTTTGTATATCTGTCTCTAAGATAGCATTAATTAAACTGGCAGACCAATTCTGTAGCTACAGACAGCTTTCGAGATATGCATATTAAAAAAGAAACCTTGCCTGATATCCCCATACATATATAGCCCCATCTACAGAACTTTGCTCTTGATAAAAACAACAAAAATGAAAAATCAAGACTATCCAGAGAGACTCCATCTCTTTTACTTGATACAAAAGGAATCAAAAATATTTCTATTAAAATATGTCAAAGCCCAGCTGCACACTGAATCCTACAAAAAAACTCACATTTGTGTTAAAGTGGAATAGAGAATTAGATAAGAGGTTTTTCTAAATTCAGCCCCATCATTTTAAAAAACTGTGGTATGTCTGCGGTTTCCACAGAACCTTGCACTGCAGGATTTGCAAGATATGCTCCATACACCCTCTCCAAATTACAGTAGCAGCTCCTCTGACAGAATTCATTGTGTTTTTGCTTACAGGAGTTAATCTGTAAGGAAGAGCTCAAGAGAGCAACCCCAGTTAGTTTACTGATTAAAATTATCATCACTCAATAAGACATAGATCCATATCTATCATGCAGAAGGAGCTGTTGTGTAGAAATATGTGAACTAGTTCAGGTAGCGGAAGAAATCTAGTCCCAGCAGCGCTGAGATCAACATAAGCCATTACCCTGCCAAGAAGTAGTCGGCCGTGTAGACACATCTATGTTATGTGCTACCAGATGAAAAGGAGTGAGCTGCACACAGTTGCAGCTCTGTAACGCAGACAGCTCAATACAGTTTTAATACAACCTCTATTTATACCCCATTTATTGACACCTTATAGAACATAGTTTTTTTACCTGAAACCTCAGGCCTCTTTTTCCCATCCTACTCTGTACATCTCTTAAAGATAGCAAATTACAAGGACATTTTCACAATTTCACAATACCCTATTCTGCAGAGAAGTCCTGAACAGGGCTATAAATTCTGACATTTCTGCCAGCAGTACAGCGTGTGTGACAGCTCAACTATGGACACATTTCCCCTGAAGAACTTAGGGTGAGTGTAAAGTGTTCTGGGAATAGAGGTCACATAACTCCACATACACAGAGGGCAGAGGTTTATTTTTATTCTTACAGCTATATGAATACTTTCAATGAATACCTAGAGGCATACAAAGCTGATTAGCACAGGGCTAGTGGTTCTCAACCTTCTTTTCACTTGAGCCCCCCCCCAACAGATCAGAGGCACCTCTTGGAAAAGGCCGGCTCAGAGTTTCCACCTGATTTTTGCTTCCAGAAAAAGCAGCGGGGTGATGCCTCGGGGGCAGACAACTGTGCCAGGCCAAATGCTTCAGAAAGCCACCAGCTCCTCTCTGAAATGGCTGGCTTTACCCCTCAGGTAGCCACCCTGTCTGAATCTATTCCAGGAGATTTCGTCGCATGATGTAATGACCTTAATGACTTGACGTGAGGAAGGCAACCGCACATGACTATTACATTTGAAAAACCTGCCCGACTACTGCATAAACCCAAGTCGACTTTTAATATTTCTTTGAATGAATGCCCTATCATCTATCTCCCAGGTGACTCTCCACAGTCTCCTGGTGATTTACAGCTAATTCCTGGAGACTTCAGGAGGGTTGGCAACCCTATTTACTCCAGGGCACAAGGCGGTCACACTGCCTGGGGGTAGATTCCCCGGAACGCACCGTCCTAGCAGAGAAGCCCTGGCAGCAGGGCGCCCACAACCTTGTGGGTCCACGCGCCGGATCCCACGTGGGCCCGGGCTGTGGATGCCCTCCGCCTTCCCCTCGGGTGCCCCGCGCAGCCAGGTGCCACCCCCGCCGGGCGCAGGCGGTACCTGTGCTCCGCGGCTCGGCAGGCGGCAGCCGGTAGGAGCCGGGCCCCACATGCGGCTCCGTGCCGCCCGCGGCCCGCCACAGCGCCCGGGCCGCCCGCTCGTACATGCCACCGAGCCCGCGCCGCAGCCGTCACCATGGCAGCGCGGCATTTTCCCCCCCCCTCCCGCTGCCGTCACCATGGCAGCGCGGGCCGCCCAGCCCCGCCCCGCCGCCGTCACCATGGCAGCGCAGCGGCCGCCTTCTGTTTGCCCAGAGCGACTTTCAATGCAAAAGAAACTCTGGCGGGCGGCGCGCGCCGCGCACAAGCCTGCGCACACGTGCGAGGGGGAATATGGGTATGGCACGGCGGGGTGGGCTCTCCCGGACCAGTCCGAAGGGAGGAGACTAAAATAAACCATAAAATGCCTTCTATGTGTATATTATACCTTACAGTATCTGGCATATCTAAATAACATATCTAACGACGCGCCATGGGGCGCGTATTCTGCAGGCAAGGGGTTGTGAGATGTGATCACTTTCATTACACCAGAAAAGAGCTTTTTTCCAGCCACAAAGTTGGTCTAATAAAAGAGATCACATCTCCTCAGAGACCCTTGCCTGTCTTCTCCTTAGACGAACACGGCTACAACCAGAAACCCAGCAGCGTGCATCAGACAGCATATTTTATTGTCATATATTTTATTTAGATATGCTGCCATATAATGGCAATTTATAATAGATATAAATAAAAACACACATGTATAATGTATAATATATGTATGTTATATATATGTATAACATAAAAATATATATATATATAAACAAATATGTATGTAGGGGTGTATATATATGCCATGTGTGCATGCACCATGTTACATATACATACACACACATATATACATACATATATACACACATCTCTCTATATATGTATAAATACACACATATATACATACATGCAATTTATATTATATATATATAATGTATGTATGTATATATGTGTGTGTGTATACACACACACAGAGCAATAATACATGCCATTCATGTATGTTTGTATGTAGACACACTCATAAGACACCTTATACAGCATATTTTATTATTATATATTTTATTAAAGATATGCCATATAAGATAATGTAGACTATATACATGTATAAATATGGCATAGAAGCTATGCCATAGATTAATATATATATAATGTGTATTATATAGGTGTATATATGTATTATGTTATATATATATATATTGCATTATGCAACAATATTTTATGTATTTATATATGCCATGTATGCCACATATAAATGCAAATATGAAATAAGGCACATATAAATAAAATATTTAACAATAAAATATGCCATATAATACATGCCTTATGTAGATACCTATCTGTGTACACACACCCATATAATAATTTATAATACATATATGTATGCATATATAATTATATATTATTATATAGCATAATTTATTGTTTTTAAAGCTATTCTGGCACAATTTCTGAAGTATTAACAATTGTTTCTCTCACACTTTTTTTCCTTTTTTTTGTACGCTTGTGGTCAGAAGACAAAAATGTAGCAATATACATGTTTGCGTGTTTCCCAAGAAATGTACAAGAATGTTTCCATGGTAAATACTACCCTGGAAATTTATTAGTTGAGGTGTTATCAACTCGGTATTAACTGTGGACATACCAAAAAGGCAGAATACATTTGCTATTTCTTTCCAAACTTGGAAAATATTAAAGAAACATTTTATCATTTCATTCAGATAGGAGATTATATTCCAGGTTGTCCCAGTGCTTGAAGGCAAGGAGATGATATGAAAGATTCACCTCATAACAGCGGTACATCCATCTCTCTTCTTCCACATAAGATAACATTTTTGTTAAATAATTTCAGTGATTGAAGGTCTGTTAAAATTCCAAATCTTCATTAATAAAGAGCTAGAGTTTTCTGGGTTTTTCCTTAGCTGTTTCAACTTCCACCCTTAGACTTCCAATTACAGAGAAGTAAGGCTGGAAGGGACCTCAAGAGATCATCTAATCCAATGCAGACTTCAACAAATTTTCACCCAAACTGTGGATTTAGCCCCAAGTCTGCATTATGCCATGTAAAATAAAATATATGACTTTGAATAACATGATAAACTATAACATCGTGCTGTAATGATGCTTGAAGTTCTCAATAGAATGAGGAATGTAACAGTAGATAAGGCAGTCTCAATTAATATGCATGTAGAAAAACATTATTATAAATGTAATATTAAAGATTTATGCACCTGCACCTTTATTTACAGATATTTTTTCTTCATAGTGCAATTGTAGTTTTGGTAAAACTTGAAATAACCAATAGCTTCTAGAAAAGATTTCATTTCAGTACTGCCAAGAAGCCACAAGGTGGTGTATTTTCCCAACTTTGCTAAATCAAATGCAGTGCAGTTGACCTTTGCCCAGTGATTCCTGTGTAAGCATGATGCAGCATAACAGCTTCACATTTTTCTCCTAAATCATAATGAAAACAGATTCATCTAGAAAGACGGTACTATCATTAGTACTTTCACCCTTTTTTTGCTTTTTTTTTGTACGCTCTAATCTGTGGTCAGAAGACAGAAATGTAGCAGTATACATGTTTTTATGTTTCCCTTTCATTAAAATAAATGTGCCCCTTTCATTAAAATCAATTTTTAAACTATAGATAAAGCAGTATTCAAGAATCTATTGCAAGTGGAGATCAACAAGGAATCTGTTGAATAAATAATATAAATAAAATAAATATTGATGGTTTCAATGCATATTACATATTTGGATTTATTTTGATTAACGTGAGGTGTGGTAACTGAACTATGCCTTAAAGTGATGCAATTACCTTGCAGTCACTGGAGAGGAACAGAGCTTATGACTTGAATGTGGTGGGCCTTTGATCCTGATATAAGTGTCTCCTACAGAAACAGCGTGCCCAGCTTATGAAAGGGCATACCCCTCTGGTTAATCCTGAAATAGAATTCATAGATTCCAGACATAGGTTACCATACTTGTTGAGGCATCCCAATTTTGTTAGGCTAGCCATGGCTATGACTCTTTAATATGCAATGCTTGAGCTCAGAACTGGTGAAACTACTTCAATAAATGCCCCAATATATAATTATAATACAGTGAGTTTGGCACTTCCTCTGAAACAAATTATATCAGCTTCTGCAAGAACTGGATGGAACGTAAAACTATTCCAAGTATTTCTTTATATATGAATGATCTGTATTCAACACTGCATATGAATGAAGAAAGATAGCATAGTGCCATATTCTTTTACATACAATATAAACCTTTTCCCCAAAAATCAATTCCCCCCTCTGTGCGCGCACACACACACACAACTGGGACGCATGTCTTAAGTAGGGAATCATAAGTTTTCTTCACTGGAAAGGAAGCAAGCCTGGAAATAAACCTGCCATGCAGCTGCCAGGGTGGGACCCAATTGCATCTAGCTCAGCAAGCTGAAAGGGTGGAGTCTCTAGTGTTTAACCATCTCACAGCCATAGCTATTGGAATTGAAATTTTGTGTCTGGGGCCAAAACAGTAAAATCAATTCCAAATTCTATTGACTGAGCAGAGCTCAATCATTCAAGCCTGTATTGTGCTAACTCCCCCAAGTATCCTCCCTCCCAGACTCTTCAGCCAAAAGAGCACATCACCATACATTGTGAAGCCTAGATCCGTGTTTTTCAACCTTTTTTTGTACCAGGATCCATTTGTAAACATTGATGGCCAGTCCTGACCCAGTGTCCCCAGCCTACCCCCTATCCCCAGGCCCCAGCTCCTCAATGTGAGGAGCAGGGCGGGGGGTGGGGGTGGGGGTGGAGCATGGAGGGGCCCCAAGTGGCCCCTCACAAGCTGGAACTCTGCAAGCCTGCAAGGGGAAAGCCACAGTTTCCCATGTTTTTCTCCTTTAAAGGAGAATCCATTTTTAAAGTTTGTTCACAACCCCTTCATATATTCCCACAGGTTGAGAAATGCTGGCCTAGATTCTCACATTTGGAGGCATTTGTAAATTTTTGCAGGGTTGCCTGCCCACAGTGCAGTGGACAGGTCTCCACTCTCTAACTCAGGGGTAGGCAATTATTTCAGCTGGAGGGGCACTTAACGAGTTTTGGTGAGTTGTCAAGGACCGTACACATAAAATCTTTTTTAAAATGTTATTTAAACACATTATAGATAAAAAATAAATCATATACTAAAAATCAAATATTTACTATAACATATTTTAATTCTATTTCAAAAAGGAATCTTGGTCCTGGTGTGTTCTTTTGAATAGGGCATATGGATGTGATTGCAGAACAGCTCAAAATACATTCTTACTCTTGTATATGGTGTGTGGTGTTGTGTGTGGGAGGGGACATGGGGGGTGAGATGTGTAGGGGGAGGTGTAGGCATGTGTGTGGGGAGTTGCCTGCACTAGGTCCCAGGAACCAGCCAGAGTTGGGGAGGAACCACACCCAGAAACCACACCATGCTCCCGCCTCCACCTGCCAGCCATGGCCCTGGCCAGTACCCACAGCTTCCCAGGGGGACTGCTCCCACCCAGGTTCTGTTTAATTTCTGCCACCTCCAGCAGCTCCTCCTCCTCCTGCCCCTAGTGTGCTGCTTCAGATGGGAGGGAAGCTGCAGCTAGCCAGTTCCTGCCCCAGTGCATGGAGCACCAGCACCAGCTCCTGACCACCTTCTACACACTCTGCCTGCCCAACATGATGAGCAGATACCTGTGGGCAGCTGTGTGGGTGGAAGGCGGCTGGGACCTGGAGCTCCTCACACTGGGGCAGGAGCTGTCCAGCTGCAGCTTGCCCCCCGCCTGGAGCAGCACAGCCAGGGTAGAAGTAAGAGGAGCCACTGGAGGTGGAGGGAGCTGAGCATCCACACTGCTCAGCTCTGGGTTGCAGCCACACCAGGAGCAGCCCTGCTAGGAAGCTGTGCCCACTGGCTGGGGCGAAGGCCATCAGCAGGCACAGGTGGGAGTGCAACACAGCTGCCCTAGCCAAGATCAGGCAGGGCTCGGCCCCAGGAGGAGCACCATGGAGCAGCTGTGGACTGGATCCAATCAATTGGCAGGTGCCCCCTGCAGGCCAGATCCAATCAGTTGGTAGGCTGAATCCAGCCCGCAAGCCGTATTTTGTCCAACCCTGCTCTAACTACACCAAGTCATTCAAGGCCAAGAAGAAAGATATCTGAGCACTGCAGCTTGTTCCTAAAGCATCAATACATTTACAGGAATGTATATAAAGAATTACTTACAGTGAAGAACAAACAGTCTCTCTGCTACCCTTGCAGGGGTCTGAGGCCTAACCTTGTATGACTGAAGAGCCATTCCTCCTTAAAACACAGAGTATCCAGGAAGCATGGCATACCAGGAGACAATCTGTGTGAGACAGCTGCACCGGGAACTTCTTGCCTGCTGTCTTGCCCAGACTATCTCCTGGAAGGTCATTCTTTATCAATCCAAAGTTGGATTAGATGATTTCTTGATGTCCCTTCCAGCCTTACTTCTCTATGAAAACATAAAAAAAAAAAGCTGTCATAAGCATGGTGCTTATTTTATCAGATGCTTTGAAAGGACTGCAGGAAGCAGAGTTGCTAAATAATCATTTAATACATTTAATAATTTAATAAAATTATAATGAATAAGGTCTGCCATATCAGGACATGTATTAAAAATTATATCTAACCCTGAAAATGTAGTATTATCCCAAGAATAACTAACATCAGATTTTGCTTTGATTTAAGAAGTATTTAAGCAGATGAAATTCAAAATAGAAATTCATAATAATTATTTTTAAAATTGAATTTACTTTTCAGAAATTAAATAAAACAGCAGACTAAAAAAATATGGCAGAGACATTGCTTTGTAACTACACAAAGGTGACATTGTACTCACACACACATACAGCAAACAATAACAAGAGAAGATATGAGAGCTAGCAAAAAAACATACATGGATTTCAGTGAAAGACATCTGAATTTTAATACAATAAGTACTGACATTTCCCTAGTCTGATTCAGAGTTTCTAAAAATTGCTTTGTTTAAATTCTAAGGAATGGGTATACCAAAATGAGTAGGACATATTTTGTATTATACATACATTTTTATATGAACAACATATCCCAAATGTTTTTAAGCCAAGAAATTACTCAGTGGTCTTACTTTTTTTTTTATGCACAGCTAAGCCACGTTCCCACAATAAGGAATGTGCGGTTTGCAGTGCCTCAAAGCCTTTTGAAGAGCTGCAAAATGCACGCAGCACACGTTAATCCATTCACCGTGCTGCATATTTGCGGAATGGTGGCAAAATTAGATACTGGGAAAGCCTGGTATCTAAAAAAAATACACTAGAAAAAAGCAACATGGCATACATGGCAGCAGTGTGTACCACCATCACACTGCCAGTTCATATTTATACCGTGGTCTATTATTACTCCCAGGTCTCTTTCTTTTGTGTTTCCAGTCAGTTTGGTGCCACCAAGCCTGTAGGTATGCAGCGGGTTGTTTGTCCCCAGCCAGCGCCACACTCCAGGATCATAGCCACTGCAGTCCTGGGAGGCCCCCAGGATCCTAGGTAAGACTGCTAGGGCCAGCCCAATTGCTGGCTCCAGCCTCCCGTACCCTACCTGGGGCAATTTACCATGTGCCAGAGCACTCATGCAGAGTCACGCCCGGGGACAAATAGCAGTGGTACAAATATGTGCTCCTGCTATTTGTCCCCAGGAAAATAAACGTTCCTTCTCATGGGGATTCATCATACAACTGCTAAAACACAAAAAGCCTTATAGATTGATCGATTGTAAGGCTAGAAGGGACCTAGGAATATCATCGAGTCCAGTCCCCTGCACCGAGCAGAAAAAAAAACTGGGGTCAAGTGACCCCAGCAAGGTGACTGTTCAGTCTCCTCTTGAGACTCCTCTTCCAGAGTAGATGACTAGACCACCTCTGGAGGGAGCATATCCCACAGTCTGGACACCCTGACTGTAAAGAAGTTTTTCCTAATGTTGAGTCGGAAAAGGTTTTCTAGGAGTTTGTGGCCATTACTCCCGGTTTTCCCCAAGGATGTCCTGGTGAACAGTTCTTCACCAAGCCTTTGATGTACGCCCCTAATATAGCAGTAAGCTGCTACCAAGTCCCCTCTCAGCCTTCTCTTTTTCAGGCTGAAGAGTCCCAGGTCCCTCAGCCTTTCCTCGTATGACTTGCCATGCAAGTCTCTGATCATACAAGTGGATCTTCTCTAGACTCTCAAGTTTGTCCACAACCTTGTTAAATGCGGCGCCCAGAACTGGACGCAGTACTCCAGCTGTGGTCTCACCAGTAGAGCGGAAGAATTACTTCCTTGGTTTTGCTGGAGATGCATCGATTAATGCATGCCAGAGTATTATTTACCCTACTGGCTACAGCATCACACTGCCAGTTCATATTTATACTGTGGCCTATTATTACTCCCAGGTCTCTTTCTTTTGTGTTGCCAGTCAGTTTGGTGCCACCAAGCCTGTAGGTATGCAGCCGGTTGTTTGTCCCCAGATGGAGCACTTTACATTTCTCAATGTTGAATTTCATCTGGTTCCGATCTACCCAACTTGCTAGCCTGTCTAGGTCCACCTGTATCTGTAGCCTATCTTCAAGCATGATCACACTCCCCCATAATTTGGTATCGCCCACGAACTTGGCCAGTGAGCTCTTCACCCCCACATCCAAGTCACTGATAATTTTTTAGGATAAAACTTAAAATAAGTTTTTTAAAGGTATTTGCTAAAGCTGCAAATAGGTTTGTAAGGGAATTGTTAAAGGTATCTAGGTACCTAATGGTCATATTTTTCCATTCCATATACATAAAGAGTAAAACTTTCCACAATGTATTGGTCCCTTTGGGGGGGGCAGGGGGATAAAAAGTGTTTTAAGAAATTAAAAAAAAATAGTTGGGGTTTTTTTCAGTTCACTGTAATAATAAAATTTACCTTATTCCCTCACATATATTTCCCCCAAAATTCAGGTGCTAGAAACCAGGGTGTACTTTATAATTGAAGAAATATAGTAACACCAATTTCTGCCACATAAGCCTCTGCCAGGAAAGCAAAAGTAAAGTTATACATGCTGCACACATTAGCCACATTAAAACAATGCATCTACAATAACTCAGTACAACATTTATGAGCAAAAACAATCCTTTAAATAACTTCATCTACATAGCTGCGCATAACAGTCTGTCTATTGTTTGGATAAGGGAGTAGATAGGAGAATACAACCACTAATGTAGGTATAGTCTTAGAGTAATATAACTTTACATATTTTTAAACTATTTTTGTTTTGTTAAAAATAGCTAGCCTTCTCCCTTTCGAGAAGAGAATCATCTTTTTTATTTAAAATCCACAGTCCTATAAATCATAGAAGGCAGAAAATTATTCACATAATTCCAAGAGAGATTAAAGCAGTTCTGGAAAACAAATATATTACTTAATTTTGTTAGCCACATTAAAACAATGTACTTACAATAAGAGTCATTATTATGGCTGGATTATACTATTGCAGTCATACAAACACAGTTTTTAGTTTAGCTTTTATGGTGTTAGAGGCCAGCTTGATAAATATTTAATAGAGAGAAAAAATAAAAAAGTAAATTACAACCTCATTTACAGAAGTGTAAATGAGGAGTAACTATTTTGAAGTCAAAGATCATTCTAGATTAACACTCCTATAAATGAAATGAGAATCTAGCTTTAGCAGTTGCAAGGGATTTGTAACGGGATAGAGAACTGTTCATGGTTCTAAGCAGGTCCAGCTGTATAGTTAAGAAAAATTAACTCTCTTTTGACAACTGTTTGGTGACTCATGTTAATTAAGATAGTAGTGGTCTTACTCCAGCTGCTAGAGAACAGCTGTCCATTTCAGTAAAACCGCTAATATAAATTGTCAGTGAGACAAGCTGGTGGTCTCAACAAACAGACCAAGGATCAAATAATGAGGATGACTGAACAGGATTTAGGACTGCCTTCTTTATTTGGTGCCACTACCAAAGCCCTTTAGTACTATATATCACTGGTGCTCAGACTATCTGGCCCTGTGGGCCAGATAAATGATCCAGGGTTGGTCCACACACTTGATCCAGCATGGGGTTGATGCACCAGATCCTGCCACAGAAATGGTCTCTATCACCAGAATTTTATAACCAGTTGAAAGTGTAAGCTTTGACTAGAGACGATAATTTTCATGATGGAAAAAAGGGAGACAGTTTCTCTTTTAAGTGTTTGGGTTCCCAGCTATATAGGCCATTGCTTAGATCCTGTGCAATAATTTGGAACTGCGTATAGAGCTGTGGGATAGGGTTCTAGAAAACAATATTGTGCGGTTATAAGAGCTTGTCTCAGCCAATACACAGGTGATGCATTCTGTTAGGGGCTGGATCTCCAGTGCCTTGTAGTCTGAGCATTCATTTACCTCTCCTCACAGTGGATGTAAAACACTATGAATAGTTCAAAATAGTTGCGTCTGACAGCCACTCTGCACAGGTATTAATCACTATTCAAATCAGGCATTTTTTAAGTCTCTTAAAAAGAGCTGATGTGAGGACATCAGTATCAACCAAAGCAAGCTGGATTCAAAAGGCTATTTACCACTCCCGAATAATTCTGCTGAACAAGTGTGTGCTAATGCCATAGCAGAGGCGAACAATATCTGCCATTGTCACAATCACAGCAAAAGTTTATAAAAATCAGTCTGACCCAGTGTGTTTTCTATCACTTGAGCGCTATCTGCCTTCTGTACTGCTTCTTTATTCAAAGATCAGCTGTCAAGCATGGTGACCTATAATGTCAGTGACAGGATGGAAGTGTGTAAGGCCATTCTATCAATATTTGTGAATAAGTTGTTCTAATAGTCTGCTAAAGCTGCAGCTGATATTCCATTTCACTGGGAATTCACATTTTGACAGATGTCTGTCCTGTACAATTATACTGAAATTTGTTTTTAGTCCCAAGCTCATTATACCACATTTGGGAAAAGTGATATGGAGACTAAAAGACTGGTACACTTCTCGCTTTGTTGGTGGCTCTGTGCAGCCAGTGTCTTGTTTCTATGGTTACCATGAAGCCACACCAAAATGCATGCATGCCACAAAGAGCTGCAATTCCTAAAGCAACCAGCAAGAGGTTAAGGTGGAGATCCCTGTTGCATACATGGTTTTCAAGACCTGTACAGATCAGTCTGCCATGACTAGAGTTACAAGAAAGAGGAGAGGCAAAGAGCCAAAAGGCACATGACGGAAAGAGAGAGACAAGAACCCAAAAGAGAGAAGGAAGAAGGAAAGGGAATGAATTATCTTCATCAGTAACATACTTACTAACTGTGCTTTGTTCTATAAAGACATATGTATATCGGAATAAGGAAAGCAGAACTTACATAACTTGTTTCTTTAAGTCCCTCCTTCCCCTCAGTGCTGGATAACTTTTTTGGTTTAAAAACAGCATTGGCTAATAAACAGTAAGGCTTTTCATCAAAAACCACTTGCCAACACCCTTTCAGATACTTGATAGTGTGCCAGCTGTATTGTATGTTCAGAGACAAACAAGTAATGTAGGCATTTCAAATGCTGGGCCCTATAGGCTCCAGGGCAGGCATTCGCCAACTTTCTCATTATGTGGGCTCCACTTCAATAGGCTCATTTTCCTAGGGACACCTCCACCTACTATTCATGACTGCCAGATCTTCCTGTCCCAGTTGCTGATTTATAACATTCTTGTGGGCAATCAGAGTTACTGCTTGCATGGAAAAGTAATATTTTGGGAACATAGTATATTTTTAGCTTCTTTTAATGCAAATTAACAACTGGAAAAAAGAGGAGAGCCATTACAAAGTAATCACTGAGTTCACTGTAAATATGCTATAGATGAAAGTTTAAGAAAGTCCTCCCTAGAAGCTCTGTTTTTCTTCACTTTTGTGTGTTTCCATGATGTACACATTTAGTCATAAAATGTACTAAATGTACATTTTGTCATAAAATAATCCTTATTGGAACTGCCAGGAGATAGCAACTGCAAACAACATACATAGAAGTGTAGCCACTAATGCTGTTAGGGAGAATCTAGTGGTACACTAAAAGGGCACCCTTGCTACTCAAGATATTCTTTCAGTTCTAATGTTCCCTGCCTGGCTGGGGCACAGTGTGCCTCAAAACAGGGAACCAAGCAGCACTGAGCTGGCTGCTCCCTTGTATCCACATGTCTCAGTGCGGGGGCTTCACTGCAAAGCCCCCAGCCCAGGGCTGCCTGCTTCCCCATCTTGAGGCCCCCTGTGCCCCAGCCAGCCAAGGAGTGGCTGACTGGGGCACACGGTACCTCAGCATGGAGGCTCCACAGCGCACAGAGATGGGAGACAAAGCCGTCCAGGGCTTCATGCTCCCCAACTCTATATTTGTACCAGTGCTCGCTACTTTGGTGTGGGTTGCATCACTTTTCTCCAGGATTTTTTTTTTTTTTTGCTGCCAGGAAATCTCTAGCAAATTTTGCCACAGTGCTGCACGTTAGCAGCACTGCACATTGATTAACATGCAATTTGTGTGGTTTGTAGAGCTGTAAAGAGGCTTGCAGTGACACAAAACATACGTGCCTGCACATCTGGATCCACCCAATGAGTCCATGAAGAGTTACTTTTGTGTCCATGGAGTCTGCTGTCTGGGACAGATGTCACCCAGTATGCTCTTATTAGAAATTCATCTCTGTTGCAGCTTTTTCAAATCTCAGCTTCTACAGCTGCATTTTCAGTTTTTGGATGTACCCCAACAGAAATATTGGCCTCCTTGATAACTTCACATGCAGCCCTTACACACAAGTTTGGGTGTGGTCCAGGGATCCCCTAGTCTATACACCACTTCACTTAGTAGTGTCAGTACTTAATATGGGTTCCTTCCAAGATTTATCCAGTTGGTCTCTCAACCTTCTTTCTCCTACTAGATGAGGACCCATGTTTAAATATTTCCCCATGCGACCCAACATCATTTCCATTTGTGTCAAAAGCTATTATCAAATCTCTCAGTGTCATAATCTACTTTCATTATGGACTTTGGCCTGTATGATCTGAATTCCTTTGTTCTTCATCAAAAACTCCATAAAAGACATATGCTGGGGTACTTAGTTCATGTCCAGCTGTGAGGAGTACCAGGGTATATACTATGTACCCTCATTGCTTGCTATTACATATGTCATTAAAAAAAGGGATATACTGGCCCCAGTACATTTGCTGTTCTATCTACAGAAGTAGCCAGCTTATCTCATAACATCCAACCAAACCTTTTCAGCATCCCTTGCAAGCATCAGCTGTTCTGCACCAATTTTCATAAACATTTCATTACCCAATAGAAATAAACTCTTAGCTTAAGCAAGACTTCAGTAACACCAAATGGGTGCATCTACACGTGTCACTATTGTCACGCTCCAGCTGGACTCTGCCAGCTTTGCTTAGCAACAGATGCCATCAAGCACTCTCCTCACAATATGGAAAGCCCCCATTTGGTTTGCTACATGGCCCCTGGCCATGTGCTGGGGAAACCCCGTCCCCTGTGGAAAACTACCAATCGGGGCTTGAAATGGGGTTTGTCATCTGGCCTATAAAAGCTAGGATTCCACCACTCGGGGGGGGGGGAGAATTCACCACACAGTGGGGAGAAGCCAGGGCAGTCACCCCTCAGTGGGTAGGCCTGGCCAGCCTCCCATGGCCTCTCTTGCCTCCGACATTCGTGCACTCGTTCGTATCTCGTCACTAGTTCGTATCTTGCATATCAACCGCTCGTATCTTTTGTTACCGTTCGTATCTTTTGTTCATCGTCGTTTTCGGTCTCAGATTCAGATCCAAGTGTAACCACCTGCGCAGCCACATCCACACCGGTGGTGCGTAAGTAAGAAATCAAATAAAATGTTCTGAAACCGTTACGAGTCTACCTCTCCCTCTTGCAAACTAACATCAGGGAATAGAACTCACCAGGGCTATAGCTACAACCTGGCTCACGCCCCAAACAACTATGGCAACATTGTTACTATGACATGATTTAGTACTTCTTTTTGGTCTGTACTGAGCCGTTCACGCAATGCATGGTTATTTTTAGCAGCTACTTCACCATAGCGGCATGCTATACCAGGGGAGCACATCACTGCAGCAAAGTAGATGGCCACATGTAGATGCCCGCAGATGCTACACTGCCATAGCGCATTGCTACAGTGATGTAACATCATGTGTAGACACACCCAACATCCAACAGGTTTAAGCTCAGTACTTCCTTTTAAGGTAAATCTGCTACAAACAGTTGGCTATACCCATCACCCAGGCAGCATTTCATTGTCAAGTTTCAGGCTTTCTAACTATGACTAGAAAGCTTTTAGTGTAGTATTCAGAGGGAATAATACATTCCAGGGTAGCAACATTTGCCAATTGATTTTTCAATCACATACTATTCTGATATCAAGGGTCTCTGTCTGGGAGGCAATGAACTGTTCTGGAGTTCATTATTGCAATCCCAGATGTACTGCTTCAGTAGATGAAACAAAAATATTTGAACTTCTGTAAAGTATAGGAGGAAAGGAGAAAACCATTTATTGTGATTGAATTAATTCCCTAGAGCAACCAATTCCTCGATCTCCTGCTTAGGGCAATAATTGCAATCAGGCTCCCAGCAAGGCCACCTGGCCAAGGTGTTAGCACTGGATTTATGACCCATATACCTTATTCCGGGCAGACCCAAACCCTCAGACTGATCACAACTTCTTCCATTTGATAATAGGCAACTAGTATTGATATACAATGATAGCAGATAAGAGTAATGCAGGGAAAGCAAACAAAATAACCCCCCAATTCTATTTATCTACCAGTTCCAAGGTTCACAGAGCAAAGGTATGCCTGGTCAGTATACAAGTTCACCCTGTGGTTCTTTCTGGAATGTCAGATGTCAGCAGCCTTGGAGGTTGAGGGCCAAGGCTCACCCTCCCTCCTGCCCCGTGACAAGGTGGGTGAGATGGGCCTCCTCCCATGGTGGCATTGGTTTCCCCCCTTGGGGACCACCTGCTGCTCTGAAATCCCTCCTTTTGTATTATTTCTCCTCTGATGACTCTTCATTTCTGGATACTGTTGATTGGTTTCCTTGTAGTCATCAGGCTGTCAATGTTCTGTTCTGCCAGCCTATTCCTTTGTTTCCACAAACTCATCAGATGCATACATCTTAATTTGGTCATTTATCAGTGTCTTAATTTGGGCATGCCTGGCCTCCTAATTTGGTCTGACCACCAAAACAAGAAATCCCAGAGGTTTTGCAGCTGGACACTGGGACCTGGTATGAATGCAGCAAACCTGTCTTTTGTTACAGATTTTTAGGGAACAGTGCATTGTATGTCTTCAATTTCCCAGCCTGTTTGTCTGCTACCTTGTGACACAGTGGGCCTTGAAAGCTGAGAACATGAAAATTTATCACAAACAGACTTTTAGAAACCAACAGGCATCAGTTTTTACTATGTTTGTGTGCAAACCTGACTATGAAATAACAACAATGCAGTTTTTCCAACCACCTTGGAAAAGCTTGCTCCACAGGATTTCTGAATCCAAAAGAGTCAATGCACAGATGCACTATCTATCCTGACCAGAAATTCTCCCAGATGGATAGAGGGGAAAATGTTCTGTCGACATAACAGGAGACCTTTTCAGGTGGTGTATTTCTTCTCTACAGAGAACATAAACGTTTGCTGCACTGGGCCACCATGTTCTTAAATCCTTTGTGATCTTGTATCAATAATGTATCGATCCATAAATAGTAATATCTGCATCCAGTATGAAAAGGGCTTTGAAACACTGGTACGCTAAGACAGAAATAATTACAAGAGCCCTTCTTGATAGTGAAAATGGTAATGTTAACCATTGCATTTTTTTTCCCTTTTTCACCCAATCTGTTCAACAGTTCTGCAGTATTGACAAACTCACAAACTTTCATGATAGGAACAGAGATCTACCAAACTTTGCACAAATAGGCTGCATCCAGATCAGCAAGCACGTATCTGTTGCAGCACCTCAAAGCTGTTTGAGACACCGCAAGATGCACACTAAGAATGAAAAAATGTTCCCTGTGCTGCATATTTGCAGCACAGGCTCCAAATTTGATCCTAGGAAATCCTGGTATCAAAAAAATAACATGCTGAGAAAAAGTGGCACAGGGTATGAGCATGCCCTGAGGCAACCAGAGACTAGGTCCTCCAAAAAGACATTCTAGCACAGAGAGTCTCTATGGCTGCCACGTGCCTCTGCTGCTCCAGCATGCTGAGGCAAATAGGACCAGGGCAAGGCTGGCAGCAGCGGATCAGACCCAGGCTCTGTCCCTGGTATGTAGGGACATGGGGATGGGCGACTGTGGAGGTGGGGATTGTGGGAGGTGGTGTGGGGAGAACTGTAGGTGGAGGGACTGTGGGGATGGTGTGCCCCAGCAGGCCAGGCCAGCACAGTGTGCCATAAGCAGACACCGGCTGCACTGCCAGGGGTCTCTGCCTACCTCATAGAAAAAATCAGAGCTGCCCCTGCCCCCTTCACTCACCAGGATGTGGGGTGCTCAGCAGCACTGATGTGCTGGTGCCCTACCCCTGCTCTTGCTCCTCACTTCCAACACACAGCCCCACCACTGTCCTGCACTCCTGACCCACACCCACTTCCTGTCACCCACTAGGTCCTTCCCAGCAGCAGCTCCATCCCAGCACCAGGACATGAGTCCAGCTACAGCTGTCCCACCCACTGCTTTGTGGCTCTGAGCAGTGCCAGCCCTTACTGTTCTGCTCCTTGCGCCTGTGCCCAAGTCTTCATGATCTCCATACTGTTCCTGGGAAGCCTTCAACTGGAACTCAGAGACGGGGCTGGGCAAGCCTCTTCCCTTCCAGGCCAGCCTCCCTCTGCACAGGTTGCTCTAGGGGCAGGAAAGCTCTAAACCCAGCTCTGGCGGCCTTTCCTACCCTGATCTCTCCCCCACCCCCCATCTCTCTCTGTCTCTTGCACACAAACCCCTGCTGCCACCTCCACCCCACCCCCTAGCCCATCACATATCCAAGTGGTTCCTGGGACCAGGAGCCCCCAGAGGCTGGGGCTGCTTGTCCCAGCACCAGTGCGGGCATGGGGCAGAGCTGCAGTGTGGAAGTTGTTCTTGGAACCACAACTCAGTGACAATGCATAGGGGGTGCATGGGGTGCACGTGCACCCCTTGAGAGTGCCGGTGTAGCCCCGATGGCTGCACTCACCACTTAGGTGATGGGTGGGGGGGGCAGGCGGGAACGCCAGTCCCGCCCCCCCCGCAAGCGCCAGCCAATCCCTGCACTTGCTGCAGTCACTTTTGGTTGTGTCTGCGGCTGCTTCTGGGAGTGGCCGCAGTGATTGGCCAGTGCTTGCTCCCAGAAGTGGCTGCAGTGAGCGCAGCAATCAGCTGCAGGCCCCTGGGACCACAGGATCAACTGTAAGGGATCCCCCCAGCACCACAGGATTGCCCACAGGAGACACCTCCTTCCAGTTGGTGGGACTGGTCACAGGGCGGAGGCATGTGGCCCCCCCTGACTAAGGTGGCACCAGTCGCCCAAGCCACAGCTCCTGCCAGCAGGTCCTGTCCTGTCCAGTGGGTGAACACAAAGGGCATAAGATTTGTGGAAGGGATGTGGGGTTTGGGTTGGGTATGGGGTTTGTGGGGATGGTGTGGGGAGGTTTGTGGGTGGGTGTAGGGATGGGTGTATGGTTTGTGGGGGTGAGGTTTGTTGGAGGTATGGTGCCTGTGCAGAAGCTTGGCAGGTTGGGGGGTTGTGCAGTCGTTTGGA
>NW_017729033.1:89117877-89120682 GCF_001723915.1 Gavialis gangeticus | reverse complement strand
CGTTTTGTCAATCCTTAACTGCACTAGGTTCAAATCCTGATTTTGAATACAACAAAGTGGAGGTGTGGAGTTTGTGGGTGGGGGTGTGGGATTTGTTGGTGGATTGTGGGGGCTTTGTGGGTATGGGGGAAGTGTGTGGGTATGGGGAGACTGCTCGGGAGGGGTAGGTCCCCCACCTGCCCCCTGCATGGTGCACAGTGCCCCCATAGCAGCACCAGCAGTGGTCATAGAACATTCAGAGCCTGCTGCTGGTAAAGCCCCCAGCAGTTGGGCGCATGGCCCCGGCCACCTGGAAACCAGCACCACCTGTGCCACGTGGCACAAGCTCAGTCTGGCCAAGGGCTTGTGCCTAGACTGGAGGCATGCATCTTCGGGCAGGACTGGCCCACTCTTGCTGTCACCCAGGGCCCCCTGCACCACATACAGGGGCCGCACACCCTTGGGCTGGACCAAGTCCTGCCTCCAAGTGCCCCATGCACTCTTCAACTGGGCCAGCTCATTGGAGGCATGGCCCAGCCTGGCCTGAGGATCTGTGGCCCTTGTGCAGGGTGTTGGGGCCCAGGGTGACAGAAAGAGTGGTACAGTCCTGCCCAAAGATGCACGCCTCCAGTCTAGGCCAGGCTCCCACCATGTGGCATAGGCAGTGCTGGGTCCCAGGTGGCTGGGACTGCATCACAGCGCACCACAGTGGGGCTCTACCAGTACCAGGCCTTGAGCCCCCTGTGGCAGCTGCTACTACTACTACTGCTGCTGCTGCTCCTGGAGGGAGGCTGTGTGCCGTGTAGGGGGCAGGCAGGGGAGCCACTAGGGCTGTGTGAAATTTGGATGGGTGTTTCATTTCAAAGCGGTTTCGATGTGTTTCAAGCTTGAAACAGTGAAATCAAAATGAAACAAAAAGCTTCAAAATAGCTTTGAAATGAAACAAGGGCAATCAAAACATTTCAAAAGTTTCAAAATGTTTTGAGTTTCAAAGCTGGGCTTGCTTGCAGCTAAACAGAAACTAAAGAGAGGGAAGGGGAAGGGGCGGGAGGAGGAAGGACTGCTCTGATATTGACATTTAGCTCCCGGTTCACTTTCCCCAGCTTTCTGATCATTTCCCCAGCTCTTCGTGGGGAACACAGGCCCCCAATCTGCACGTGGGGTTTCAGCAGGCTTCTGCTGCAGGCTAGGGCCAGCGGTAGCCGGGAAGAGTGTGGTGCTGCTGCTGGCCCCAACCTACAGTGGCAGCCTGCTGAAACCCAGTGTGCAGATCTGGGGCCCACACCCCTCAGGAAGAGCTGGGGGAATGATCAGAACCAGTTCCTGGTTAAATTCCTCAGCTCCCCAATCTTTCCCCCTGCTCTCTGATCACTTCCCCCAGCTCCTCCCAGGGGATGCGGGCCCCTGGATTATGCAGGATGACAGCAAGCTGGCGCTGCCAGCTGGGTTTGGCAGAAGCTCTGGGCTATTTCCCCAGTCGGCAGCAGCAGCCTGCTGAAACCCCACGCACAGATCCAGGGGCTACGTCCCCCGGGAAGAATTGGGGGAATGATCAGAATGCTCAAGAATCAAACCGGGTGCTCCAGGTCACTGCAGGAGCTGCCCCAGCTCCCAGACAGTGTGTGGCACCCTGACAAGCTGCACTACATGTGCCATGGGGCAGCTGCCACATGGGTGCTAGGTGAGGGGGGAAATCCCTGCTGCCCTCCGCTGCCCCGCACTGCACAGGGGGCTCTGCCTCAAGTGTCCAGAGACCCCAATCGCCACTGTCAGAGCCAGTGAGTGAGGGGCTTTTTTTTCCCCTTAAAGCTCCGCACACTAGCTGTGGAGCATGTGGAACAGTTTGAGGTGCAGTTTCACAAAAACTTCTGCACCTAGCTCCTTTAAACTTGACAGGCTTCATGCCCTCAGAAGGGGCTACCATCCCTATAATTTTCATCCAAATCAGGCAAGAAATGACAAAGTTATAGGCATTTTCAGGATTCCCCATTATAGCCTATGGGCAAAACGTTGAAATGCATCGAAACAGTGTTGAACCAGTTTCGACTAAACAAAACAGAACAATGCTTCGAAACAGAAGAACAGAACACTGTCCCTTTGGAATGGAAAAACGGAAGTTGAAACGAAACTGCACCACTCCCACAGCCCATCAGTCCCATGTACCTACTTACTAGGGGTGTGTGAAACGGACCCTATTCAATTCGGATTCAGATTTGGCCCGAATCAGAGACAGTGATTCGATCCATTGATTCAGATCACTGTCCCCAATTTGATTTGGCCGAATCCAAATCTGACGATTCAATGCTGATTTGGTGAATCAGCGATTCTGACACAGGCACAGCTTTAAAAGTTTTTTCCACATACCTTGAGGTAGCAGCACAGCTCGTGATCACTGCAGTGCTGGAGCAGATGGAACATCCCATAGCAGCACAGGGGGCTTTCCAGTGTGCTGGGAAGAAAACCCAGAAGTGGGCTGGAAGTATTTCCAGTCACTTCCAGGTCTGCTGGGGAGTGCGCTGGGGCTCCAGGTCTGCTGGGGCTCCACTTTTCAGCCGCTTGTGCTGCCCCTGCAACTGCTGCTCTGGTTGACTTTTTTTTCCACAGTTTTTTTTTCCAGTTTTTCCACAGGTCAAAAAAAATATGGAAAAAAACACTGGAGCAGTGCACGCATGAGTAGTGCCCCTTTGTAGCACAGAGAACAGTTGACAGTACGCGGCCCTGCAAACATGTTTGCGGCACCACACACTGCACAGCTGCGCTCATCTAGATGCACCCCTGAACTCCGTCCCTCTGGGGGCAGAGGGCTGACAGCAGTGGACCCTGGTA
>NW_017729033.1:89110126-89112877 GCF_001723915.1 Gavialis gangeticus | reverse complement strand
CACAGCTGCGCTCATCTAGATGCACCCCTGAACTCCGTCCCTCTGGGGGCAGAGGGCTGACAGCAGTGGACCCTGGGATGCTGGAGGACTGTAGATTGGTTATTTTGTCTCTGTGGAACAGACTTAAGTTACCCTAACATGAGCTAGGTAGCACAGCCTCACTAACCCTCACCCAAAGTGCCATAACTATGAGATGCTCAGAGGGCACTTGTCATGAGTTAACAAGCTTCAGCATTTTAACAGTTCACATTTTAAGTGCCCTTAGCATAGTCTGAGTATAATGTGTAACTTCACACTAAGAATTTAATTGTAAGCCTATCAATTGCCTCTCAAATATATGAATGCACCAAGATGCCATCAATGTATATCTTACCTGAGAGAGATGTATCCTGCAGTATCATTTCTGATGGGTTACTAACCATGCCTGGTGTACTGCATAAACTGAAATTAATTATTTTAAATTACAAAAGGCCTTGTCCTGCTGTCAAATCCACTTTCCCCCATCCATTTGATCTTCTTCCCCTTGCAACCATGTATTTTTAACATCCTTTAAATTAACTTTATCAAGGTTTCATAACCCACACAGAACCTATACTTCTATTTTTTGTAACCATAACTGTGTATGTGGCCCAAGGACTAGTTGAAGGCTCAGTTATGTCTTTCTGATACATTTCCTCAGTGGTCTGTAAAGCCTCTTAACCTTTTACTATTGATACATGGTAAGGTGACTGTTTAATGGGTCAGTTTCTCCCTGTATCAATCTTGTTCTGAGCCAGTGTGGTATAACTTATATTTTTACTGTTCTCCAGATCCCTAACCAGAAAATCTCTTAGAATTATTTTTTCTTTATTTTTACATACCTCTGGGCTGGAAAAAGTCAAATAGAAACTCCAGTGTTTGCTTTGGCTGGGATATTTTAGTCAGGGATGAATCCTGCCTTAAATAGGGGATTGGATTAGATAGCCTTCCAAGGTCCCTTCCAGCCCTACTTTCCTATGGTCCTATGAACTGTGCTTTTCTTTTTTGTTCCTTGTCAGAGACATTAGCAACCAAACAGATATCCATTCCACATGCTAAAATTCCCAACCCAAACTTTTATCTCTAATCTCAGGTTATTTCCCCTTTCAGAGGCACCTCCAAATGTTGTTTTTAGTATCTTTGCAAAGTTTCCAGCTCCTGTTTTAGGCCCTGTTTTAATTCCCTTTGGCCATATTTTAATTCCATTTTTTACTGTTACAAGCATCTCGATTATTTCTTCTATTTTGACATAACAGGAATTCCTGCTCACAATTTTTCTCCTTTCTATTGTATCCCACTTCAGCTCCAGGGTTGGCACCTGGCCTGAATAATTAACCAAAATACACAGCTTCTTTGATTTGTTTCAATTAGAAGGAGAAAATGATGAATCACACATTTCTTGGCTGTACTGCTGCACCAAAGAATGCACAGAACAATCTCTTCCCTTGAACAAAGTAGAAACAAACAGGAGCCAAGTGCCTTATTCACACCTCCCCAGCCTCCTTTTTACTACCAGTCCTGTGGCCCAAAGAGCTTTGACTCTGCTTCTTCCCAGGGTAATTTTCACAACTGCTTTTCTGGCATTTTTGGTGCTTTCTGCCTGAGACTCCAAAATAGACAATAGCAGATGAAAAAAATCAGTGCCCCAGCCCTTTCATTTGGATCTCCAAGGAAACCCTTTAACTCTTCCTGGGTTAGTTCTTGCACAAATCTTCCTATGGGACCCAGTGCCTCGGGCAGTAGCTTTTATTCCCTCAGCTACCTTGCTGCACAAAGGACCTTAAGGAAGGGTGACTAGCAGCTTTAATAATGTCTATTAATGTCTAGACATCAAAGACAGGCTTGCTGGCAGCATTAATATCTTCAGTACACCCATGTGTTGACTGCTGAGAACTTCATAGGGCCAAGAGGTACTAGGGTACCACCACATTATTATTTCCCAAAAGTTCTCCATGTTCTAGTGTATGTACATAGTGAGCATGTGTGCCCACATGCATAACTCACTATGACCCCTGGAAGCAAATACTGTAATGGTGAGAGTGGGATCTGAGGAATTTTATACCCAGTCCCAAAAATCATGTATTCTGCCATGCCAGATGTGCAGTTTATGAGATGGAGCATAAAATTCCTCAGATCACAATCAAACAACTGCTGAGGCTGAACCTGTCCAGCCCACTTTCCCTGCCCACTCCTGACATGCCACATATTCAATTTAAAGCACAGTACAAATGAGCCACAAAGATGTTTTACACAAAGTTCATTTGGAACATCTTTGTAGTTGGTTTGCCATTTTGTTGCACCATAAATTGCTTAAACATGTGGCATGTTGAAATTTCATAAGATTAATTTATTAATAGCACAATAAATGCAATGTCTGTCAGGGTCCTATGTCTGCTCTGCACCACACCTACACTGGGGTGATCTTGTTAATTCTAAGGTAGTCTTAGGGTTGCTTTGCATTAACAATACAGCACACTGCGTGTAATGAGGCTGTGGCAGAAAGCCACCTTGGTTTCTCCCCAGAAATCTCTGCCCTGTGACACTGTGATTTAAATCTCTGTGCTGTGACCATTCAATTAGGATGGGCCCAGCACACAGGGGACCACACCCTCAGCCTGTCTCTTTAGGGAACTGGAGCTGGCTGCATTCCTGAGGGAGGGGGGAAACCTGCTCCCTCTGCCTACGTGACTTGCATCACTTACCTGGGTAAGGGGTTTCTACCTGGGGAGCTGG
>NW_017729033.1:89101203-89109758 GCF_001723915.1 Gavialis gangeticus | reverse complement strand
GCCTGGAAGGTGGTCGGGCGCAGGGAGGTGGGTGGCTCGACGCAGGAGCACCCCCTACTGGCCCGCCACAGAGGCTCACTGTTTTTGTTCCATATCAGATAAGTCTTTGGGAAATGTAACTGATGTACACTCATGAAGTTTCCAAGGCAAGGGAATCAAATTACTAGACAAGTGGGACAAAACTTTTTTACCCTGTGGGCCAGATGAGTGATGCAGGGCCAGTCCACAGGACAGACTGAATTGCACATGCCAGGAAAGGACTCCAAGGCCCTGTGGTGCCCCCATTCACCAGGATTGGGCCCCAGGGTTCTGCACTGCCACATGCATTAAGATAATGCCCTGGGGCCCCATTCCACCTCTGCCCTTGCTTGTATGCTGGGATTGGGATCTGGGACCCCACACCACCTGTGGCTAGCCCTACCTGATGGTATCAGGCACCAGGGCCCCACGCTGCCTGCACCAAAACCCATGTGCTGGGATTGGGCCTCATGCTGCTGCCCCTGCTCCTGCATGCCAGGCTCAGGCTCTGGGGCCCTACTCCACTCCTTCCCAGGCCTACATGCTGGGATCAGGCTCCAGAGCCCTACAGGCCCCACACCACTTCTGCCTGGCCCTATGTGCTAGGATTAGGCCTCATACTTCCCCCACCTCATCCTTTGTGCCAGGATCAGACCCCATGCCTCTGCTCACCTTATCTAGTGCACAGGGCTATGGCCCAAGGGGTTGCCCACAGACTCAGCACTGGAGGCCAGATCTGGCACTTACATTGGACCACGAACCAGGTCTTTCCAGCGTTATTTTGAGCCAGTGCCACAAATCATTATTAGACTTGTGGAACAGAGAAAAATGTTAATTCCAGCAGTTCATGAATCTTCAAAGATGGAAGCTAATGCTACAAACCCTCAATCATTAAAAAATGGGAAATTCACTTTTCTAATATTGGCTTATATTTTTTGCTAAATTTGGGAAGGGCTGAAATACTATACCTTAAAATCTGATCGTATTGTTTCCTACCTGGCATCCATACCCACTGCTTTAATTTAAACATGATTGAAAAATAATCCAGTATGTGAAGAACCATTAAAACTATAATCAAGGTTTTGCAACCTCAGAAAATCTGAAACTATCTTTTAAATGGAATGAAGTTTTCACCTCGCAGACTAGTTTTGAATTTAGAAACACAGAATAGAGGACTAGAAGGGACCAGCTGAGTGACTAAATCCAATCTCTTGTCACAGGCAATGACATCATAAATTTGTTTTATCAATATATAAAGTTCCATTTTGAAACTAGAATCTCCCCCCCACACACACTACTCCTGGAAGACTGGTTTAATACCTCAGTTCTCCGATATAGGGAGCTTATTCTAATGTACAACATAAATGCATTCATGGTCAATTACAGCTATTTGTTCTTGTGCCAATAATGTTCTTTGTTTAAATAGTTTTTCTCCCTTGCTGGTTTTTACCTCCTGTCCCCCTCCCCCCTTATATATTTATGCTAAGAACAATTGTATACTCTCTTAGCCTTCATTTTGCTAGTCTACACAAGCCAAGTTCTATTTTTACTCTTTCATAGGATAGTCTCTCAGTTGTCCCAGTGATCTCCATAATCCTTCTCAGCACCAGTTTGAGTTGGAATTAATCTATTTTGAACATGCGTGCTCAGAATTTTACACAATACTCCAAATGAGATCTTACCAGTGCTTCATGCAAATTGTAATATATAGATTGCTAAAATCGTATAGGAACTGAAGTGGCAAATAATGGTGAAAGGAATGTAATAATAATACTTTGATACTTTGCATCATTTAGTAAGAGAAAAATAAACACTGGACTAATGCAAATTAGGGCTCTGCGAAGCTTCGGTAGCTGATTCAATACGGAGGGGATTCGGCCTGATTAGGGGACCGAACATGCAAATCCAAATCAAATCAGAGGACCAAGTAAAAGCTCCGAATCAAATCAAAGCATCTGAATTGATTTGGAAAAGCTGGTAGGACTGTTGGGGCTGGGGGAGTAGGGAGGGACGAATTGGGTTTGGGGCTGGAACAAGCTACCCAGCTGGGGCGGGAAGCGTGTTACTGGGGAAGGGAGTCGGGAAGCGTGAGATGAGGGCACAGCAGCACAGGGAGCAGGGGCAGAGGGGGCAGGATGCGGGCACGGCTCACTCTGAGCAAAAGAGGGAAGGGACGACAGGGCACAACCCCCCGCTCCCAGCACTGCCACACCTGCATCCCGTACCCTCCACAGGGGCTGGCAAGAGGCAGCAGGGCAGAGCCCCTGCAGCTGCCCCTGCCCCTGCTGGGGCAGAGGCAGGCAGCTACAGGAGAAGTCCCCATGGCTGCCCTGCCTGGCCCCAACCCCTACCCGGCTCAGTCTCCCAGCACTTTAAAAAAAAAAAAAGAAAAAAAAAGAAGAGCCCCATACTCACTAGCTGCAGCTGTGGTGATTGGGGCCTCTGGGGACTCATGGCAGAGTCCCCACACACAGCACAGGACAGTGGGGTCCAGGGGATCACCCCCCCCCACCTGGCACCCACATGGCAGATGCCTCAGCAAACATTGGGTGCAAACAGAAGTGCAGCTCCCAGCTGTAACTCAGAATGATTTTTGCAAAGTGTTCTCAGTTACAGCATTACCCCAGACCAAATAGAAGTTCATTGTTAGTTCCAGGGGGCAGGGGAATCTAGTTGTGGGCTAGAAGCCTGTAGCTATGTTCCTATAGTAACAGCCAGGGATTTCTGCCCATGCTTGCTGTTTTCAGAATGGGAGGAAGGAAAGGCAGTGAAGAGAGCTTGTTCTTGGGGCTCCCCAGCTGGTGTTGAAGGGCGCAGTGGTTGAGCTGGAGTCCCCCCGAAGGTGGGGAGGCTCCAGTGTACCCGCCTCACCCTCTGGGGGTGGGGGTTGAAAAATCCCTAGACTGAACTCCCTCTGCTCCCTTTCCCCACTCCCATTCTGAAAACAGTGACAGGCTGGGAGCTCCACAGATACAAGTTGCAAAAGACACTACATTTTGAAATGTCTTTATCTGATACCTCATGTAACGAGAGGTCAGATTTTCACCTAATTGGCCATTTTTGAAGCTGTTTGCAGCCATGCACTTGTATTTGGTCACAGCTATAATCTGCTTTCTGTGACCAGATTGGGTGAAAATTGTCACTGCTGTCTGCAGCCTTTAGCTGTCCCTAGTCTAGTCATTATAAAGAGAAATTGCAAAGCCCTGATGTCAGGTCAGAATAAAAGGAGTGCAGAATCAGGCCCATATTTGTGTTAATAAAACTTCTAAGTGTTTTAGAATTCAAGGGATAGATCGTGCCCTGACTGACATTTTCTTTAACTTCTTGAAGTCAGTGAGTTTGCCTAGGGTCCAAGTTTGGACAGAATCTCACTCTAACGATTTTTTTAATCAAATTAATATGTCTTTCAGCTTTTTACTCTTTGCATTTAATTTTTGCCTTGTCCATGAACAATTTTTAAATACAACAATTTAGCAACCAATACAGTTGAAGAGACATAGTACTATTATATGGATGCAGTTAGAACTGTATTAATGTAATATCACATAGCCAAAATACTTAAAAAGGGATAAAATGTGTAGGTAGCCCTTCCATTAAACCAGGGGTGTCTACATATGGCTCACAGGCCAGATCTGGCCCATAGAACTGTTCTACCTGACCTGCCAGTAGTCCAGCAGGCTACTGGCAGTCGGGGCACAGGCCCAGTGGAGAGTGGCCTGCCACAAAATTCAGAGTCCCTGAACCTCGATGGACATTGTTATCAGCAGCAGGGAGGGGAGGGAGGGTTCTCACTTGCCTTGCTGTTACCCACTACCCCACCTTCACTGCCACCCAGTTTTCCCCATTTGTGCTACTCCCCAATTCCTTGACCCAAGCTGCTGTCCCATTCCCCCCTATCTGCATTGCCACTCAGTTCCCTGAATTACAGCACTGACCAGCCCACACTTATCCTTGGACCTGCACCACGGGCAGTAGACCTGGACCCACTGCTGCTGGGTCTACAGATCTAGCCCAGGGAGAGCTCCTACAGTCCAGATCCGGCCTGGGGCGTGGGTTGAGTTTGACACCCCTGAATTAGACAATATAGATCGTAATCATTTTCACAGTCTCATTCTCATGCACCATTAAAATATTGAATGGGGTTGCAAACATTGCAAGTCAATGTTTACATGCAGACAGATACCTAATTTCAAGGATTATCTTCCAAGTATTTGCAAATTTAAGTATTAATATTATTGCAGTATATGCATAATATTGGCTAGCAAAGTTCAGATCATTGTCTTTCTCCCTACTACCACAGGTAGGTCTTCCACAACACTGTTTAGGAAGGGCAATTGTATTCTCTTTTGTGCCCAAGAAATTGAACCCAAGCTATTACCTGTCTGACTATCTCCATGAGGCCATTTTTCTGTTTCTCTTGCCAAGTTGTTCATTAGTACCTGGTCCAGGTTCTGAAACTGACTCCAAGTCCTTTTTATGTGCATGACTATTTTGTTGACAGCTGTACAAAAAAAAGAGATTCCTAAACTGAAATGTGAGAACAAATAAATGGCTAGTCAAATACTAAAACATAGTAAGAAAAGTGTTGCTAAGCTAGTATCAAGCTTATGTTAACGAATAAGGAAATGCTGCCTACATCATGACAGAAAAGGTCTCTTTTATTTTGAGGGTTTACAGTGCTCTGTTTCTGCCCATCAGATGAATTCACTCATGTGTCTCAGAATATCCAAGTCTCCCTTGCAAATATATTTCATACATGTTAGCCTTGCAAGTCTTATGTATCTGTTATCTGAGACATGACCTTACTTTTCAGACTTAGTAGATATTTTTCCCTGTAGGAAGTCTAATTCTACTTTCCAACATATGGCTTTACCATATGTCTCTTCCACTGTGTTTAACACAAAGACCAGGAGGGTCTATGCTGACTGAGCCTCTTATAGGCCAGTACTTGGCAACATTTTCCGGTGGTAGGCCAGAACAGTCCAGCTTGGGTCTGACATAGACTGGGACTAAAACCCAGTGGCCACGGCTTCTGCTGCTTCTTCCTGTCACCATTTCTCCTCACTGCTCAGCTGCAGGACGGAGAAGCCCCCACTGCTGAACACTGCCAAGGCAACAACTCCGTAGGCTGGATCCAATGGAATGAATCCATAGGTTCCTGATTCCTGACACAGGCCAGTTCCTTTAATAGGTTAGGCAGCCACAGGAGACTGAACTTACCCCAACATAAAGTTTTCACCAAAATATCTAAGGGTGTGAATTACAGCTATTTAAGTAATTGAGGGCAATGTTTCTCAACCTGTGGATCACAAGAATATATGAAAGGGTCGTGAACACACTTTAAAAATTGATTCTCTTTTAAAGGAGAAAAATGTGGGAAACTGGCTTTTCACTTGTAGGCTGTCAGAGTTTCAGCCTGCAAGGAGCTGCTTGGAACCCCCCATGCCCCCCACACCCCTCTCTGCCCTACATACCCACCCTCTGCCCCACACACTGTAGGGGCTGGGGCCTGGAGGCAGGGGGCAGTGGGTTAGGAGTGATGGGCAATGGGTTGGAACTGGCCACTGATGTTTACAAATGGATCCTGGTACAAAAAGGTTTAGAACCACAGATTTAGGGCACTTTTACATGTGCTTCAGGGTGGGTGGGCAGCACTTTAATTAGAGTGGTTCTGAGAGCCACTGTAATTAAAGTGCCACTGCATCCTGTAAACCAGCATTCCAGTGCTTAAAAATGGTGGTGGGAGCACTTGAACTAAAGCTCATTCAATGAGTTTTAGTTCAAGTACCCCCACCACCATTTTTAAGTGGGGAGACACTGATACACAGGAGGCTGTTGCAGCACAGTAATTGCCACACTCAATTAATTGAGTCTGCTCCAATACACTGGAATTCCCATTAGTTTGGCTCATGCAAGGTCATAGAACAGATTTGGAAGGAAAGATTAATTATAATAATGGAGATAAATGGAAAATAGGATAAAATGCAACATGGTTTTACCAAAGGTAGACAAACCTAATATCCTTCTATGACAGGATAACTACCTCTTAGACAAGAATAATGTAGCATACTTAATCCATCTATAGTTAAGCAAAGTATTTGATACAGTGTCTCACAATAAATTATTCTAAGGTAAGGTGGATACTGAGTTGATGAAACAAGAGACTACAGCTGGTTATACTGAAAGAGGCTAGGGGTGGATCCTGAGACAAATCCTGATTAATATTTTTATAAGTAGCACCAATGCCTTTACAATTTAAGTACTAATGAAAATTGTATGCAAAGTTGGGAGGAACTAACAATACTGAGGGGGACCAAATTATCATATTGGAAAATTTAGCCTTATAAACTAGAGTTATATGGAAAGGATGAAATTTAATAATAAAAACTGAACTCTGCACATATGGATGAAAAACAAAACCTCTGCTATAATCTGAAGGGTCCTTATTTGACGCTTATTGAGGAGGAATTGGATTGGGATATATTGATCAGTCACAGGGTGACAGAATGTGTTATAACTGTGAAAATGGCTGATTCAATGCAAGTCTCAGATATATCAAAGAAAGTATTTTCAGTGGAGACATGGAAGTATTAGTCCAGTAAAACACAGTGGTAAAGCCTTAGTTATAATATCTAACTTCCCACTCTGTGCATGTGGGGAGAGCAGTGGACATGGTATAACTTGACTTTAGCAAGGCTTTCAATACAATCTCTCACAACATTCTTCCAAGCAAGCTAAGGAAGTATAGGTTAAATGAATGGACTGTAATGTAGATAGAAAATTGGCTGGACTGTCAGGCTCGAAGTGTAGTAATCTAGTTGGCTCAATATCTAGTTGGCAGCCAGTATCAAGTGGGGTGCCCCAGAGGTCATTCCTGGGGCTAATTTTGTTCAACATCTCCATCAACGACCTGGAAGATAGCTTGGAGCACACTCACAGCAAGTTTGCTTGGAGCACACCCTCAGCAACCTGCAGAGAGAAATAGATATGCTGGAGGGTAGGTTTAGGATTCAGAGAGACCTCAACAAATTGGAGGATTGTATTAAAAGAAATCTCATGAGGTTCAATAAGGGCAAATGCAAAGTCTTGCACTTAGGATGGAACAATCCCATGCACCAGTACAGGCTGGGGACCAACTGGCTAAGCAGCAGCTCTGCAGAAAAGGACCAGTTACAGAGGACAATAAACTGAATGTAAGGCCATAGTGTACCCTTGTTGAGCAGAAGGTTAATGGCATACTGGGCTGCATTAGTAGGAATGTTGCCAGCAGATCAAGGGAAGTGATTCTTCCCCCTATTCAGCACTGGTGAGGTCACATCTGGAGTACTGTGTTCAGTTTTGGGCCCCACACTACAGAAAGGATGTGGACAAATCAGAGAGAGTCCAGCAGATGGCAACAAAAATGGTGAGGGTGCTAGGGCACATGACTTATGAGGAGAAGCTGAGGGAGCTTGGCTTATTTAGTCTACAGAAGAGAAGACCAAGGAGGGATTTAATAGCAGGCTTCAACTACCTGAAATGGGGGCTGGGCTTGAAAGAGAATAGAGCTGGACTGTTCTCAGTAGTGGCAGATAACAGAACAAGGAGCAATGGTTTCAAATTGCAGCAAAAGAAGTTTAGGTTAGTTATTAGGAAAAAAATTCTCATGAGGAGGATAGTAAAGCACTAAAACAAGTTACCCAGAGAGGTGGTGGAATTTCCATCCTTGGAGTTTTTTAAGACCTGGCTAGACAAAGGCTTGAGTGGGATGATCTAGTTAGGGATGGTCCTGCTTTGAGCAAAATGTTGTACTAGATGACATCCTGAGGTCTCTCCCAACACTGATTTTCTATGATTATATGACTTACCTGAAAAATAGCAGCTAAGCTTCCAAAAACTGTGTCTACACAAGATTATTTTCCAGTCATAGCTATATTGGCTAGGAACCATGATGTTTTCCTACTGTCATCCCACAGAACTATCAAAATCTGAAAGACTTTGTAATGTAGTTCTAGCCTGATCTCCAGAAAAAAGGGCAAATTTAGATATTAAGGCCTATTCTACACTAGAAAGTGTCAAAGATCAAAGTCTTTGATTTCGGATGCCGATGGCAAAAGAGCAAAAGATCAGATGGCAAAAGATCAGATGGCAAAAGGTCCGAGGCTAACACAACAAACTCTGTAATTGTAGTCTCACACTATTATTTTTTAGTTTGTAACAGTGCTGTATATTCATACCCCTGTCTGTGCCTCAATTCAAATCACTTGAGCTTTCCATACGGGAGAGAAACTAACTTTGGATTGTATACAACTCTATAGTGTCAAAAAAGATATCGTACCCATAGTAACGAGATACCAAATTGGCTGAGTTTAACAGAATTGTAAAATTAAATAATATACTATGCTTGCCCTCTTGTGACCAAACAGGACCAGTGCCACCCAAGCAAAAATATAGCCCCCCTTTTATGAAACTTGAGAAAACAAAGAGAGCACAAGTGCCAACCTGTTAATTATTCATGCCAGGCATATTATTATTGGCTATTTTGTTTCCTATAACTT
>NW_017729033.1:89099065-89100362 GCF_001723915.1 Gavialis gangeticus | reverse complement strand
CCAATGCGCTTTAAATCCTCTGACTCCTGCTCGCCATTAACACCCGCCTGTCTGGTCATAAATCCCCCCTCGCACCAAGCCGGTCGTACCGACCCAGGCTCGCAGGTCAAGGGTGCACCGACATCCGGGCGCGACAGAAAGTTGTACCATTTTAGCAGCATAACTCTCCCTGTGTAGATGCAGTTATACCCATACAACTATGCTTCTCTGATAGCTAGACCAAGGAAAGATGATAGCTCTAGTGATCTAAAACACATTAGTTCTAGGGTAAGTGTTTCCAGATTAGGGCATTTGCTGGCTATCATTTAAAAAAAAAAATCACACCCCTAATAGACATAGTTTTCCTATACAACAGTACGAGTAGGGTGCCTATACACCAACAGGGAGGCTGCTCTGACACACTGGAATTCCAGTGCATTGGACTAGACTTGATTGATTGAATCTGTTGGAGTGTGGCAATTACGAAGCTCCAGCAGTCTCCCATGTCTTGTGTATTAGCGTCCTTGCGTTTCAAAATGGCTCGCTTAACAAGCTTTAGATAAAGCACCCCCACTGCCATTTTGAAGTGCGGGGATGCTGATACATGAGACACTTCAGACACTCCTGGAGCATGTGTAAAAGCACCTGTAGAGACCAGCCCTAATGGGTTACATTATTTTATAATTCCATGAGCTCTATGTTTCAACCCGGGGTTCTTCTCATTGTACATTTCTACCTGTCTTCCATTAAACTGACATTCTGCTGTGTTATCATGGGATTTTCAGGGTCACCTTCTACTAGTTACAAGCATATTTATCACACAGTTGCCATCAATCATCTAAAATGTTGAGCTTTTCAGTCTTTTTATGAACTCTTCAACAGATTTTTCAGGTTATTACAATGATAAAAAGTATGTCAATATGCCACTTAGTAGCAGGAAAATAGTTGAAGCTATGTGGCCACTTTGTCCAGCTGTGCAGTTTTACTAGCATAATACAAAGCAAGCAGGTATGAAAGAAATATTTGGAAATAGCAGGATATTGACAGTGTCCACATCCCACTGCTTTACTTGTAGCTAAATAAAGGATGCTTTCATTTTTGGTTGTTATGGCTGGTGTGAAGAAAACTTACCTGAAGCCGGAGAGAGGTGGTAGGATGCCGCACCAGCGGAGAAAGTGAAACCGCAGCGGTGGGAGCTGCCGCAGTTCAAGATCAAAAGAAAAAGCCGTGGTGGAGCTGGGAGGAGCCGGGAATGGCTCCCACATTGGTTTGGGTGCCCTTTGTAAAAGCGTGCTGGGGTGATTGACTAAGCAGCCAC
>NW_017729033.1:89084416-89098932 GCF_001723915.1 Gavialis gangeticus | reverse complement strand
CAAAAGATCAGATGGCAAAAGGTCCGAGGCTAACACAACAAACTCTGTAATTGTAGTCTCACACTATTATTTTTTAGTTTGTAACAGTGCTGTATATTCATACCCCTGTCTGTGCCTCAATTCAAATCACTTGAGCTTTCCATACGGGAGAGAAACTAACTTTGGATTGTATACAACTCTATAGTGTCAAAAAAGATATCGTACCCATAGTAACGAGATACCAAATTGGCTGAGTTTAACAGAATTGTAAAATTAAATAATATACTATGCTTGCCCTCTTGTGACCAAACAGGACCAGTGCCACCCAAGCAAAAATATAGCCCCCCTTTTATGAAACTTGAGAAAACAAAGAGAGCACAAGTGCCAACCTGTTAATTATTCATGCCAGGCATATTATTATTGGCTATTTTGTTTCCTATAACTTGGAAAGAACTTCCGCCCAAAAGCAGAGAACTGCGTATACACTCAAGAAGGGAGATCTCGGAGCATTCCCAAGAGACACAGTTTGTAACCTGATCAGTTACAAATATTATCTCTCTGCCTATGTATCTTTCTGGCGTACCCCCGTTTTGCCGGCTCGTGTCATCTTATCTTTTTTGCTCGTCTTATCTTATCTTTCGTACGTCCCTCTCGTCAAGAGCTCTCCGTAATCTGCAGACCGTAGTAATTTGTATAAACTGTTTGAAACCTGTACTCAGCAAGTCTGCAATCCACTGTAATCGCTGGGTGACAGAACATCTGCATGCTGTAACTAAGAAATCAACTGCTTCTGCTTACGCTGCAAGCCATCAGTAGCGTAAGTAAAATAAACTCTCTGTGTAACCAATGCGCTTTAAATCCTCTGACTCCTGCTCGCCATTAACACCCGCCTGTCTGGTCATAAATCCCCCCTCGCACCAAGCCGGTCGTACCGACCCAGGCTCGCAGGTCAAGGGTGCACCGACATCCGGGCGCGACAGAAAGTTGTACCATTTTAGCAGCATAACTCTCCCTGTGTAGATGCAGTTATACCCATACAACTATGCTTCTCTGATAGCTAGACCAAGGAAAGATGATAGCTCTAGTGATCTAAAACACATTAGTTCTAGGGTAAGTGTTTCCAGATTAGGGCATTTGCTGGCTATCATTTAAAAAAAAAAATCACACCCCTAATAGACATAGTTTTCCTATACAACAGTACGAGTAGGGTGCCTATACACCAACAGGGAGGCTGCTCTGACACACTGGAATTCCAGTGCATTGGACTAGACTTGATTGATTGAATCTGTTGGAGTGTGGCAATTACGAAGCTCCAGCAGTCTCCCATGTCTTGTGTATTAGCGTCCTTGCGTTTCAAAATGGCTCGCTTAACAAGCTTTAGATAAAGCACCCCCACTGCCATTTTGAAGTGCGGGGATGCTGATACATGAGACACTTCAGACACTCCTGGAGCATGTGTAAAAGCACCTGTAGAGACCAGCCCTAATGGGTTACATTATTTTATAATTCCATGAGCTCTATGTTTCAACCCGGGGTTCTTCTCATTGTACATTTCTACCTGTCTTCCATTAAACTGACATTCTGCTGTGTTATCATGGGATTTTCAGGGTCACCTTCTACTAGTTACAAGCATATTTATCACACAGTTGCCATCAATCATCTAAAATGTTGAGCTTTTCAGTCTTTTTATGAACTCTTCAACAGATTTTTCAGGTTATTACAATGATAAAAAGTATGTCAATATGCCACTTAGTAGCAGGAAAATAGTTGAAGCTATGTGGCCACTTTGTCCAGCTGTGCAGTTTTACTAGCATAATACAAAGCAAGCAGGTATGAAAGAAATATTTGGAAATAGCAGGATATTGACAGTGTCCACATCCCACTGCTTTACTTGTAGCTAAATAAAGGATGCTTTCATTTTTGGTTGTTATGGCTGGTGTGAAGAAAACTTACCTGAAGCCGGAGAGAGGTGGTAGGATGCCGCACCAGCGGAGAAAGTGAAACCGCAGCGGTGGGAGCTGCCGCAGTTCAAGATCAAAAGAAAAAGCCGTGGTGGAGCTGGGAGGAGCCGGGAATGGCTCCCACATTGGTTTGGGTGCCCTTTGTAAAAGCGTGCTGGGGTGATTGACTAAGCAGCCACCCAGCACCGGGATAAAAGGCTCGGCAGGAAGGAAGACAGGGGGACTGGACAAGGTGTCCCCAAACAGCTCAGAGAGGTCGAAGAGGACCGAGGAGCCGGCAGCAGAGGAGATGTGGTGGTGCCCCAGAGGGGGAACCACGGGAGACAAGTCGGGCCAGTGAGGGTCCAACGAGTCACCTGTGAGGCCGGCATGGGCAGAGGCCAGCAGCAGCAGTGTTTGGGACACCAGAGAAGACAAGGGAGCCAAAACCCAGATGCAAATGATGGGCAACAGGTACCGAACCTGGGGAAGATGTAACCCACCAAGCAGACCCGAAGCCTAGGCACAGCCTGACACCCCGTGAACCAGGGAACACTGAAGGGCGAAGGTGGACGCTCAGAGCCAGTACCATTGGTAGCCCACAGCCATGGCCCTTAGGAAACCAAGTGTCAGCGAGGGCCAGAACACTGGCCCCAACAGATAACATCACAGTTGGCATTAGGCGGGGTGTAGGGGAGGTGGACCCTGAGAAGCAATAGTCACGAGGACAACTGAGGGGGAGTACCAGGGGAGACAGGATCAAACATATTCCTCCTGCTAAAGGACCAATCACCATCAAAGACGTGGCAGGAGAGACCCCTGGGGAGCTGACCCAAGGCCGTTACCAGTAGCCTGGCCGTGCAACCCAGAAGGTGACAGTGAGGTTCAAAGGAGACCCATACGTGCAACGCTTGGGGGGAGAGGCACAGAAGGCTATAGCTGGCAATTGTGCATGAGGTTTAATCTGGAAGTTTTTAAGAATGGGTAAGACAAGCACATGTCTCAGATGACTTAGATAGGAATCATAGATTTCATAGATATTAGGGGCTAGAAGGGACCTTGTGAGATTATCGAGTCCAGCCCCCCTGCCAGAGGCAGGAAGTCTGCAGGGATCAAATGATCCCAGCAAGATAAACATGCAAATGCCTTCTGAATGAGTCCAGAGTAGGTGCTTGCACCACCTCTGGGGGTAGTCTACTCCAGACCCTGGACACACGAACTGTAAAGAAGCTTTGCCTTATATCGAGTCTATATCAGCCTTCTAGAAGTTTGTGACCATTAGACCTAGTTATCCCTTGGGGAGCCCTTGTGAACAACTGTTCTCCCAGATCCTGATGTACCCCCCTTATATACTTATGGGCAGCCACCAAGTCCCCCCTGAGCCTTCTCTTCACCAGGCTGAAGAGTCCCATGTCCTTCAGCCTCTCATAAGGCTTGCTCTCTTGGCGTTTGATCATATGGGTGGCTCTCCTCTGGACACTCTCGAGCTTATCCTCATCCCTCCTGAAATGGGGTCCCCAGTACTCCAGCTGCAGCCTCACTAAGGTCAAGTAAAGTGGGAGGATGATGTCCCTGGTGTTGCTTGAGATGCATTGGTGGATGCATGCCAGAGTTTGGTTTGCTTTGCTGGCCATGGCATCTCACGGCATCACAAATCATCCTGCCTTTAGCAAGGTACTGAACCAGATGACTTTGGAGCAACTTTCCAGCCCTACTTTTCTATGACTCTGTAACTCTTGAGGATGGCCTAAAAACTCCACATATTTATAACAATAATATAGATCCTCTGAACAGACTTCTCCAAATGACTTTCGTGCAATAACCCAACTGTACAAGTGCCACTTACTGAAGTTATTAAGCTTGAAGATTTTTACTATTGTATTCATTTTAAATACCACCAAATCTGGAATTTAAGAATATGGGAGTAGCTTAAGTCGTTGTTCCACTGGTGGATAAACATATTCAAGAACTGGCTTTTTTGCAGGTTCTAAACAAGGGGTGGGGAATTATTTTAGACTATAATTATTATAACGGCCACTTAATGAGTTTTGGGGACGTGTCGAGGGCCACATCCATCTCGGTCTCTCACTCTGTCATTCTCTCTCTCTCTCTCTCTCTGTCTTCTCTTCTCTTCTCTCTGACTTCCATCTGGGTCCACAGCTGAGCATTATGGCTCCTGCTGAACTACAGCTTTGGCCAAGTTCTGGAGGGATGGGGAGGAAGGGAAGGCGGGAGAGAAGGAGTGGGAGAGAGACAGAGAAGATAAGAGACAGAGAAGGATGCTGCTGCCCTCCCCTCACGGCAGCAGCTTCTACCCAGGTGCACAGCTGAAACTACCAGCAAGTTCCAGGACAGGGCTCTGGGTGGGAGCTTCCACCATGCTGGGAGGGCAGCAGCATCAGTTGTGGACACCACCAACAAGTCCTGCATCTGGGTTCCTGACCCTTCCTGTGGCATCCACAGCTGACACTGGTACCCACCTGCTGCAGTGGAAGCCCTACCCAGGACCACAGATAATGCTTGATGCTGCTGGGAAGAAGCAGTCCTGCCTGCCTCCAAGGCACCACACAGCTGGTGGAGGCACTGGCTGCCAGCAAGCCAGATTAAGTGAGTTGTCAGCCATCTACCTGTGGGCTGAACTGAATCTGTTGGTGGGCCAGATCTGGCCTGTAGGCCACAGTTTGCCCATCCCTGCTCTAAAGTCTGATTGGTGTATTCTTGATATGTTTAATCATGTTCTGAATGTGTTGAGTTTCTGTTCAACTGATTGCTGCAAGCTTCCCTTCTCGAGATGTCTATCTCAATACAGTTCCTTGTTAAGAACTCATGGCTTTTGTGAGATATCTAAAATGAGGTAGAATGATGCTTTGCTTCAAAAGCCTAGATCACCCTGAATTTTGAAAACTTTTACAAGGGGACATATAGTATATAATTTTATATCTATATTGTGAAGCACAAGAAAGATAACAAGCCTAGCAGAGAAAGTGAAGGTTTGGATGTTAATTATGGGAATGCTGCTAATTCATATAGAGAGAAGGATGACTCATCTTCTTTGCAAAGTTATCTGAATGCATTTAGTCAATGCCACATTCACAAGGCTGAATCATTTCCAAGAAGCTAAAAAACAGGACTTGGGTCTTCCATAGGCCCCAACAGCTTGTCATCGTTTGTGTGTGTGTGTGTGTGTGTGTGTGTGTGTGTGTAAATAATCATTTTGTTAACATGTTTTAAAGCAGGGGTGGACAAAATATGGCCCGTGGGCCACATGCACCCCACCAGGCAATTTCATCCAGCCTGTGGGCACTGACCAGTTAATTGTACCTGCCCAGGCCGTGTACCTTGCTCCCAACCTCGTGCATGGGAGCGCTCCAGCCCAGCTAGCACATGCAGTTTCTGGGTAGAGCCACTGCTGTCGCTGCTGCAACTGCTGGGAGACCTTCTCAGCTTCCCTGGCCTCCAGTGGCTCCTTCTCCTGTCCCTGCTGCAGCACTTGCTCCAGGCAGCAGTTAGGGAAGTGGGCGGTGGAAGGAACTGCAGCTGGTGGGAGTACACAATCTGGGGCTGGGGCTGGGGCTGGGGCGGGGGCTGGGGCTGGGGCTGGGGCTGGCAGGAGCACGGATCTCGGGTGGGCAGGGTGTGGGTGTGAGTGTGTATGGGGTGTGAGAGAGGGTGGGAAGGTGTAGGGACTCCCCACACACACACACTCCCCATGGTGCACAGCCCCCACCACAACAGCAGCTATTATGCAATCATTCCTATATACACCATGCAAACACAAATCATGACAAAAATATTTTTGAAATAAAATTAAAATACATTATAGTAGATGTTTGACTTTTAGCACATGATTTTTTTTCTGGTTCCAAGATGGCAACCCCCACTTCCAAAAGGAGTACTTCTGGGGATAATAGGAGGGTTTTCTGGTGGCAAAGGTCAGGGGCTAGAGGGCAGGACTTCCAGTCCCAAGATGGTGACCAGGGGGCTAGACACCTGTCAAGGGACAAAGCTACCCTTGTGGTCCTTGACAGCTCACCAAAACAGACCTCTAGCCAAAATAGTTGCCCACCCCTGTTGTAATGGTTTGTCTATACAGGGAAGCTATTTTGAAATATCCTAGTATGTGCATGTAAAATGTCCACCAAGGGCATTTGTGTAGAATTGCTGTTGTACAGTAACTATTCCATGTTATTTCTGATGTAAAATTTGTTTAAATGGGGAAACCAATAAGCATTTTTATGCCTTTCTTGGATTATGAATTATAGCCTGTAACTTATGTCTAACTTACATCCCAATGTGAATATTTATTTAGATACTAAGTTCATGTAATACTTCAGGAAAGCAAATAATGTTTCTATAAATGCAGACACAACATTAGGTATGTTCTAATAATTAAAATTTTTCTGTATGCTTACAACATTAGTTGTGAAAGCCAAAACATTTACATCAGCTGTGCATAGGTGCTTTAGACAAATGCATACTTATTTGTAAAGTATTAACTATAAAAAAGTATTAGTCCTATAAGTAGTCCCACTAAAATTGGGGAACTACTCATATTAGTGATTATATTCCAAAGTAAATTTTGTTTGATCAGATCCTAGATCTAAACAGGAGAATTCTCACACTGTGGGTATTTGAAATGAATCACCCTTTGAACTATTTACATATGATATGCCTATCAGAATTGCTTATTTTAGAGGGGTCCAGAAAATGCATAATTTACAGAGAAAATTATTTTCACATATTATTTGGAAGACTCTTTGTATACTAAGCACTGAGGAATGAAGCATGAAAGTAAAAGATCCGGTAGCCTGAATCTTTGTGTGTATGTTTGTGTATTTTTATTTTATTTTACCTTAAAGAAAAGAGGGAAAGAGAAAAGGAAATAATTTATCCGGTGCATTCCACATGCTCTGGATACTTGCATCTATGAAGCACATTTGCTCCAAAATAGAAACAGACAGTACAAAATGCCTGGAATGTGGTCTGTGTGTTCTTTTCCCCCCTGAGATTATTTTCTTGCACTGTCTGTGATGTGATGCAAATGACAGTCTCAGTTTCAATCTGGAATTTCACTCTAGAAAGTCCAAGAATGTAATGTTAATTCTATTATACCGAACTGCTGCTGAACAGTTTGCAGAAATATGCTAACTGTTCTAAAATAGTATCTTTAATGCATGCCTTAACACAGGACCTAGAGAAGTCCTGTCCATTCTGGGGGAAGTTACATTCCAAAGGTCAACTAATAACATTTGATTAGATAAAATATATACATGTAATATAGAAATTGTTTAGAACGAGAATGTTGGATGGTCATACAAAACTTCAGATCTGTCTAAATCAGAAAAAGCTGATAAATGTCTAGAGAGTCCCACTGATTAAAAAATATTTTGTTTAGCATAATTATTGCTAATGCCTAGATTTTAATTTAGCCTTGCTATAGAGTTTTTTAATTTAATCTTCCCTGCATTTTATAACCATTAGTGAAAAAAATAGCAGGCCCATCCCTTACTGAGTCGACTATAGAGATAAACTAATCAAAATTCAACATCTTAAATACAGAATGGAAAGAAAGTTTAATTAAGGGTTTGAATAAAAAACCTGGAAGACCAGAGGCACAATAACTATATAATAACTTGACAAAAAGATTGTCCCATAATACATGCATCCACATGTCTCATTTTAATGGCTTTGCCACTTGGGAATTATGGACCTCATTCTTGTAATGACCAGTTTAATGTTTACTATATAACAACCCATCTCAAATCTCCGTATAACAGGTTTTTAGTTCCTAAGTACCTCATTCATATAATTTAGAATAATGTACAAACCAGCTCTATCAGAAGAGTTCCAGTATTTCAACTTTTTTCTTTCTTTTACACATTTAAATTGTGGAAATACAAGAAACCTAAAATTACCTTAAACCTAATATCAGTCTTTTTGGACAATTGATTAGACATTCCTTACACTAGAAAAAAATCCCCATTACTATCAATGAATGTTTCACTTAAATATAGTCTAAAATTGGCAATGCTGACTGCTGTATTTCTCCAAGGGTATCCTGAAATAAAATTACAAGTGTGAGAACAAATGCTACCAAGCTGGCTAGCACTGAATATATTTGAAACATAAAGTTAAGCTATGCATTAGCTGCCATCACTAGATGCATCAAAACAAAAAATCAGTTTAGATTATAATGAGCACATTCAATATATTCAGATATCTCACTCTGCCAACATTTTAAATTTTATCAATTCTCAAAATCTATAGAGGGTTTTAAAAATTGTATCTTATTCCTGCCTTATACTTCACGATTTTTTCTTAATTTACAACTTTCTTCAGTGGGGCTGAGGCAGGTAACATGGTACTATATAATGTCTGAATGTGGAAGACCAGGAGATTCAAGGGACTGCAGAAAACAAAGGGAAAGAAAGAAAGGAAACAGCAGCCTTTTCACCACAGTAGGTGCATTTACATGTGCAATTAATGCAACTGAATAAACTCCAGTGCAATTTGAGCTGGAGTAAATTAATTCCGACATCACCATCTACATGTGTGCTTAAGTGAAGTAATTTACTCCATCAATGGATAGTACCTGTGTCTGCTGGGACTATCCAACAGCACTGTAAATTAGTCTATACCAGCCCAATTGCCATGCATATGTAGATGGTGATGCTTTACTGTGCAGTAGATTCATCTACTGTGCAGTAAAGTGCGCATATATATGCACCCAGTGATAAGGAAAGGATAAAGGGAATAACTCGTCTGAATAGCCAATGGAAAGGGGGAACAGCATTCTTAAATGTGCTTTTAAAGTTGAATGTTTATGATGAAACAACCACACACAGTTTTGAGGGTAGTTAGCTTCTCCCCTTAAATGCCCCAAAAATCAGAATAACATTTTTAAAGCTTTGTGTGTGTGTGTGTGTGTGTGTGTGTTAAGCTTATGATCTTTAAGCCAAGTTTTGAGGCACAGACATAACTTTTGTGGTCTATGACTCCAATGAATGAAGAAGTTTTCATATTGTTTTAAAATAGCTTTACAAAAATGTAGCCTGATTCTGACCTTATTTAAATCAATATAGGTCAGGAGTAAATCCATTAAAGTCAATGGAGTTACAGAGATATGAACTGATATAAACAACAATGGACTTCTTTAAGAAAAATCTACCAGGTTAAAATTTGCTTTCAATTACACTGGTATAAATCTGGTTTAATTCCCTTGATTTAAATGGAGTTACACTAAATTTACAGTACTATAAAAAGACATAATATATTCTGCCTTCTAGAGATGTTAATAGATTTTAATATACACTTGATAAATATCTTGTAATATCTGTATTTTAGAGCCAAGCCCTCGAAAGCTGAAATCTATTCTAGCTATTAAAAAAAAGATTGATTTATCCTTGCTGCTTTCAAACATAATCCTGAGTCAGTACAAGAGTGTCTGAAAATAACAATAGATGATAACTACTTGATAAAAAAGTTACTTGACCTCATTCTCAAAATACAAAACTATTGTTTTGCACAACACTGGTGAACCAAATGAGTTCAAATTCCTTATATCCTAGGGCAAAGCAAATTCATGAGAAAATGTACTATCCAGTTTTAGAATCCTAAAATAGAAGATCAAAGCAAATCACATAACAATACCACAATGCAGAGGAGTTTGATGGCAGAGAAAGAAGGTTCAGCAGAAGTGTCCACAATAGCAGACTCCCTGGGGCTGTAAGTTTCAGACAGTCAGCTCCCAAGGTTTGATTTACTTTCCTTTTGATGAAAGAAACTGCCATGTGAAAAAGATAAGCATAGTTCTTTTTCTGGGAGCTGGGGTCCCCCCTCCAACATGCCTTTGCAATCTCTAGAATCTATTCACACCTTGAAACCATTTATTTCTGCTAAGCTGTATTCTGTTTTTGTTCCAGATTGTATCTCAATATAAAGAGTTAGGCAGATTTCTAAAATTTCTTGTTTCCAAATTTCTATACCCTGTATTCCTTGCACAACCAAAATCCCCTTTGAAACAAGTGGCACAACTCAGTGGAATTTTCAGAATAGCGAGGAATTCACGACCAGGCCCCAAAATCTGTTAAGTAGAACAGCTGCAAATAGTCTTTACTTTTGGCTTTTCTAGTTCATAAGTAACTATCATTTACCTTCATGATGCTTATAATTAGATTTGGGAAAACATCAGGGAAAAGTAGATCAAGTATTGCTGTGAAACCCAGAGGCAGATATTATACTTGGTGAAGGTTCTTGCTGTTACGTTTATTCCCCCTAGTAAAATTATCCATGAACCTTTTATTTTCATGACCTATAATTTATCAAGATAACATACTGTAAGCACTGTGATCTTTAACTTTTCCCCTCTAAATAGCTCATTCACTATGCAGTGTTTTATTTTCCATTCATACATAGACTATACAGATAACTGTAATGCCGATTTTGATAGCATCAGAACCCATAGAAGCTTGTGGCTAAGTCTGTGGGGTCTAGGAGGATCAGCTAAGACTTCATTGTGAATCAATGTCATCAGAATGCACTCTTGCCAGAGGAGACAGCTTGATTAGATTGAAATACTTCTTCATGTTATGTGTATCGTCCAGTGGGATATGTGGAGGTTGCTCTGGGTTAGACACGCACACACAGAAAGGGGAGATTTCCCTATGAAACGTTTACGCCAATGCAACTTGCCAGGAGAAGATAAAGTTGAAAAAATATAACTCATATGTGATGGTGGAGTCTACTTAGTACATCAGGGACAAGATTCTATCTCCATATAAAGAACTAGGCAGATTTCTATAATAAAGCATGTTTAGACAGCCATTTTCCACTGTAAGAGCCATCAAGTTTAAATTTTCATAGTTGTGTCTACCATGGATGACTGATGCCTCCTGAAACTGGGGGGAGGGGCACAATTTGTGGGCAGCAGCATCAGCGGTGTTGGTGGCAGGGTGGCAAGTGGCAACCACCCACAGAAGCCGGCATCGGTGGTGAGGGAGGGTAGCGACTGTTCACAGAAACCAGCAGTGGCAGAGGTGGTGGGGGGAGGATGTGGTGACACACAGAAGTCGGTGGCGGCATCAGCAGTGGGGGGATGGGGGAGTGACTGCCTACGGAAGCCAGCGGCATCGGTAGGGGGGAAGTGGTGACTGCTTGCAGAAGTCAGCGGCGGTGGCACAGGGTGGTGACCGCCCATAGACGCCAGCGGTGGCATTGGCGGTGGGCAGGGGGGGTGGCAAGCAGCAAACCACCTGCAGAAGACAGTGGCAGAATCAGCGGCAGCCAATCTTGGGGGGGCACATGCCCCCGTGCCTCTCTAACAGTCATCGATGGTATCTACAGTGATTAAGGTGGGTTCATACATACTTATATGTGTGAATTACATGCACACAAAGTTCTGGCTCAGATTTTCAAAACCTGTGTACTACATTATTGCAGAAAAACATGTATGTGCACTATTTGCATGATTACACAGGTATGCAAATAGGCCCTGATCCAGCAAAGCATTCAAGCATATGATTAAACTCACAGTAAGCAAATCCATTTTTGTGTTGGATGCTATGCATGGCTCCCCCTACACTTCTGTGCTGTTGTAGGTATTTGGCTCTAAGATGGGACTAGTCTTGTTTTGAGTATGAGTCCTTGCTTCCATTGTGTTTGATCCCTTGCCTTTGTTTTTTCCTAAGATCTACTGCCAGTACTACTGCTGGCAGGCTTCTATAAAGCATGATGCCATCTTGCAGGCTCTTTACTTTCTCCCATGGTAAGATATATGTTTTCATCCCTCACCATTTTTTGATTAGTCCCTTATATTATTTCTTAAAACTGTATGTAAACTATATTTCACACATTTCCTCATATTTTAGATGCTGGAGTAGAAAGTGTCTCTCATTTTGGTTTCTCTCATCTTACATTGGTTATTAAGTGTTTCCTCACTCCCACCACACACACCAGGCACTCCTTTCTGACTTACTCCTCCTACACCACCTCTCTGCTATTTTGAGTGCCTGCCTACACCCCTCTCATAGCATAAAGTACCTATGCCAACCACAGCTGAAATTACCCGCAAAAATGCATCACTCCTTTTGCCCAGCCTTACCTACAAATACTTCCCATTCACCTCTTGCACTCCTCATAAGGAGGGGAGAAGCTACAAAGCTATATTTTCTCTCACAATCTGAGGTCCTTGCCCTGTTTCAGTTGATTTACCTATTTCTTCTCGAGACAGCAGAGATATAAGACCAAAAATGAATGGCAGAGGCAAAGTTTCTGTAGCTCTCTCTCTCAATAAAGGCAAAACCTTTTACAGCCAAGCAAGAAGCTCATTAGTGCTAATGTAAACCAAATACATATTGGAACTGTCTGCTCACTAGGAAACACACTCCCTGGGGCTTTGTTTTAGAATTATATACATGGAAGCCCAGAAAACTTCACATGATGCAATGTTCAGCAAAGATGCCTGTATGCAAGAAGTAACAGAGCAAATAGGGGACTCAGAGAGGCAGTCAGTTTAAAATGAGAAGGAAAAAAAGGAAAAATTTGTAAAAAATGATTATTTTGCTAATTTCTTCTTTCAGTTTTTAATTAAGTCTCTAACCAGGGTCTTGAATGTCTAGTGAGTTTTTAATGATAAAATTTGTATATTAGTCTTAGCCAATATAGAAAAGTGTTTTTAATAATATTATGTATTTCTCTACAAACAAAAAAGACCCTTTATGCCCAGCTCCTGTATGGCAGTATAAAGCTGAAAGAATAAGGCCTCTCGCACACTTTTTTTGCACAAAAATTAAAAAGATCTGCTCAAGGCAATATGATTTCCTAGTGGCTGATCTGGGATGAGATCTCTATAATTCCTAACACTTACTCATATGCACAGGCCAGTAAACCATTCTGCTTCATGAGTGCAAAGCTCTTGACAGTTGCAATGAAAAAACAGCTCAGTGAAGAATTAAGCTTCATAAAGAATTATCACTACATTGAACTAGGGGTTTTCCAAAACAGCATTGCTGCTCTTCTGTTTTCAAACCTACTGGTTACTATACACAAAACTACTAGAACATCTTTATGTGAATACATTTTGAAAACAACTGCATCAAATGAGAGTAATTGATGTACTGACCTTGCAAACAGGTAAACAGCAGCATTAGATAGCGCTTTGAACAAGCACTGCAAGGAAAAAGACAGTTTAAAACATTCTCAAAATCATCAGAAACCATTCAAATTAAACAGTTGCTGTTTGAATACCTGAATTCTCTAACAACTGTAAAGAAAACCTGTATCCCTAACCTTTCTAAATTTTTGCTGCTATCTGTAAATGTTATAGGTTATATACCCTCCTTCCCCTCTAACATCTGTCTCTAGTGTTTGATGACCCTTGTTCAGATAAATGGCTCACAGTCTCTCTCTGGCAAGGTGAGTTCTATGCTGCCGCTGCAGGCTTTCCTATGACAGCCCTCACAATGCCAACTAATACTTAGCATGCACTGAGTCAGCACTGCAGGCTTTGACTCCTACATTTCTGATTCTCCCCCAAGGGAAATTATTCTGAAGACCAACCTCTGTTGCCTGAAGACCAGGAATCAGAAACCTGATGATAATTAGCATAGCTGTGATTCCCACCCCCACCCCCTTCATTGCTAGGAATTCAATTTTCAGAGCTGGGAAGAATCTGCAAAGTTTTGCATATTCTCACGGAGGCTGATGTAATGAATTAAAAGTTAGGGGAGATGAGGTGGGAGAATGCACAGATAACATTTGCTATAACCTGAACTTCAAATCACCATGAAGTTTTCAGATCAGTAATGATGAGTAAAGTCAGTAATTTAACACTTGGATGAGGGGAAGTAGTCCAGTCATTTTAAGAGAGAGAAAATTGAATGCTTCTATGAATAAAAGTACAGAGTTTGCTAAGATTCATGAGGGCACATCATTAGATAGTTACAACACTATTTATTAATTGTTAGTATTTGTGGCCATTCCAACAAATTTTGAAAGGATAACAAATTATCCAACGATTTGTTACAAAAGCTCATCAGTCATCAACCAGTATTTTCCTATTTAAAAAAGAAATCACTCAATTATTCCTATGCACAGAAGTACAAATCTCTGTGACCTGCCAATATTTCTTCTAACTTCAGTGGTAACAATGGTGTAGCTGTGCAGTTACTGAAAACAGGTATTAATCTTCCTGTTTCAAGTCCTTCTTTTGGGTATGGAAATGATGGTAAAACTTTCAGCCCTTTAATTTTCTGGTCACAGAATAACAGAATCATAGAAAAGCAGGCTTGGCAAGAACCTCCAGAAGTAATGTAGTTCTGTCCAAACCATCCCATACAAATCCCTGTCTAACGTATTCCTCAAACTACATAATCAACCCTGTTGCACAACTACAAAGCATATTGCAGGAGGGGTAATGGTAGTCAGTCTCTGTACCAAAGGTTGTTAAAATACATTTGCGAGATCAAGGGAAGAGGGCCACCCCACCTCCCCTAGCTAAAGAGAAAGCCAAAAACCCACAGACCATAACCATACCAATCTGACCATGGGGTAAAATTCACAAAAGCCTGTGATTTTATATATATATATATATATATATAT
>NW_017729033.1:89083082-89084362 GCF_001723915.1 Gavialis gangeticus | reverse complement strand
GTGTAGATTTTTTTAGAAAAAAAATTATCCTTTCTCCTCCTCTTATATTTTTTTTTTATATATATATATATATATATATATATATATATATATATATGACAGAGAGACTTTGGTTAGTCTGTAAGATGCAAATCTACCCTGCTTTCTAGGTTATAAAAATCATCCAACTTTCTGGAATTAAACCTCCAAACCTTGAGAGGCTACCTGCTAATAAGTAGGCATTCCAGTTATATTTGGTTTATATTGAAGATGTTTTGGAGAAATGCTATATAAAGAGTTAAAATACACAGAGTTTTCCCAATTATTAAATCTTACATGATGCATTCAAGAATTTAAACAAGGTTAGAGAGACATTGAGAGATATTTATGGAATACCCTCTAGAGGAAAAGGAAAGAGGAAATGAAACAAAGGAAATTGTCGCATACATCTTGAATTATTAAAACTTTCAACATCTCCAAATCCCAGAAAAATTACAGAAATAAATGTGCTGATTTTACTTTCCTCATTTCTTTATCAGCTATTGAAAAGCTATGGAAAAGTATAGGTGTTTGGAAATTCCCAGAGTATCTTTATATGGCAGATATTAGATCATACTACCAACTTAAATATAAAAAAAGAGAAAATCTAAGTGTAACAACTAAGCTGAAAGGGCTCTACAAAATTTACTCCCATTTCAAAAAACACCAAAGTTTGGGTGAAGTCACAAGTGGATGCCAAAACTGTAAATCCATATTTAGGTACCTTTTAGTAACTGAGTCTCAAAAGTTAGTGGCAGGAAGTGGGTTCTTTGTGCCTTTCAAAAAACATAAAACTAAAGTATATAGGTAGAAGCCTAACTTTAGGCACCCACCCGTTATTTAAAAAGAAAACAGAATCTTTACTTTTCATTTCAATGTATGATTTAAACATTTAACTGTAGAGTAGCAAACCAAAAGTTTGGTGGCCTATTGTCAGTGAACAAGTCACTCTCCATTTACTTATGGTAACACACAGAGAGGTTAACAGCCCTAGTTCATGGCTGTAGTAGAGATTCTCCTTTACTCCAGCACAGAAAAGTGTGTATTTGGAGATATTGCTGTTACAACAATGGGTGTAGCTTAGCTGGTAATTGTGTTATAACAAAAGCATGAGAATCAGAATGTGAAACTGGCTAGAAACAGAATTGAAATTAACACCTTTCTTTACTCTGCCCAACAGCCACAAGCTTCTATGTCCCCTTCCTCATCAACAGCAACAAGACCTAGCCGGAACGCGTGATTGGCTGAGGGGAAAGCGCGGG
>NW_017729033.1:89079633-89082853 GCF_001723915.1 Gavialis gangeticus | reverse complement strand
CCTTAATCTATGAATCTATGAATCTATGAATCTATGACCTGTCTTCTTAAAAGCCAGTGCAATTTTTCATCCATGTACAGGCACATATCCTGTCTTGTCCTTACCACTACCTGCTTAGAAATGGGATGTTATCAACTTCCACAGGAAAGATGTTGCTTTACCCTGGCTTCCTAAATTCCTTCTGGAGGGGAGGAGGAGTGAAAACGAGAAACTCTTGAGGATGGTAGATTGGGGCACAGTTAAAAAGTTGGCTGGGGAGCCAGGCTATGCCCAGTGGACCTCCTCAGGTTAAATGGTTGCACAATGGGAAACATTGGTGATGCGTAGGGGGTGCACGTGGCTCCCCCCCTCCCCCCAACTGCTGACACCACCAGCAGCATCTATTGGCAGTCCCCAATCTCCATTGGCCACTGCTGACACTGCCAGTGGTGTCTGCGGGTGGTTGCTGACTGCCGGTCGGCGCTCACCACCCTCCGCCCCACTGCCAGCAGTGCCACAGCTGCCTGCGGAAGCTCGCCATGCTCCCCCAGCCTCTGGGGACACGCAGCATTCATGATGGGAAAGGTTCCAGTCAATACCTATGAATTTCGAGTGCTAACTAATAACATCCAATTACAGAACTCTGTCTAGTTGCTGTCAGAGCTGAGCACCAGGCTTGCCATGTGCGGGACTTAAGGCCTTCACTCAAGAAAGAGTGAAGAATAAAAAGACTGGCTACAATAACCAGCTCTCTTTCCTCCCCAGCTACAAGCTGTACTCCAAGTCTTGCTCCCTGAGACCCCATCTCCATGGAGGTATACAGGGATCCAGCTAATTACTACATGTGGAGAAATCAAGAGAGCAAGAAGCAGTTACCAATAGGGGAGGGAGATAGAATATAAAATGGCAGATACGTTGCTGCAGAAAAATGGTGAGTTTTACAGGGGAAAAATGCTGAATTCTGAGGCTTCTAAGAAACATGCCAGATTCTACACCTGTGAAACTGCAGGGTCCATAGATGTAATTGAGACACACAGGGTTGTTCCCATTTTTTAGAGCTAATAATTCACTCTGCACTGATAAAGACAACATTCCATTAGTTCAGATTTTCAAGATTTTCTTAGCAACCACAAATGCTAAATTCTTAAAGTTTTTAAAGCACAGTGAATCTTGCATCAAATTCTGCAGATGTGGAGTCACAGACTATAATGCTACATATTATTACCAAACCTCTTCTACACTAAGCTATATCCTAGCAACCCTGATTTTGAAAATGAACTAAAACACAGACTTCATAGTGGTTATATTTTGGGTACTTCAAAAGAAGCTAGACTTTTCAAGAAAACATTTCCTGACAACCCAGATTTTCTTTTCTCCACCTTAATATAACACTAATACACTGTGGAGAATATTGTGGTGAAACTGTTCGGCATCAATGTCATTAATGAAGCTGAAAATAATCAGCTGGATGAAACATGTTACTCATTTGTTAATTCATTTTGACTGATGTCAGAAAAGCAATTGCTGTTTGCTTACTTGCTGGTAGGGAAGGAAAAAAAGTAAAAGTAAAGACTGAGGAAGTGGGCATACTGGACTCATTTAAATGCCATAGATTGCATATACTTTAATCCATTCAATATATATAAATTATATTGAATATTATTTATTCAATATTGAGTACAAATTGAAATTTTAAGGGGATAAAATTTGTGTGTGTGTGTGTATCTGCCTTTAAAAATTTTTACCACTGTCATTACTTGTGCAACTCCCTTTGTGACAGTTACAGTAGACACAACACCAGCAAACACTAGCACTGTAACCAGTTCAGAATTGCTCTTGGTAGGGTTTGATGCCACAGTGAACAGGCTATACTAGTACTTTCACCATTCCTACCACTGGTGGTAGCAATTGAGAGAAGCTTTAGAGAAAAGGCTGGCATAGATAGCCTCCTAGTACCTCACTCTCGTTTTGAGTTACTCTGATATAATTGGAATTTTGCTTTATTATACTCATGGTAGTATTAAAGTAATGTTGTTGCTGTGTAAATGGTCCAGGAATTTTGCAAGAAACAATGATTTTTTGAGTGATATCTTTTATTGGACCAATTGTATAGTTGGATTAATAGACAAGCTTTTGAACTCAGCGCATTTTTCTTCAGGAGACTAGAAGATAAAGGCAAAGACTTTTCAATGGAAATTCTCAGATCTTTCCTTTATTATGTTAAGGGTGTATCTATGAAAAAGGTTGAGTACATTTTTCTCACTGGTAAGGGAAATAAACTAGAATGCAAATGTACTCTTCATGGGACCTGACGAATTCTTTGCATTTGAAAGCTTGTCTATGTTTATCCCAACTATGCAGTTGGTCCCATAAAATATATCACCCCAAAAAATCCTTGCCTCTCATTATATCCAGACGCTGAAGAATCTGCTATATGCTATGCCACAGAAGACTTTTTACTGTTTCTACCTTTGTATTTACATGTCTCTCATTAGCATAGTACCTAAATGTCTCATACTCAGTAATGGATTTATCCTCAGAACATCCCATTAGGTTAGGAAAAATTAGGTCATGGAATTGAAGTCATGAGGTAGGTTAAGTGATTTGCCTAGTGCCACAATGGAAGTCCATATTTTGAATTTGGAATTGAACCCAGATCACCAGAGCTCCAATCCAGTAGACTATACGTCACCCTTTACTGAAATATCTACAGAATCTAATAACAGTGACATTGCTTAGGAAGCATTTCAGTCATCAAGTTGTTGCTGTATCTATAAGATTAAGGCTGGACTCTTTATTTGCTAAAATTGTTTTTTTTTACAGTTTTCATTTCCTTGGTACTGAAAAGGGGAGAAGAGAAAGAAAGAAAGGCTAGAGGTTGCAACTTTCCTGCTGGGTAAATATTTATTATTAACATAATGCTGTATTTGTATATACCAGGGGTTGACAGAGTCCAGCCCATGGCAGGCTCCATTTCCCAGCAGCTCCTCCCTGCGTTGCTGAGGCTGCTTTCCATGAAGACCTTAGCAACAGCAAGGCCATGACAGCATGGGGCCAAGGTTTCCATGGAAACCCAGCAAACCGTAGCCCCACGCTGTCATGGCTCTGCTGCTGCTAAGGTCTCACTGCTCAGTTCACAAGTCAGTTTGCACCCCGCTCTTTGAGGGGGAGCCTTTATGCTTGGTGACAGGAAGCAGGGAAAAAGGAAACTTTGGGGCAAAGGAATAGTAAACAGGCCAGC
>NW_017729033.1:89062277-89074633 GCF_001723915.1 Gavialis gangeticus | reverse complement strand
CAGTTTGCACCCCGCTCTTTGAGGGGGAGCCTTTATGCTTGGTGACAGGAAGCAGGGAAAAAGGAAACTTTGGGGCAAAGGAATAGTAAACAGGCCAGCTTACAGGTGAGTTTGCTAGGGAAGGTCTGCTTGGAAGAAGGGCAGCGAGAGAGAGGAGTCAGATTAAGAGGCCCAGGGAAATGGCTGGAGGACACTGTAATGCCACAGCCACTGCCATTACCTCTGCTTACACCTGTGAGGTGTCTGTCCAGACAAGGACCAGTCACCATTGAGGCTTCCACCCAGGTTTGGGTTTAGCATTGTTGAGACAGCAGCTTGCAGGTTTCTTCCAGTGATGGCCAGGTGGGGGAATGTCTGCAGTGAGAGTGATGCCTCCTGGTGGTGTCACTCAGGGAGGAGGCAAGAGAGCTATAAGAGGAAATGGTGAGGCTCCAAAGCATCCTCTGCCATGAGGACTTCATTGATTCGATGCTGGAGGAGACCTCTAGGACTATGGAGGAAGGACTGCATAAGGCAGCACAAGAGAATGGAGAGGACATGGACTCCGAAGAAGGCGGAAGCTGGAAAAGAGCCCTCTGACTACTGCCCCGTTCATGTGGGCAGCAATGATACTGCCAGGGGAAGACTGAGTAGATCAAACGTGAGTACAGGGCTCTGGGTACAAGGTTGAAGGGGATGGGGGCTCATAGATTTCATAGACATTTAGGGGCTGGAAGGGACCTCACAAGATCGTCGAGTCCAGCCCCTCTGCCATAGGCAGGAAATCTGCTGGAGTCAAATTATCCCAGCAAGCTATGCATCTAAATGCCTTTTAATTCAATCCAGAGTAGGTGCTTGCACCACCTCTGGGGGAAGTCTGTTCCAGACCCTGGGCACTCAGACTGTAAAGAAGTTTTTTTCTTATGTCCAGTCTAAATTGGCCTTCCAGAAGTTTGTGGCCATTAGACCTAGTTACCCCTTGGGAAGCCCTGGTGAACAACTGTTCTCCCAGATCCTGGTGCACCCCTTATATACTTATGGGCAGCCACCAAGTCCCTGCTGAGCCTTCTCTTCTCCAGGCTGAAGAGTCCCATGTCCCTCAGCCTCTCCTCATAAGGCTTTCTCTCTTGGCCTTTGATCATGTGGGTGGTTCTCCTTTTGACTCTCTCAAGCTTATCCACATCGCTCCTGAAGTGGGGGGCCCAAAACGGAGTATGCTACTCCACCTGCAGCCTCACCAAGGCTGAGTAGAGTGGAGGATGATGTCTCTGGTTTTGCTTGAGACACATCGGTCAATGCATGCCAGAGTTTGGTTTGCTTTGCCAGCTACGGCATTGCATCGGTGGCTCATGTTCATCTGGTGGTCAATCAAGACTCCCAAGTCTCTTTTGGTCATGGTGCTAGCGAGTGTAGCACTACCAAGCCTATAAGTATGGTGCTGGTTTTTCCTCCCAAGGTGGAGCACCCTGCACTTCTCTATATTAAATGCCATTAGGTTTTGGTCCGCCCACCTTGTAAGCCTGTCCAGGTTGGCCTGTATCCCCAGCCCAAAATTATGCAAAATAATTTTTTTGTTTTTACAAATTATACTAAATATAACACTATTTGAACCTTCTTAAAAAATATATGCAGGTATTTTGTATGGTTGGGGTGGGTGTGGGGTGCATCTGGGGAGGATTTCCAAGCCACACATGGAAGCAAGCAACAGCCCGCCTGGCCTGATGGTGTGTGACTCCGTTCCTCCATATGCAGCTTCCTACCTGGCCCAATGGTGCACAGCTCCTGGTCCATGTGCCATTGGGCTGAGCCAGCCCTCCATGTGGGACTTCCCATGGACACCTCCCCACTCCCTCAGCCCCACCTATACACCATCACCTTGCCCCCACACATGCCCTGCTGGCTCTTCCCACAGCCTCCAGCCTTCCTCTGCCCTGGCAGTCACCCACACCCGCACCCACCCCACAGGCTCCCCCCCAGCCTTGGCCTGCCCCCCAGCCCTGACATGCAGCCCTGCCCCCTCCCAGCCCTGCCAGAGAAGCCCCCAGCAAGCTCCACTTACCTCAAAGGCTCTTGGCAGGAAAGTGAGTCTGAGCCTGAGCCTGAGCCTGAGCCAAGCCCTGGCTGACTGAGAGTCTCAGGCCCCACCCCTTCCCCCTCTCTCTTCCCCTTGAGACAGGTCTTAGAGTTTGCTGCCCTTTTTGTCAGAAGCTCTTGCAGGCTGAAACTCTGCAAAAGTGGACAAACTGTGGGTATCTCAGTTAAAATGAAAAATCTGCTTTTTTCTCTGTTAAAAGTTAAAATCCATGGGGGGTTTTCCATTTCTTCATGGGAAACAGAAAACCCAGATCCTTGCTGATGTGGTTTAATAAGGACAAGTGCAAAGTCTTGCACTTAGGATAGAACAATCCTATGCACCAGTACAGGCTGGGGGCTGACTAGCTGGGCAGCAGCTCTGCAGAAAAGGACCTGGGGGTTACAGTAGACAATAAGCTGAATATGAATCAACAGTGTGCCAAGAAGGCTAACAGCATACTGGGCTGCATTGGTAGTAGTGTTGCCAGCAGCTCAAGGGAAGTGATTATTTCTTTCTATTCAGCACTGGTGAGGCCACATGTGGGGCACAGTATCCAATTTTGGGTCCCCCACTACAGGAAGCATGTGGACAAATCGGGGAGAGTCCAACAGAGGGCAATGGAAATGGTTAGGGGGCTGGGACATGTGACTTCTGAGGAGAGGCTGAGTCAACTGGGCTTATTTAGTCGGGAGAATAGAAGACTGAGGGGGATTTGATAACAGTCTAAGAGCTAGACTGTTCTCAGTGGTGGCAGACAGAACAAGAAGCAGTGGTTTGAAGTTGCAGAAAGGGAAGTTAAGGTTAGATATTAGAAAAACTCTCTCACTAAGAGGGTTTTAAAACACTGGAACAGGTCACCCAGAGAGATTGTGGACTTTCCATCCTTGGAATTTTTTAAGATCTTGTTAGACACAGCTTTGTCTGGGATAATATAGTTGGGGATGGTCCTGCTTTAGTCCCTTCCAGCCCTAATTTTCTATGATTCTGTTCAAAACGCACATGCAACAGCTTCAAAGTTGGTATCTCCTATATGTTGTGAATGCAAATATGTAGGTATATAGTTGTGTTTTATGAATTTAGAACACTATATGCATAGTACACCAATTATTTTTCATATTTCTGTAACTTAAGGAGGCCAAATAAGATCTGTTAAAAAAATTAGGATAAAAAAATATATGGTGTCTGGCTGGCATTAGATGACAGCATTCAGCTTGATGATAATTTTTAGACTAGTGGTATATCCCTGAAGTCAAAGAAATTTCATGGAAATTCTGAGATCTTTCCTTTTATACTGTTCAATATGAAAAATGTTGAGTGAGTTTCTCTCACTGTTATGATAAATAAACTGGAATGCCAACATACTCTTGCCACAAGTGGAAATGCATTCAATACCTGCTTTATTCTTTCTAACATCCCTCTTGGCTTTTTTGAATGGTTTGATGGAGTTAAATGCCAGAAAGGACTGTTAAATCATATAAAGTGTCCTCCTGTAAAACACAGGCTGTTACATTTCACCCAGATTTTCCATTGTTTAGTTAGACTTAAGTCTCCCAAAGATTTTACCATTTAAGTGCAACTTGACTGTACATCACACATATAAAGAACATATGAGACCAAGCTGCCACTTGGGTCTAGGACTCCCTTAATGGGAGGGAATTTAGTATTTTCACTTTTTCCCTAAAAGGGGACACCAAAATTTTACAAAATATTCTATGAGAAGTCTTACTCATGCTGTGCATAGGCAGAATATCATGTCCCTCCTTCTAGAGCAGGGGTGGGCAAAATATGGTCCACACTATCTGGCCTGCAGGCTACCTAAAAAAATTATGGTCCATTCTATCTGGCCTGTGGGGCCCCTAAAAAATTTAGAGAGTTAATATTTATCTGCCCCTAGCTGCCTGTCAAAGATGACAGCAGACAGGGGCAGTAGGACCCAGGGGAAGCCACGGCAGTCTCCTGCAATAACAAGGCCCACCTGGCCTGCCCCCTAGCCAGAAACCCCTGCCTAGCATGGGCTTCTGGCCTTGTACTGTGGGACTGGTCAAACCTCCCTGCGCCAGAGTGGGAAATTCAGGTAAGAAGGGGGAAGGGGGAAAGGGCAAGGTGGGGGCAGGCAGGAAAGTGGGGAAAGCAACAGCAGGGGGAGGGGAAACATGTATGAGTGCAGGGCCCACACCAGTGTCCCTGGGCCAGCACCGGCGGGGCCCAGAGCAGAGTGGCAGGAGTGCCAGGCTTGGGCTCGCAGGGAACTATGGAGCCAAGCTGGGCTGTGCCAGCAGAGAGACAGGGGAGCTGGCCTGGTTCCACAGAGCCCCTGCCAGTCAGGACCCCGCACTCCTGCTGCCCCACTCTGGGCCCCATCAGTGCTGGCCCCAGGGCCCTGGCATGGGTCCCACTCCCCCTCCCTGCCACTGGCGCTCCCTGCTGCAGCTGGCCGGAGCCCATGTGGGGCTGTCCTGCCTTTCCACCACGTCACCAGCACCCCATGGGGCAGTGGTAACAATGGAAAGCAGGCACAGGCAGCCCCGTGTGGGCTCTGAAAGGCTGCAGCAGGCAGTGCAAGTGGCGGGAGCGGGGGGGAGGGGGTTGCTTTTCCCCCATCCTGAGCATCAGTTTATTCCCTGCCACTGCTGCTTAGCCCAAATGGGTGACCACGGGGTGCGCAGGGTCAGGACTGCTTGTGGTCATCCCTGTCTGTACCATGGGGCTGGGGCAGGTGGGGCTGGGAGTGGGCACATGGCAGCCGGGCAGGAGTGCAGGGCTCATGCCAGTGCCCCGGGATCAGCACCAGTGGGGCTGAGAGCAGGGCAGCAGGAGCATGGGGTCCCAGCTGGCAGAGGCTCTATGGAGCTGGGTCAGCTTCCCTCTTTCCCTGCTGGCGCAGCCCAGCCCAGTTCCAAAGACCAGGGGTTCCCAACCACTGGGCTGTTGCTTCTGCTGCCAGCAGTCACGTGCAGGTGGCAGGGCAGCCCCGGGAGGGAGGCAGTTGGCTCTGTGCACCCCACCCCACTCCCACCACCATGGCCACACCCAGTAAGGTGCACCAGGTACCGTGGCCAGCAGTGAGCCAGACAGGACCTTCCAGCCCTGCCTGCGGCTGGGTGCAGGGGGATGTGGGTCAGGAAATGCCTGGGGTGGAGGGCAAGGAGGCGTCTCTGCTGCTTGCTCCTAGGAAAGGCAGAAGAGCCCCTTCTTCCTGGGCAGCCCCAGCTGGGTCCTCCCGAGCCACTGGCTGCACAGCCCCCTCCCCTGCAGGGTTCCCCGGTGCCCCAACCCAATCTGATCCTCTCAACCCTGCCCCGCCATAAAAATTAAATTTAAACATGTGAAGTAAATTTAAATCTGTAAATTATATAGTTTGCAGGTCCACATATAAAAAGGTTGGGAACCCCTGCCATAGACCTCTGCCTGCCTGCACCCCATGTTCCTGCTGCCTCATGCTGGGCCCTGCTGGCACTGGCCCCGGACATTGGTGCAGGCCCTGGGCTCCCACAAGCTCACTTGCCCACTTACTTACACTCCCCCCACTGCCCCAACGACCATTTCCCCATTTTCCTGCCCACCCACCGGTTGCTCTGCACCCTGTGGCTCCCATACCCACAATACCATACCCACACACACACACATCCCCACAAACCCCATACACATCCACCCATAACTCCCCACAAACCCCAAACCCATCCATACCCCCTGACACCCATGCACACCCCACACAAGATATGAGTAAGACTCCATTTTGAGCCGTTATTCAATCAGTTCTACATATACAGCACAAACACACACAAATCAAGACAAAAATATATATTTTTTAAATTAAATTAAAATATATTATTATGGGTGTTTGATTTTTAGTATATAATTTGTTTTTTCCCCCTAAGATGGCAAACCCTCTTCCCCAAAGAAGTATTTCCAGGGGCAAGGGGAGGGACTTCTGGTGGCAAAGCTCAGAGGGTAAGAGGGCAGAACTTCTGGTCCCAAGATGGCAGCTGGGGGGGGCACCTGTCAAGGGCCGGGGCTACCCATGAGGCCCTCAACAGCTTGCCAAAACTCGGTAAGTGGCCCTCCACCCAAAAAAATTGCCCACCCCTGTTCTAGAGTCCCCCTTTCATATGAAGTGGAATCACATTAGCCTATTTTTTGTCACAGCACAGCGCTAGAGCTAATGTTGAAGTGATTCCAAAAACTGACCATTACATCCTTCTCTGAATCACTTATTTCCAAGATAATCTCCCATTCTGCAGCTACAACCTGTATTCTTTATTTCCAGATGTATTATCTTGTATTTGGCTGCATTCAAATGCATTTTTGTTACTATTTAACAAGGTAATTTGGATAGAAAGCTGTCGTCTGTGTTACTTACTATCCAACTATCCCATCTTCAACCATAACCAGCTAAGATTGTATATCATTATAAAGTTTGTTAGTAAAAGGGGCTGAACTCAGCATTAATCCCGAGAAACCCTCCTAGTAATGGCCCAACTCCTTGATCTTTTCCCACTAGCAACTGCATTTCAAAATCTATTAGTCAGCTAGCATTTTAATCCATCTAATATATGCCCTATTAAATCCATAAAAAGCAAGTTTTTAAATCAAGATGTCATGTGGTATTAAGTCACTTGTCTTGAAGAAATCCAAGTATACAATATTAATTCACTTGCCTTTATGAAGTGGAACTGCAGTTTACTTCTAATTTTATCAGAACAAAACCGTTATGTTTGATAAGACTTACCTTCTGTGAAATCACACTGGGCGCATCTACATGTGCAATTAATGTGAAGCAATAAACTCCAGAGCAGTTTGAGCTAGAGTAAACTACTCCTGGGCACAGTGTCTACGTGTGTGCTCAAGACAGCAGCAAATTGAGCCGTGGCAGAGCAGGCCCGGGCTGGCAGGAAGTACTGGGGGTCAGACCCAGGCTCCAGGAAGTGGCGTCGGGCAGTGGAGGGCCTGGCTGGGGCACAAAGGTACTGAAAGTGCAGAGCCATGTATCTAGGCAGGGGGCAGGAATCTGCCCCCTGGCTGGCTGGGCTGACTGGGCGCAATTTATACCCACAGTCAGCATCTACATGTATATTTAATTGCAGTAAATTACTCTGACGTAAGATAGTAGTGTCCCCAACAGTACTATCTTACTGCACCATTAATTAGTTTACTGTGGCCTAATACCACTGCATGTGTAGATGGTGACACTTTACTTCACAGCTAATTAGTCTACTCTGCAGTTAAGCACATGTAGACATGGCCACTGACTCGGATTCATTATATGTTTAACATCTAATCCTTGGTTAATAAAATCCCAGATTAATCATTCTATTATTTTATACTGTATTAATGTAAGGCTCTGGTTTCTTGAATCATCCCTTTTCTCCATGTTGAATATTGGAATGATGCTGGCAATTTTTCAGTTTTCCCAGGGTATATTAATATACAAGTTCAGCAGAATCCTCCACTACTTGCTTCAAGACTTCTGAGTATAACTTCTTCAGTTTTTCCACAGTATATTAATGTACAAGTTCAGCAGAATCCTCCACTACTTGCTTTAAGACTTCTGAGTATATCCTGTTAATTTTAAATAATTTAATTTTTAGCTGCCTCATATCCCCATTTATTATAGATGGTAAACATCTATAATATGTGCACAGCACAAAGATGTGCTGTGCACATTATATGGACTAAATACATCTTCCTGCTTCATTCCAAATACAGAACAGAAATATCTGTTGAATAATTTTGCTTACTATATATCTCTATTTACAATTTTTTACTGTTTAACTATAGCAAAGGATCTATATGTGACCTGCTTTTGCTGCTGATGTTCCCATGCTTAAAAAATGCCTACTCATTGTCCTTAACCCGACCAGCCATTGCTATTATTGATTCTTTCAGCTTTCCTGCTCAGTTGCTCACCTTTTAAAACTTTTAACTAATATTAATTGCTATTTACTTCCCTTTTTCTCCACTTTCATTTATACATTGATTTTTGATGCATTCATTTCTTGCATTTCTTTTCTTATTCATCTCCTTTTACTTCTCACTTGTTGGCTGTTGCTGTTGGATGTGTGTTTGTGTGTGCAATTATAACTTTTAGATATAGAGAAAAATAGTCTTAATGTTTCCTATCATTAGGCTGACAACTACTATAAACCTGATTTCATAAAGTTCCAGATATATGTCACTTGCTGGTCCACTTAGGTAACCAGATTTGCAACCAGTAAATGTAGCTGAACTCTGAGAACTGGAGCTTTCTTTGGCACCTGCTAGTTTTTAGGTCAGCAATTTTTTGAACGCTTTTTTGTCCAATGTTGACTTTGCACAGAAAATCCTGTGCCCATATCAGGGTAAGAAACTGTCTACCAGTTTGAGAAACTTTATGGAACTTTAGGGAACTTTTGTTCCTAGGCTAGGCTAGGCTAGGCCAGCACTGGACCAGGCAACCTTGTCTTTAATATAAACATGCATCCTTTTCCTTTTTCTCCTATGTTGTCCTTCTTGAAAAAATGTTACCATAGATGCTAATCTTCCTACATTCAAAAAGCCTGAGCCTGAATTGATTCAATCTTTGCAGGTTAGTCTAACCTCGGTAGGCTAAACTGGTTTGTAACCGCACAGACATCCTGGACATGCAGGCACATGCCTGCAGTGGCTCGGGCCAGAAGCTGGGAGATGGAGGTGGGGGAGGTGCACTAGAGCAGTCCTCCCATCCCTTCCACAGTACTGAGCTGAGGGGAAGCATGGCCAGACCCCGGCAGGACACTTTGAACAGCCCAGCAGGGAATTGATAACAGTGTTTATCACCCCCTAACTCAGTGTTTATCACCCCATTAAGAAAACAAGAGGGACATTACCAGCTACCTGTTGATTCTGCCTGTTTATCTTAAACCAGCAAGGGATCTGGGACTGATTTTGCATAAACTGGTTTGATCCAAATCAGTTAAGTCTGATACTACACTCAAACAGGCTTATTTCAAACTGTTTTCAGCAATTTTCAAACTGGTATGCTACAGTCTGAAAGAAAAAAAATCATAGTGATAGGCGGCAGAAGGTCACTTTGACCCGGTTTTCAGTGTTCTAACACAGGACTTTGGACATGCTCAGTAGTCAGGAGCAGAGATGCATTGTTTTATAATGTTTGTTTTATAATTCCATGCAATTTTCATGGTCCTCTCTCAGCGAGTGCCAAATTCTCCTTGTTCAGATCCAGGCAGCCACACCCCTTCGGTCTGTTCCACTGGGTCTCTTTCACTCTCACTGAATCCCAACAAGGAATTAAACTACCCTTGCAGCCTATTTAATGTGCCATAACAATTTTCTTTCTTATTTCTATCATAAATCCCACTGATAATTTAATAAACTGCTTCTAATTCTGTGTTTTCCCCAAACACTTTTTTTTTAATTAATTTTTTCCTTGATATATATTCAACTGCACAATCATTTAATTGAGTTTAATGAAATGCTCACAGGCTTTCCCAGTCAATTTAATACACTGTATTTCACAGTTGTTAACCTCTTTATAAAATATAACATACATACATTATACAGTGTCTTATATACAAACTGTATCTCAGAAAGGTTGTTAAATAATGCAGGGAAAAAGGCTTTCCCTTGTGGGTTGTTTCTGTCTCCTCTGTAAGACTGGAAACTCCTCTCCTAGAGATTCTCTCTTGCACAAAATTTTATATGGGCATTTACACCAGAGCCAAATGAGTGAAAAAAAATTAATCATTTTGATTTGATAGCATTTTATAACCTCTCTTATCCTGCTGTGGACTCCTGCATAAGGTGTAGGCAACAGAGAACTGGGCTTTTAACAGGCACATGCCTGACTTACCTGCCCACAGTAGTATGGGTGGCCTGGCTGCACCTAAGCCAGCTGGCTGTGTGCCAACCAGAAGCACACCTCTGTCTGGCCCACAGCCCCAGGGCAGTGGGCCAGAAACATGCCAGAGACTGGAGCAGGGGGGAATAGACACTGAAAGCTGGTCCAGTCATTCTTGCCCTGGTTAGGGGGCCCAGGGAAGAGTCGGATGCTCTCCCCACTACATAGGAGTACAAAGAAGCACCAGACATAGTCCCCACAGGAGGTATGCAACTGGCTACCCCCTGGGCGGCAGCTGAGAAACTAGTTGCATCCCTCATGGCTGGGATTCATGGAGAAACTGTGAGTTTTTCTCCCACTAGGAGCACCCCAGAGATGCCGCCAGTAGCCCTCCCAGTAGGTGAAGCCACGTTGTGCCCTGCCCACATCAAAGCAGGGGCCAGACACCCACCCAGGAGTCTAAGCCAAAGGACCCAAACCCAGCGGGGCCAGGGGTCGGTAACCAGAGGAAGCTCACAAGGGGGAACAGGGAGAGAGCCTCTTCAAACAGCCACCCAGGTAGCATAAACCCATCAGGGGTGTCTGTGGACTGGGAGCTCACCAGCAGGTGCCTGGGGGGAATGTTGGCCTCATGTGGGCATGGTAGTGGCCACCCTCAGGCAAAGCCAGACCTGGCCTGGTGCCAGATCAGGAAGGGCCTGCCCAGAGAAAGCAGCTCTCGAAGATGCACACAGGGCCCAAAAGTAGGGGTTAGAGGGGAGTGCAAAGTCCAAAGCAACTCATGCCCTTGGAAAGGGGGAGAAGCTTTGGGTAGTGAGGCATTAGTGCCTTGCCTGGCCACCAGGTCTGAGCCATTTGAATTCACCTTACCCATCTGTTTTTCCTTTTTCGCAAAATCATAAGCAGTGCTTGGACCCACATGGATTCAAGCCTCAACAGTCTCTCTGCAGAGAAGATCAGGCAGCAACATGCTCAACATCCAATGAGGGTGGCCACAACACCCAAGCAGAAAGGGGTGAGGTACAGGAGAGGGCTGGGGTATAGGGGAGGAGGAGCCACACAAAAGACATACCACTACAATTACATCTGGCCTACAAAGAACAACTGCATCACCTCCAGGTGAGTATAGTTCACCTATTAGAACATCAAGTTGTGGCAGGTGAGTGGGCTGGATGTGATGTGGCCCCAGGGGTGCAGGGCATGCCCATGGCATTTGGGCAGTGGCGCCAGGTGTGAGCCTGTCACAGGGCTCTAGACATTTCCAGTTAGAAATATTTTTTTAAATTTTCCATAGGGAACCAGAGGAGGGTTGAGAGACAGTGTTTGCTCTCTTTCTACAGAGGTGACATGAGCTGCAGTCCAAAGAATCCACAGACTTCTGTAGGATCTTCATGGTTTTTTTAATAGGACCATCTACAAACAGGTTCCATATTCACTGCCCCTCCCTGTGCAGTTCTTGGAAAGCACCATTCTTTCAGGAGCAACTACTCACAACCCTCCATTGTGAACTGTCTCATGGCATAAAGGCGGCACCCCCCGGGTACAAGATAATTCTGATTTTGGCACTGATTCTTTAGAGATGTATGTACATGTTCCAATCTAAACAGAAATAGGCTCACTAAAGTTATCTGCATGTATAAGCCTATCCAGGATAAGAGTCTTGACTAGCACTATTTTGCTCTAGTTTATTCCTTGTTTTTGGGATGAAATGACATTGTGAAGAAGGCATCTGCTAGCCACTACCCTTATCATTCCCCCATCACTCCAGAGACATAGCAGCATAGCTCTGCACCCAGGGCAGCCCATATAGTGCCCAGAGCAATGCTGGCTCCTGCCACACTGATCACGGTGGTATGTTCAACTGCTACTGCAGCAATGGCTGCCTTTGCACCCTGCCACAAAGGCAACACCTGGGGCTACTTTCCCCAGGTGCTTCCCCTTCAGTTACATTACATCATCATCTCATAGACATAATTTAGTGAGGAGAGAGTTTCATAGCCTCTGCTTCCCAGATCAGTGGAGGAAAACCTTTGGAGTACAGTTACAAAGTTAAATAAATAAACCCCAAAACCCCACAGACAAACCTGTTGCTGAGGGAAGAGGATTTGAGAAGCAAAGACAAGAGAGAAAGTTACTGTCACGGCCCCGGAGCTGGCAAGCCAAGCTCACGGTCGTGGTCACAGTGGGGCGGCCGGGTGGTGGCAAATTGGATACGGAACAGGCGGGATTTCTGGCGTGGAGTTCTGAGGCACGTAAGCGTAGTGGTTTTAAACAAAAGTGATTTATTTGACTTACGCTTAGAAGGCGTAGGTAGAGTTGCTCTCTTCAGTTACAGTGAATACAAACAACAGAGGGGTCCATTGGCCCACAGGGTTCTTAAGTGAGCCCTTGCTATCTAGCCGGAGCTAGGGGCGGCTGCTCAACTTAATAGTCCCAGGGCTGGTCAACGGCTCATTAAAGGAACAGAACGAACAACAAAACTGTAAC
>NW_017729033.1:89059967-89062065 GCF_001723915.1 Gavialis gangeticus | reverse complement strand
AAGTCGGGGTCAAAGCCAGTAAGTTCAGTAATCGGAATAATCGGTACACGAGGAGACGAAATCAGAGGTATGAATCCGCTGTGTGAGACTGTGAGGAGAACCGGGGGATTGACTCCCAAATCGCTCTCTGCCTCGCAGTCCCTGCTGACAGCAGCCTCTGCTACAGACAGCACACGGTCTCTCACCACTCTCTCCCTAACGACGCCCACACAACCCACACCTTGGTGGGGGCTCACAGGTCTTTATACAAATTTTAGTGACCAATCAGATCCTATCCTGCAAAGAAATTTCTAGTCAGATTATGTCATGCTGCAGAAAGACTGAGCATGCGCCTGGTCAGGTTTTGTGGGCAACTGAGCATGTGCGAAGCTGAAAAGTAGGTCACGGATGACTGACAGGCCCAGGGGTCGAGCAGAGGGCATGCAGCCTAGGCTGTCTGCACATGTCAGGATCGACTCTCCTGTATTGGCAGCACACAAATCTAATAATTTTCATTGACAGTTACATGACATTATTTAGATGAGCTTTAGAAAAGATTAAGAGTTGATTGGACAGAGCAGTACACAAACTTTTACCCTTTAGACTCATTTCAGAATCTCTGTATCAACTACTATATTATGAAAACTACACATGAAATTCCATAATATGATTTAACTAATCTGAAGTCATAAAGCAAGGAAAAAAGTTACGATATCATGCAGCTTATGTGCAATTTTAAATATGATTTTAAACTATTCACAGAAAAGTTAATGCATCTGATTGCCACATCAGCTGATAATGCAAAAACATATGTACCATAAAACACAGGAAGATATAGATATTGAGCCAGTACATGTCCACATTGAAGTCAATATAATTCTATTGATTAAAATGTCAGCAGGGTATAATGAATCATAACCATACAACAATTTAAATAATCAAATCAAACTTTTTTGTTTTGTCTTTTATCAAATAGACAATGAATTTCTCTTTAATGTACCATATCCCACAGTCCTTTTATCATCACAAAGGCTTATTAAATTTTGATCATGATTACGAAAATGGAAAGTTTTGGCTGGTTGGTGGGACTTAAGGGTGGTGTTGTTGGTAAAAATGTTGCATTGATTTAAACTCTAGACCAGGGCTCAAAAAGCCCCGGCATGTGTGCCGGAGCGTGGCACACAAAGAGATTTTGCTTGTCACGTGTACCTGGGGTGGACAGCAAGGAAGGGGCCCAGGCTGCTCTGCCACAACAAGGATTGGGCCCCTGCAGCTACCCCGCCAACCACCCCTAGCATGCTAACATTTTCCAAGTAGAGATTGTGGGTGTTTTTGGCACTCGGCTGAAAACCATTGCTGACCCATGAACTAGACTATACTTATAAATGAGGTAAGCAAGATTGGCCCTACAAAACACAAATTATTCATACTGCATCTTACTGTTCTTATGTAATTAATTATTCAAATAAAAGTCTGTATGAATGTGAAGGAACTTGGAAACAAATATTTGGTGAAACAATCCTATTTACTTCACAAAATAAATCATTCCAGAGGAACAGTTACAAATAAGTAAGTGGCCCTTCCAAGTACTTATTTTTCTACTTCCATCTCATGGAATTATGCAATTATGTGCCCGTGTAAATAAAACACATAAAACACGTGACTGCACATAATAAACGTATAATATTGCATAATTCCCTGGGGTGCAGTTGGTGAGTGGGAAGGGGAGCTCCTGCCTCCAGGAGGAGGGGGTCGGCATGGGGGTGTGTGCAGGGTTTGTGCGTGGGTGTGCCCCCCGCCACGTGCCCCCCACACCATGGTACACACTCCCCACTGCTGGCAGCAGCAGCCAGTGGCGGGTCCTTGTGGAACTCCTGGCCGGGGCAGCCAGAGACCCCAGCAGCAGACAGCTTATGAAGGTGGTGCCTGGTGCTGCACGTGCTTCCTGTCTGCAGTGCTGCAAGCCCCACATGCTGGAACAGAGCCAGTCCGGTCTGGCTGAAAGGTGCCTGGCGTCAGGTCTAACCAGGCTAGCTCCGTGCCACCACATGCAGCTCCCAGGATTTGGCAAAGCTGCACGCCACCAGGGGCTCTGCCTGCTGCAGCCAGGAGTGCCTTG
>NW_017729033.1:89054443-89054967 GCF_001723915.1 Gavialis gangeticus | reverse complement strand
GCTGGTGGCGGGGGGCTGTACCGGGGGGGGGCTTATGGTAGTGGGGGTTGTGCCAGAGTGGTGTGTGGTGGCGTAGGCTGTGTGCAGGGGGGAGGGTGATGCATATGTTTCTAAAGAAAGTTCAAATGGTGTTATATTTATTTTATTTTTTTAAATTTAATTAATTTTGCATAATTTTGAATTTTTCTGCACATAATTCCCTGGCTGTTCATATCCTGGTTTAAGTTACATCAGAGTTCCCAAGCATCCCAGCTTGCTTTCCAGCCCTAGGCTGGGCTGTGCTGTCTGCTCCAGCAGAGGAGGTGGGAGAAAGCAGGGACTGCTTCCCCCAGTCAAACACCAGCTGGGGTCTGGGGCCAGAGTGGGGGGTTAAACCCCACTTCCCCTGAGTGCAGAACTGCCCTGCCCTGCTAAACCTACTGAAAGTTACTGCTGGTTGCAAGTGTGGACTATAAACTCCAGAGGCACCTGAAAGCAGGAAGAAGTGATAAGCAACCCTGCAGAATCCTGCTGCTGTGATTCTG
>NW_017729033.1:89052265-89054432 GCF_001723915.1 Gavialis gangeticus | reverse complement strand
CAATTCAGCCTCGGGCTTTTTGACTGTCTGTACTTAGCCACAGAGACCAAATATCCTGAAGCAAAAGCCAAACCCAAACCCAAACCCCTTAACATATGCAGTGTATATGAATGTAGTAGTGGCGGTTATGACAGATGAGACAACATTCCATATGTATTTGTATGTTTAGAAGCCTTTATATTTCAGTTTTCATATTTATTTTGCAAATTCAGAAAACTGTGAGATATTATATGAGATAAATGTGTCTGATGTTTTATCTCTCCTCCATTTTAAAAAGGGATATTGATTTTTCGGTCTGCACTGTTGGCTTAAGAATCCAGCCTGACGTTTCTTTTTTTCATTTTCCTAGCCTCCAAAATATTTCTGTTTAGGCATCTTTATTTTAAAATTGTTTGCATTAAAGACACTGGGAGAAGAACAATGTATTGCTTCTGTTTGAAATCACTCTATCTAGGTTGACACACACCATAGCTTTTGGGAAAGACCTTTAGCACTGTCACTGCTTTTGCAGCCCTGCTAATAGGCATGAAAAAACCAAGACAGAAAACCTTACAGGTTCCTAGATTAAAACTGCTCCCAGTGACCTTTCTGACACCAAAAATCACCAAAAAGTGAATTCTTTCAGTTACAGTGGTAGAACATCACTGAAGTCAGAATTATACTATTGTAACTGAAAAGGAAAGGGAGTTGTTTTTTCTGCTTTAGACATACAAAACAGAAAATGTGTATAGCAGATATTAATTAATGCAAGAGCTTTTAAAAGCAACACATTACAAAACCCAAAGAAATTTAAGAATCCTACCTCCTCTTCTCTTCATTTACCACCTTATCTAATGAAACACGTCTTTAGTCATGTTATCTGTATAAATTAGACTGTAAGCCCTGTTTCATTTTATACCTGTAAAATGCTATGCAAATTTGGACATTTCATTCATATTAATGCTACATAATACTACCCATCACCATAGTACATGAGTGTTTTCTATGTACAAATCAACCACAACAGTGAAGCTCCTTGTTTATTTCATGAACTCTCTGGCACTTTTCTTCCAGAGAACTCATTTGATGTTCTCGGCCTCTTGAAGGCTCAGATCAAGTGTATTTTTATCTTGACCTTTTTTTTTTCTCCAGGATGAGCTGCTTAAGTGCAAGGGAGAAGAGACAATATTGCAAGTCTCTTCTGTGTGGTGAAATGTTCTTCAAGAAGAAATTATCAGGACCTTTTTTTAAATATCATTCTATATAACATTTTTTTAAAGGGGTTCAGACAGCATGGCTTAAACATGTTTTCCTCTGACAGAGTCAAAATGGGTTCAGACAGCTTGGCTTAATCGTGCTTTCCACTGACAGGGTCAAAATGGGTTCAGATAGCATGGCTTAAACGTGCTTTCCTTTGACAAAGCCTAACCAGTGTCAAAATAACAAGGCCTGTTTATTACACTTTGATCTGTGGCCGGGTCTATGGTGGAAAACTAGGCATTGCTCTGAAACCACTTTCAAGGAAGAAAATACTGGGAAAAGCTCCCAAGGACTCCCAAGTACTCACACCTGCCATCAGGTCATAGATGGGGCAAAACTTGTGCCTTTGAATGCCCAGTATGTGTCACGGAAGTTCTGCCATCAGTTAGGAATGTGAGCCCTTTTTATAGACTACTGTTTAAAGTAATAATATTAATGATAATGATGCTGCTGACAGGGATTTCATCAGGCTATAGGCAGACAAAGTTCTTTGAGTAAGTGAGATATCTTGTATTAGATCAACTAAATTGTTGGGAGAAAATGTTCTTTGTGAGCTTCCAGGCACAAACAAACGACTACAACCAACAACCCTATGAGCAGGCTAGACAGGCCTGTGTGGCTCTGGTGAGGATGAAGTCCGCTCCTTTTTCAGCGCTCATCTCCACACACCTGAAAGGCATTAGCAAGGAATGAGGCACCTTCTGGGTTAGTGTGTCCTTGTCATTTTTTTTTAATTTTACATATCCTGGGCCAAATTAACCAAAACTAATTCCATATCCAAGAGTCCAGAACCAGAAGAGGCCCTACTACCGGCAAACAGCCTCCACCTGCGGCTTCAGATGTTTCCAAATCTGTTGGCGGGCATCCTACGTGGAGGCCCAAGCCTGGAGGCTTGAGGTTGGGAAGCCCCAAGTTTTGCTTGCCCTCG
>NW_017729033.1:89051678-89052254 GCF_001723915.1 Gavialis gangeticus | reverse complement strand
GCCCTCGGAGCAAGCCTCCCATTGCCATAAAGTGGGCTTAAAGTCGCCGCACCTCGGTGGGTCCAGAGCCACGCCAGAAGAGCAGTTCTCATAGATTCATAGATACTAGGGCCAGAAGGGACCTCAACAGATCATTGAGTCCAACCCCCTGCCTGGGCAGGAAAGAGTGGTGGGGTCAGATGACCCCAGGCAGATGCCTATCCAGCCTTCTCTTAAAGACCCCGAAGGTAGGGGAGAGCACCACCTGCCTTGGAAGCGGTTCAGGAAATCTGCCTTCATGGACACAGATGCATGGTATTACTCCTGCCAGGATAAGAATATGTACTAGGCTTGATCTGGGCCAAAAGGAAAAAGGGCGATGTACTACTACAAGTGTCACATCAACCCCTGCCGGGCTCTGCCCAGCTGCCTCCCCGAGCTGTCAGGCCCTGGCTAGCGGAGGGTGATGTGAGAGGGAGGGGACAAGAGCCTCTCCTCTCCTTCCCTTTCCCCTTCTCTCCCTCTCCTCTCGGGCTTCAAAGAAGAGCAGCCCCGCTCCTCCCCTCCGGAGCGGCAGGCGCAGGCGGGTCCGCACCG
>NW_017729033.1:89039236-89046425 GCF_001723915.1 Gavialis gangeticus | reverse complement strand
GGGCCGCCTGCCTCCCTCCCTCCCTCCCCTGCCCGCTGCCAGGCGTGGAGAGGGCGAGGAGACGCGTCCCTCGCCCGCCGCGGGCGGGGAAGAAAATAGCACAGCTGGGGCCACGAGGAGTGGGAAAGCAGCGCCCCAGGGCCGGGCCCCGCCAGGCGGTGGGGTGCTGCGGGTGGAGCAGCCAGAGGGCTCGCCAGGGATGTCTGGCAGCCTCCTGAGCTCAGCCTCTTAGCCTGCGAAGGGCAAGGAGAAAGCGGGAGGGTAAACATAATCATGGCAGCTTGTTTTTGAACTTGAAAGATCAGGCTTTTCTTCTCCAACACAAGGCACTGCAAAGTTTCTGCAAGCTCTTGTGGTATTTCTAGGTAATCCCTCATGCTGGCTCTCGCCAGACTTAATACCAGTTTTAATCAACTGAGTGTACTCGTCCACTATCATTTGTTTTGCAGTATTAGAATCAGTTTGTATTAAGTGCCAGTCATGGTCTGTAAGTATTAAGGGAGATCTGGAGCCAGTGGTCACGTTGGTCACTCAGCACATTTCCCTCGCTTACATTTGTAATAAAGTCAACTGAGAGAATGCATTGGCTTTTCTCATCTTGCAACATGTGTCGTGTTCTTCTACATACACATACATATTTAAACCATAAGGCTCATCGTAGGATCTCCTAATCTTGAATTTTGAGCTGATGTCTCTCTAATTAAAAAGGGCAGCCATATTACTTCTTGCCCCTTGGCTTTGAAGCCTAAGTAGGTTTTCAATGATCAGTTGAATGAAGACATACAAAGCAAGCCAACAACAATGGAGGAGGTGAGAGCCTTAGATTAATTATCTTTGTTTAAAGCACCCCCACCCCCCATTTACATCCTCAGGGTGCTAAAATAGCAGCCATAAAACACAGTGCTCACTAATTAAAAATGCCCAAACTTCAGTAGAAATGCAAAGAAATAGGTAGACAAGAACCCAAACTGATATTCTGAGTGTTAAACCGCCTTGTTCTGCAATGGACATAGAGGGCACTACCACTCTGGCCTTGAGAGAGAGACACTGTAGTCCACCCCTCTAAAACACTGGATAAGTAGTTAGCAATTCCTGAATCCTAGATTTGACACTGGCACTTGCTGTTGTGATAGTCCTGCAAGACTGTGGAGTGTCATGAGATATTTTTAAGGGTGCCGCATGATATTAGCCAGTGTTAGGTAGCCAAATACTTGCATATGCTTTACAAGATAAACCCAGATGTTTCAGATAGGAACCCATAGTATCAAAAACTTTCTGATCTGGCATGGTCATTCTGAGTTGTTTGCAAAAGAATTGCTCTGTTATTTTTCCATTGTCATAAAATTAATAAAAGCTAAGAGCTGGCATTTTCAGGGGGAGCTTGAATCTAAAAAGGTTGAAAACCCCTGATTTTGGTAAATTGCCAGTTTCCTTTTAGACCATACAAGTCTTATATTTTGTATTAAAGATGTCCAACTTTTATACCTCAGCTTTCCCATCTGTACACTGGGGATAATACTACTTAATTACCATAAAAGGTCTGATGTGAAAGACCAGGAAAGTTCTTGAAACACCAAGAAAAAACCCTAAGTACTAGGCATAATTAACCTCAAAGGTACTGAACTACTGTCCTAACATTCTTCTGGAGGTCTTTCTTTGCAGATGAGATGAAAGGGCAAGGCCCTGAAAACTTGCTGGGTGGTATTTAGTGACACTGTTGACAAGAGTAGAAATATCAAGCCTGATCAGACTCCAATATAGCTAATTGTATTCTGCCCACCCATAACAAAATAAAGGCCCTGATATGTAAGTTTTACCCATTCAGTGAAGAATGAATGCTGTGTTCTGTTACGAGAGAGGCTCCATTTCAGTTGCATGCAAGTTTGTAAATTTCTAGGGATATCTTTCGAAGGTTGCTAAAATAATTATAATATATTAATAGGAGTGATTTTTTCAGGAGGACTGAAATGTCCAGTCTGATAAGGCCACTTCTTAACTAACCAAAGAGGGTACTGTTGAGCAATGCAGCGGGCCCTTCCTTCCCACCCTTCCAATTATCAAGACCTGAGTCCACCGCCTTTGAAGTTAGTGGCAGGCTCCTGCCTCTGCAGCACCTGCAGTTGTTCTGAGGAGCAGATGACCAAGATGAGAATCAAAACTGAGTCACCTCATAGAAAATCCATTTTCCATGAGGTTTTTTGACCAAATAACAGTGACTTTGCATACTTATGGTCTGTATTTAAGCTCATGAAATCAACATAGTAGCTTCCCTTGCTCAACTTTCAATGTGCTTGCATAACTGTTGGAAATCCTGAGATTGAAATTATTGAGGGTGACTTTTTGCAGCGCTAGATTCCTCCCCCTATTCAAGTTTCTATTTCCTTGGTAAATCATACTTAGGAATTGGGCATTTGTGGCAATTAGTACAAAATCATTGCCTTATGATTAAACATAAGGACTATTGTATTGTACTCAGTAAGCGTCTCGGTATTAGATTATTAGATTCATACGCTAATGATATAAAATGGAGGCTCTGGAAAATATATTTCTTTCCAATCAAAAGATTTGTGCAATTAAAAAGATTCATATGAATGTGTGAGACCGTGGGAGCTTTGCTGTTCTAATGCCTTTCCTGTCACTCAGGCACCGAATGATTATTTCTCTGAAGTCATTCTCATGGCAGTGATTTCTTTATGTACGAATGAAGTTTCTCTTTTTAATACTGGCTTTTTCACATATTGTCATTTTGTCATTTACATTTACAATTTTAAGAAAGCAACATACAGATTTTAAATAACATTTAGTTTTTAGAATTAAGCATTGCTTTGGCATGCCAGTTATTCTCAAGTATTCTTGGAAGTATAGTACTTGAAGTACTTTGAATTGCATGCACACTCTGCTGCTGCTTTGCATATCGTTTATAGTTACATTTACATGTACATTTTTACTATAGAACTTCAGATTTCCAAGACATTTTTACCCACCTGCTTTTAGAGATTCAGCTGCCTACCTTGCATCACAATACAATTTTGTTTTGTGTGCTACTTGGCATACATATTGTATTGCATTTGCAAGTGGGGGATAAATAATTTGTTAAGTACTTTTACAGACCTGACACGGTTAGCATCAGGATGTTTCAGAAAAAGCATAAAAATAAATATAAGTTAAATACTAAAATCTCCTATCTTGATGTCTCATTAAAATACTGCCCATTTTTCTGTTGCACTGTTGTAAGCCATTCTAGTCCAATGGAAAAGAGATGAACCTGAATGAACAGAGATTTATGTTGTTTATATTACATCTCAGATCTTTTTGTCTGCATTGCACTCATTGCTCCGTGTGCTTGCTTTCTAGCAAAAATTACGTTGTGGTAAATATGTTAAGAAAGTAATGGCCCTTAGGTCAGCCTAATGATTGAGCTGGGTGCAAACTGAACTATTATCTCCCAGTTAGACTTCCTGAATCATTCTCCAATCTGGCAAATACATTGTCCCAGCTTTCAGGAGATTAGAGTGAACAGAACCAGAGGTAGGCAAGGTAAGTTTCAGTTGTGGCTACAAGCAATGTGACTTTGAGGAGAAAAGATTAATGGGATAATTATTTTTAAAAATAGCTTAGAGGAGTGAAGGACAGGTAGAAGTGGATGAAAATGTTCTTCTATCATGAGAGGGCTCTTTTTGCTACTTTTCTCAATGCTAGTACATAGCATGGTCAGGAAAAAATAGAAAGCAAGGGAATGTCTTATGTACTAATGATGTTTGTTATTGCCAGGTTGGAAAAGCAAAATATTAGTAACACAAAAAGTTCACAATTTTCCCTTTTAAAATGTTTGCTGAAGTAATGAGACGTGTGAAAGACAGTATCATTTTCCAAAGCAAGGACTGATTTGCAACAATAATCTTTTCCTGAATCTTTAAAATGTAGACACTGAACAAATTTTTTGTTTGTTTTCAACAATATTCCTGGAAGCCTGTGATTCTCAGGTTCTGAAGCTGAAGAGGTTATATTAGTCCTGACTAACCCTTCTGCTGCGTGCTGCTCCTGTGTTGAAGCCACTGTTTATGTTCTTTTGTTCTTATGTAAGAGAGGCCTACTAATTTTGTCTTTAGCTTTAGGTTAAAGGCTTCACTGAAGATTACGTCTCCGGAGAGTGGAACATGCAGAGGTAGTTTAAGTAGTCAGCAAGGAATATCTGGCTGACTACAAAATTGAAATAAAAACTGGAAAAAAGAAGGGGCAAAAGAACAGATGAACTCTAAAGGAAACAAAGCAGTAATAATGGAAATGAGAAAACTACCAAAAATATAGAGACAAGAATATTAAAGAACAACAATCCCTTGAGAGAAGTATCTGTAGGGGAAAATGGCAAAAGTAGAGGAAAGAAATGGACAGGAAATGAATGAGTGTATTGATGGAGAAGAGGGGGAATAAGGAAAAATCAAGGGACATAAAAAAGAAGCAGAAAACAGTAAACGAGAGAGAGGATTGTTTTTCCTTTAGCTTATTTTGAGTCTAGCCTGGGAATTCTGTCCACAAGTAAAAATCCTTGTTGCTGCTGCTGCTGCTGTTGCTTCCAGCCTTTCTTGAGTCAAGTTTATGTATTTTTGGTGAATTGGCAGTACTTATTTTAATTCCTTATAGGCAAATACTCTTAATCAATGCCAAATAAAGTTTGTTGTAGGATGGAGGAAATACAGATCAGCCATCATGTGTAGGAGGGTGGAGAAGAGGGCACGTTATGGTAGCTATCAAAGACATTGTTGTGTATGCATCATTTTATAGGTAACTGAGGGTAGTGGTTTTCAACCTTTTTCACTTACGGACCCCCTAAACATTTTTGAATGGAGGTGCAGACCCCTTTGAATTGTAAGCGTAGGTATTCATGTACATTTGATTGATCATATTCATCTTGTTTGGGCCCCTTAAACATAGTCTGTGGACCCCCAGGGGTCCGCAGACCACAGGTTAAAAACCACTGGCTTAGGGATATTAAATGGGGACCCAGTGTTAACACAGAATAGGCAACCTATAATTTCCCATAGAATGTTAGGGCCAGATCCTGTTCCACATGTTTTGTGCTTCAGTGGACATAGGCACTGGGGTGTGAACCTGCTCTACCTTTCTTGAGTCCATGAAACAGCATGAATGCGCCTACTCCTGTAACATGCTATCATGTTAGATGAAAGATAAAATAAAAAACAGGGAAGGAAAGGAGCCCCCCTCCCCACACACACACCTTTTGTGTTGGCTTTTTTTTTCCAGGGACTCCTGCCAAGTGAAATAGGATTAAGTTTAGACACCTAAGTCTACTTAGGCTCAAGCCTTTAAAGTGTGTGTCTTAAGAAAGTGTGAATGGCATTGCTATTTTTATAATGTTGGAATAGTGACTTTTCATATTTAACTTACTTTCCACTATAAGTCAGTATTATGAATCCTTTTCTGAAATGTTAATGTGTGTTCTCTAGCTAACTTTTTGCTGACATTTTAAGAGTTAGCTAGACGAGGCACTTTTTTGGTGAAGAGATCTTATAAGTGGCACAATTTCACTTCTAGGAAAATAAGTGTTTGATTCTTTTCTCGGTTATGCCCAGTTTTCAAAGATAACTTAGTTAGAAATGTAAATTGGTTCAATTCCCAAATTTGCAGGAAATCTACTCCACAGGATTTTTTTCTGTGGTAACTTAGTGTTACACGCTTTGGAAAGTTGAACTCCAGAGAGTTTTTTTCTCCAAAAGGATTTTGGTTTGTCTTATAGACTGTACAAGTACTGTAGATCTGTCCAAATGGGTTTGGTTCAAGCAGCTTCAAAGTTTCAAGCATCTGCAGCTGATCTTGGTAGAGTTTGTAAGATTCAAGATTTGAGTAACTCTGGTTTAGGGAACTTTGAAGTGATGCAGAAACATTGGTGTTCTTGTAACATCCCTACACCGTGGGAGATTATACCTCTGGTTCAAGTACATTAAAAACTTGGTAGGCACTCAGACTATATCATATCCATAAACCAGGTAACTGATTCACAGTACTCAAGATATAAGACTTGAATTCAGAACACTTCTGTGATCTGCTTGCAAAACCAGGCCAAGTTTTGAAAGGTGCATTGTCAAAACAAGCACTCATTGAAAGTGTCCCAGATTTGAAGTCCCTTTCAGGCTCCATTGTTTATAATTCTTGGAGAAAAATGGTTAAGTACCAAAAATCATAAAGGAGTTCTTGAACTTCCAACCCTCAGAATGAATCATTCCTTGCTTTACTGTGGAGACACTGCAAGGGTCTATCTAAAATTGCATTGAAATTTGCACTTAAGTATCAAATTCCCTGTCTTACACTATCTAACTCTCCATATTTGTCATAGAAACTCTTATGAAAAGTGGGGGTTTTTTTTATTATTTTAATGGTTTGCCATGCTTAGCAGAGGAAATTATTTAAAAAATTCTCTATTTGTTGAGAACAGTTATTCCCCAAGCTAGTGGTAATGTCCCTGAGAGTCACTAAAATTAGAGAAACTGCTGAGGTTATTTACATTTTCTGACACTGCCAGCCTGCCAACCTGATTAGCTGTAAGTGAAAAGTTCTTTATAAGTTTTTGTTTCCATTTTGGTTGAAGTTTTTTTCTGTTGGCTCTCATTCAGTTATTGCAGATCACTTAAGCACCTGATTAAATCCAATTAGGTCATGTCTTAAAAGTAAAGCATGTGCTTAGGTGCTCTGCTGAATCAGAATCTCAATCCCCAACTCATATTTTCTTGTACTGTGTATATCTGGGAGTGAGACTGGGTAGCAGAAAACATGGAATTGATTTATAAGACATGGCTGGGGCTCTTGGGTGGGGGGTGAACAGAGCTGTGGTGCAGGGAACCACTAAAGTAAATAGGATTTCAGAAGGAGATAAGGGAAGAGTAGGACTCGAGGCAACTATTAGGATTCATCAGAATTACATGGGAATTTGAAGGGAACAGGCTTATTTGGGTCCACAGACAGATGGTATACTTTTGTGAGAATCCAGCATATGTGCCAAGGGGCTATATTATGTGAGGCTTCCCTAGTACTGTTCCTATGGAGCTATGGTAAAGCCATGGTACAGATACGGGGGCTTTGGGTGTGGGAAGAAGGTTAAGGATGAAAGAACTGATCGGTGTTTTTGGCTTGCTGAATGACTTAATTGCTTCGTTCCCCTTGTACGTCATGGTGT
>NW_017729033.1:89033737-89034236 GCF_001723915.1 Gavialis gangeticus | reverse complement strand
GGGGGGGAAGGTTAAGGATGAAAGAACTGATCGGTGTTTTTGGCTTGCTGAATGACTTAATTGCTTCGTTCCCCTTGTACGTCATGGTGTTCATTAATAAGATATGCAGTCTGGCTTGGTGGGTTAGTGTCTTGAAAAGAATTATACTGTATGTTGTGATATCTGGCAAAACTTGGAAGAGAGGTTAAGAAAATTCTGAAGTGTAAGACTTTACTGGGCAAATGTATAGAACAGATCATGCAACATAAGAACACAAATATGTTGGGGGATGGGAGGGAGGAAAAGACGCATGTACTGTGAACATAGGATGGGGTATTAAAAAGCGAACAGTCCATGAATATGCTTGCCTGCTTTTTACTCATTCTCTGACCACATTTTCTAGAACTTCCTTATATCATTCTTCTATTTCTGCATATGGCCCTCATTCTGGCAAGCGTCTTCTGGACTCCTGCTGAGGGCTGCCTCCAGTTGACTCGCGTGAATGACCCAGGTCACTCAG
>NW_017729033.1:89027182-89028737 GCF_001723915.1 Gavialis gangeticus | reverse complement strand
TTCTTCTATTTCTGCATATGGCCCTCATTCTGGCAAGCGTCTTCTGGACTCCTGCTGAGGGCTGCCTCCAGTTGACTCGCGTGAATGACCCAGGTCACTCAGATGGAGGAGCCAGATGCAAATGGATGTGATGCTAGTCACCTTTGTATTCTGCTGGCTCAGGCAGACCTTTATCTTCATACTCTTTTCTTGCCTGTCTCTCTCATATGGAAACCAATGTAGTTCTTCAGAGTGACCAGTTCAAGTCAGACTTTCCTCCTTTTTAGTCACCTACCTGTCAAAATAACTAGCCACACCCTGTTACTTGTCCTTTTCCTACTTCCATCTTCCCCAGAAGAAAGAGACCACATTTTTCACATCTTACATGCAACTCAGAGGCAACTGTAATGGACCAGGGCATAGGCTGCCTGGCCTATTGGTCAGGTCAGTGGTTTTCAACCTGTTTTCATTTGCAGACTCTTAAAAAAAAAAGCTTTGAATGGAGGTGTGGGCCCCTTTGAATTGTAAGTGTGGGTATTCGCATACTTTGGATTTATCATAGCCATCTTTCATGGACCCCTTAGACATAGTCTGCAGATCCCTGAGGGGTCTATGAACAACAGGTTGAAAACCACTGGGTTAGGCCACTAAGAGAAAGGAGGGCCTGGGTCAGAGGGCAGGAGCCACATACCAGAGATCCAAAAGCATAGTCCACAGCACAGTTCCAGGGTCAGGATCTGTGGGTTAGATGCTGAGTACCAATCCAGAAGGGCAGCCCCCACAGACCAAAGTCCAAAAACAGAGCCTAACCACCGGCAGAAGCCAAGGAATAGAACCACAGGGAAATCCAAAGCTGCAGTCCAGAAGTAAGCCAAAAACCAGGGTCAGGAATGAGGAGGTTTGCCAGACTAGAACTGTTGCTTGGCTTGTAGATCCAGGCCCCTCGCTGGTGCTAAATGAGGAGGTGGTGCTCCCAGGAGCCAATCAGGGTGCTTGCTATTCCTAAACTGGGGCAGAGTTCATTAGCTGGGGCTTGCTACCGGTATGGTTGCTGTGGTACTTGGCCCAGGCTGGTCTGCCTGATCAGGGGTCCAGGACAGCAAGATTTTTTCCTATCCAGCCTTCCACAAACACCAGCCTACTTTGCTTGCCCCGTTTCCAAAATAAAACCTGTACTGCACTCAGGAACTGTAGAATTACGTAGTACTATAGGGACGGATTCTGCGACAGATTCTATTGAATTCTGTCTGAAAGTTTAAAATTCTGGAATCTAATAGTTTGGCCTAAATAAACAAACATAAAAATGACACATTAAGAAAAATGTAGGTTTTTATCCATCCCCCTCAACCAGCACCCCATGCTGCCGCCACCTCCAGGGAGCAGAGTTGGGGGGACACGTGAGGCCAGCCCACACTCTGTCCCTGCCATCATGGTGGCTTGTCTCCTGTCCTGAATACTCTTGGAGCACTCTGATTGGTTGTTTCAGTCAGTATTGTGATTGGCTGCCAAGTGAACCAATCAAAGTGCAAATAAAGTGTTATAGTTTCTAGGGTCAGAAGGGACCTGAGCAGATCAT
>NW_017729033.1:89020925-89026490 GCF_001723915.1 Gavialis gangeticus | reverse complement strand
AATCCCATCCTATTCTCATCCGCCCACCCCTGTACCCTGTTTAGGTCCGATTATGGACAGACAGACTGAGGCTTTTATTATATTAGAATTAATGGGATGATTCTGGAGTTTTTAACCTGAGAAGTATAGTTGAACATGTATGTATTGACCAGGGTTAGCTGCCTCTCCCTTTTTTAGCTGCGGTATGTCCCTATATAAATTAGTTTTTCTACCCTTACTTTTTTGGTGTGAAATGTCAGGATGCTCTGATTTTTAAAGCAGCCTGTGATTCAGCAGTGCTTATCCAGTAGACCCAATTGGGTTTAGTTTCTGTTGGTCACAGCTCCAGAAGAGAAGACCTGTATTGCAGAAAGTGGTCCCCAAATGGGTTTTAAAACAATAAAAGGACTAGATGCATGTATGTCTTGCCTAAAGCTTAAAAAGGCTTAATTTATTATCTCTAGTTGATGAAGAGGGGTCTCACTCAACCCTGGGTCTGACATCCAATCTCTGAAAAGAAAGCATCTTTTAAATATTTAAAGTGCTTTCAATCTGCTGGCTCTCAGCACTGGGAGTATTAATCTGGAAGTAGCATCTTCACAGTTAAAAGCTCAGGCACTACTTTTTAATGACATCATCTCCCGGCCCCCAGTGTGTTTACTCTGGGTAGCTTATCTGAAACTATTATATTGCATTCCTCTTAAGGTGCCCTGATGTTAAACTAATATGTGCTTACAGTAAGCATTCTAATAATTCTAATTCTAATATAGCCACACAGTAATTATTCTAATAACTAGGTCACATACAGTTTTAATACAATTATTATGGGTAGGTTCTATGTTGTTTACAATATATTTTTAAAGAATGTTCCATTCTTATTATCCATCAAGCATAGTCCAGTAGTCACTACAGGCAGCATTTAGTACCAGGGCCCCAGTGTGGTAAACACTATACAGACTTATAAAACATGGCTAGATGTACACCTTGCTGGGGTCGTTTGACCCCAGTGCTCTTTGCTGCCATGGCAGGGGGTCGGACGAGATGATCTGCTCAGGTCCCTTCCGACCCTAGAAACTGTGAAACTATGTCCAGAGTACTTCATAGTACTGTAGAAAAGTAGGGCTGAAAATGACGTCTGGAGGTCTTTTCATCTAACCCCTAGTGTGAAGCAGGATCATCCTTATCCAAACCATTCCATACAAATCCTTGTCTAATCTGTTACTAAAACTACATAATTAACCCCTGTTACACAACTACAAGCACCCTAACCTGCTACTGGTAGTGTCTAGTCCTGCAAAGTTGGTAAAATGCACTTGAGGGATTCAAAGAAGAGGACCGTGCCCCCTGCTACAAAGGAACGCAAAACCCCCACATTCCATACCAGTCTGACTATGGGCTAAAATTCCTTCTCAATCTTATATGTAGTGATTGATCTGGCCCTGAGCACAGTGGCAAGACCCTCCAGCCAGGAACTTCTGGGTTTTAGTCCCAGCAGGAGCCTTGACCCAGAATCATAGAATTATAGAAAATTAGGGTTGAAAGGGACCTCAGGAGGTGATCTAGTCCAACCCCCTGCTCAAAGCAGGACCAGCCCCAATCCAGCCAAGGCTTTGTCTAGCCTGGTCTTAAAAACCTCTAACGATGGAGATTCTACAGCCTCTCTAGGTAACCTGTTCCAGTACTTTATTGCCTTTTTAATGAGAGTTTTTCCCCCCAATATTTAACGTAAACGTCCCTTGCTGCAACTTGAGACCATTTCTTCTTGTTCCTTTTTCTGCCACCACTCAGAACCACTTAGCTCCATCCTCTTTGGAACCACCCTTCTGGTACTTGAAGGCTGCTATTAAATCCAGCCTCAGTCTTCTCTTCTCTAGATTAAATAAGACCAGTTCCCTCAGCCCCTCCTCAGAAGTCATGTGTCTCAGCCCCCTAACTATTTTAGTTGCCCTCTGCTGGAGTCTCTCTGATTTGTCCACATCCTTCTTGTAGTGGGTGGCCCAGAACTGGACACAGTACTTCAGATGTGGCCTAAGCACTGTCAAGAAGCACGGTTGCCTCCTGTGCCTTGCACCTAAAGCTTCTCTTAATTCTGCCAAAAACCACATTTGCCTTTTGTGTGGCTGTGTCGCACTGTAGATTCATACTGAGTCTGTGATCTTCTAAGACTCATAGATCCTTCTGTGTAGTTGTGCCATCCAGCCAGTTGTGAACAGTCTTGTATTTGTGTTTTGATTATTCTTTCTGAGGTGTAGCACCTTGCATTTGTCAGCATTGAACTTCATCCTGTTGCTTCTAGCCCAGCTTTCTAGTCTACCTGTATCTTTCTGAATTGTGCTGCTTTCCTCCAGTGTGTTCGCAGTCCTTCCCAGTTTTTGTTATCTGCAAATTTGCTCAGAAAGCTCTCTTCTAGCATGCCAAAAGAGTGTAACCAGCAAGACAAGGGAAATGCAAGAGAGTATGGGGGTCTCAGTAACTAGATTATATGCTGAAATGGTCTAACTGTTCCAAATTGCTCTCTAATCCTTCTCTGCCTCTTCCCGCTTCTTTTTTTCATTCTGATATAGGGAGCTGATTCTAGGGCCAGAATGAAATACTACAAAGAGGTTCATAAAACTGAAAAAATATTATGAATTCTGAATACGCTTACAGTTTTACTACAGTAAAATGCCTAGGTCCTTAAAGGAAATCAGATCTCCATTGTGATAGGTCCTACACAGTTATATGAATCTGATGCTTCAGAGAGCTCTGTGTGTGTGGATCCTCTCTTCTCACTCAGAGACAACAGTGTCAGGGAGGCTCTGGAGGGATAGTGTTCTCTCTGGCAGGGTTGGGAGCTTGTGACACATCAGGAGGTGGGTACTCCGATGTGTCCAGTCCAGGGCCACTTGTATACAGCCCCTTCTTGGGGAGTCATGTCCAAACTCCTCCTTGGGACTGTAGTCTGTAATAGTGAGAGTTGCATTGCTCAATCCAAGTAGATGCTGCATCAAAACCCACGCAACCTGCAGGACAGTAGTATTCACAATGCTCATTGCCTAGGGTAGGGCAAGACACGATGACCCTGCTCTACTGGGTCCTGGTTCCAGCCCCCAAACAACTGTGAGAAGCTTTCCACCAAAGCTTGGAGGTCCCTCACCATCCAAAACAACCCCACTTTCCTGCCTCACTGCTGAATCATCCTGTCTGCTGTCCGTGGTCCATCCTGTAGGTCCTCTGTGACTGCTGATGTTCATTGGCATCTACTTGCCAAGGCAGTCTCTCTCTAATAATGGTATCAAACACACCTGGCCCTATGAGTTGAACTAGGCCCACAAAATTCCCTCAACTGACCCCCGCCCCCGACCCCCATGCTCTAGTGCATGTGGAGCCCACTCTGGTTAGTCTAGGTTTGAACTGCATTTGGTGCCCATGCAAGGCTAGTCCAGAACCTGTGCTGCTTACAGCATCTGTGGGATGCTCTATGGCAACTGTGCTGTATGGCATCTGATCTTCCTGAACTTCATCACCAACTTCCATGTCTCTGTGAGCTTTGGTTTCCTTCATTCGAGTCTTTTGGCAGTCTCTTCCTACCCTACCACTGGGGGCTATCCAGCACTCTTCCCCATTCTGGGAACTCTTATCTCTTCAGCAGCCTGTACACAAGTGACCTTCCCTGCCCCACCTTATATGGCTTATCTCGAGTGGTACTTCAGTCTTCACCTTTCTTCCTTTCCTATCCTGAAGTTTCCTACACTCTCTTTCTTTGGAGTTTTTTCCCCCCACTTTCCTTTTCAAGATTCCCTTTCCCCACCTTTATTGATGGGTCTCCCATCATTCCTTTCAAATCATTCCATCAGAGTCTGATCCTTTTCTCTCTGTCTCCTTTCCATCTCTTTGTGTCCATTGGGGGAAAAGCCAAAAGCCAGAATTCTTTTCAATTTTCAAAAGCTTAACTGAAGTGAAATTCTAATTTCATTTCTCCTTATCAACAAAACACAAAATTTCAGTCATTTCTAATCAATACTGAAATAAATTTCAGTTCTACCTCCTTAGATTCACATAACATAATACATCAGTCAGAAATGTGCAAGAATATTAGTTATATGAAAGGAACTGTACACAATGAGGCCCCAATCCTGCAGTTGACCCTGCACAACAGATTGCAGATTCCTTGTTCTCACATAGGGCCCCTGTTGAGCACCAGTGAAGTCATTGGGACTTTGCCCACACTGACTCATTTGTAGGCACAGGCCCTTAAATAGTATTTTTTGGGTGAAATCACACACTGTGCCGCATTCCTGCAATTTCTTCCAATACATAGCTCAAAAATATAAAATCCTTTCAGCATAACAATGATAATTTGGGCACTAAGTTAATCCTGACCATCAAAAGCATTATATCATTACATTTATGGTTCATGGGTAGAAGCAGATCATTAAAATCAGCATAGTACAGAAAATAATCTATCGGATTAAGATTGCAGAGTCACTTGATGCCATGTGTTTTTCCTCAAAAAAGAATCCCTTGTAGAATTCAGTGGGAATTTTTGCTTAAAAACTGATGGAATGACATGGCTAACAGTAATTTGTTGGAGCTAAGAAGCCATTTTACCAGAAAATGTTTTCGTTGTTAGAACACATTCAGTAAAAGAAAAAAGAAGGTATGAGTTTATTAATATACACAGTGACCTTTGTTCTATTTTGTAGTGACATAAGGAAAAAGAAAAATCATGTTTTCAGAAGACAGTGTTTCAGGATCCCTTTTCATGTCTCTGTAGACAGTGGCTTTTGATGTCTTCCGATAATAGTAAGGTCACATATTCCCAGAAGATTTCAGGACCTTCTTTCCAGGGCAGCTATGTATACCATTTCCAATGACACATATCTAAAGAACGTAGACATCTAAGGCAAAAAAAAAAATGACTCAGTCCACTTAATTGGAATATATTTTCATCCCAAAAGGGCTTACCTTTGAATTGTGTTGGAATCACAATTCATATGTTGGCAATTGAGGGGGAAAAAAGTAGAAAATTGACACTTCTCATAGCAGCACCTGATCAGAAGCTTTGGGAGAATTCACTTTGGATGTTATATTTTGGACACAAATTTGAATTCAATTCACATACCACTTTGAAATAGATGGCTGGATAGACAAATATCCCAGATAATAAAATACAGTATGTTAACACGGGGCAATCTGGATTTTATTTGTTTTTAATAAATAATAAAATTGCATTTAAGTGTATTTGGTATGCAGTTATAAACAGCTACAGATATGTTTCAGAATTATTTTAGCATGCTCTGGTCCTTCAGATTCTAGACAATTTTCAGTACTTCAGTGATCCCAGTGAATAAGATACCATTTTGAAGCAAACAGGAACTACTTAAGTTAAACTGTCGACATTTCTGGAAGTAGAATGATATCTCAGGGGCAAATTGGGGCATGGGGGGGAAAGTGGGTGGATGCACTGGTGCAGTTGCACCCCTTCCCCTGCCCCCTTCTGATTCCTGGTCCATCCAGATTTTAAAACTGAGCGCCTAACAGTGGCAGCAGCATTTCTATTCAGGCAGCAGTGTGGGGTCACTTGACTTCATGGCTTATTCTAAT
>NW_017729033.1:89014506-89015925 GCF_001723915.1 Gavialis gangeticus | reverse complement strand
GTGCACCCCTTCCCCTGCCCCCTTCTGATTCCTGGTCCATCCAGATTTTAAAACTGAGCGCCTAACAGTGGCAGCAGCATTTCTATTCAGGCAGCAGTGTGGGGTCACTTGACTTCATGGCTTATTCTAATCTGATTCCTTCTAAACTCTTCGTTCCAGAGCTGTTAACAACCCTCTCTCCGTTTTAACCGTCTTGATGTTCCACTAATTAAATTGTTCTTTCTTCTGCAATCCTGCTGTTTGTTAGCTGCTCCTCTTAATGTTGTTTCTATTTCACAGCCTTGCAGATTGTTTTTAATTCTAGCTAAAAGCATTGGCTTAGGTGAACATCAACTCAGGAGTGAAAATAACTTTAAGTGAAACCTTGGATGCACTGTCAAGATGCTCAGAGTGGCTAGATTTTGTTTTATGAATCTGAAAGAGATGTACATTTAATTCTGATAACAGCAGGACTAAAGAAACAACAGCTTTTGATTATTTTTTGCTTAGTTTGTAGCGTTTTTATACGTAATATATGATACAGGAAATGAGTGTACATTCCAATAAAGTTATCTTTGTTTTTGCTTCCATCTGAAACTGAATAATATGCTCCTAGGCCCCTAGCATATTAGTAAAGCTTCTGTTTTTCTCTTTGCCTGAAGAAAGATGTATGTTGTGTTATATATGGGGCCTGGCTAAAATTGTGGACCCAACTCACAGTGTAGCAGCTCCTTCCGTCTTGGAATTCACCTGCACACTTCCCCTGCTGCTGACTGGTGGAAGGGCCTGGCTGCTCACTCCTGAGTTTTAAATATGCCACAGTTTTTGCCTACAGCCTCTTGCAGCTGACTGGATGGGAGGCAAAAACTGTGGCATGTTTAAAATCTCAGTTTTTGCCTCCCAGCCCCCAGGAACAAGCAATCAGTGGCGGGGGTCACACAGAGGGAACTCCATGATTAAAAGAGTCGCCAATCCGCAAGATGGGGCCCACAATTTATATCAGGCCCTAGTTATATGTAATGATACATTACATCATTTGCACCCTCCCCTCTTTTTTCAAAATTTTAGATCCACCCATGTGATTGCATGTTTACAGTCATAATGGGGGGGGGGAATCCCCTCTGTCTGTACACAAAAAAAAAACTAGGGGTGCACTGATAAAGATTTTCTTGGCTGATATCAATGACCGATTATTAACCAGCTGTCTTGGCTGATAATCCAATAGCCAATTTACAGGAATGCAGCCGGGTAGCTTGGAGAGCAGCGTCCTGCTGGTAAGTCTGTGGGGTGCAAGGGACAGGGGAGAGGGAAGGAGCGTACAGAGGATAGATCAAGGACCCCATGGTGAAGGAGGGGCTAGGGCAGGGGCAGGTGCTGCCCAGCCAGGGCAGTGAATATAACCCTGGGGCCAGGAGTGGAACAGAGCCACAGTTGGCTCAT
>NW_017729033.1:89010173-89013734 GCF_001723915.1 Gavialis gangeticus | reverse complement strand
ATCTGCCCCCCCCCCCTTAGGCCCCTCCCTTGATTTACTGGCAGGACACTGCTCTCCAAGCTGCCTGGCTACATTCCTGGCTGTGTGCATGCTGCGGCTGCATGCATGCACCATTTATCGCTGACATTATTGGTCATACTGGTCAAAAAAAAAGCCAATTGCTGATAATGTTAATTTTCCTGTTATCAATGCCGATCATATGCAACCGATTATATCAGTGCACCTCTATAAAGAACTTGTTAATTTCTTAAAGATTGGGTCTGTTTCAAAGTGAATTATTTTTGGCTGCTTTTATAAAGCACACACTTTCTGACTTTATCCGTATGAATGGTTTTAGTACTGATTCTGTCATTATTTGGAAAAATGGCAAATGTATTTCTTAAAATCAAAGATAACTAGAAGAACTTTGAAGTCTTCAAGATAGCTCTTCCCATATTGTTGTTGTAAACTAGATGTTTTTCCAGAATCGTGCACAAGTGATGGCTCTTTCTGTTGCTGCAGCCAGGTCCTCCTTCATGCAAATCTCACCAAGGAGTCGGAAAACGAACAAGTTGTCCAGGGTCTGCATTTCAGTACATTCACATGTATTCTTGTCATTAGAGTAGCCCCATTTGATCATGTTTGTTTTTGATCTTCCAGTGTCCATGCATAGGTGGTCCAGGCATTGCCGTGTTGACCAGTCTGTATCAGCCCCTCTGGGAAGCTCCTCTTTGGGTTCCAGGTCCATTTCAGGGCATCTGATTATGTGTATTGTTTCCTTCCATAACCTTGTTCGCACACTGTCAGCCATTGTGTCCAAGGGTGCAACACTGGTTACAAAACGTCTGTGCTTTAAGCCATTTGGTTACTTCTGTGTGGCCATAGAGTGGATGCCTGGGGCCCTCCATTTGCTGTGATTTTTTTTTTTTTTTTGGCTTGCTACCTTTTTTCTGATATCAGGTGGTGCAAAGTCAGTATGTACAGGCTATTCTTTGTTGGTTTTAGACATCCTGTTATTTCATGACAGTTGTTGTTTAGAACAGGGTCTAGAGTTTCTTGGCATGAACTGATTGTTCCCATGGTGGGCATGCATACCCTGAAATGGAGTAACAGAGCAATAGCAGTGGTTCGTATTGTAACTAGGTTCACTCCCTACTCTGAGGTGACCAACTTTCAAAGTATTTTGTTGCAGGCACTGACTTTCCCTTTTGTCTTCTGTATATGTGCTTTAAAGGTAAGTGTTCAGTCCAATGTAGCCCCCAAGTGTACAGGGCTGGGTGACTTAGTCAGTTGTTTCATCCCAGGTGATATTTAGTTCCCGCTTGGCTTCTCTATGGCATAAGTAAAAGTCTGTGACCTGTGTCTTGGCTAGGTTGGCGCAAAGCTGGTTCTTAATGTAATAGCCTGAGAAGTTGCTCAGTGCACAACTCAGTCTGTTCTCCGCAGTGGCAAAGTCCTTCTCTTGCAATGTGGTGCATAGATCATCAACATATATGAAGCTCCTTGTACTGCTTTGTATGGGTTGGTCATTGGTATGCTTATTAAAGCGGATTAGTGCTAGCATACTGCCATATGGGAGGCTGTTTCATTGTAGTCTCCAGCGGTTCTGTTTCTTGTGCAGTTCTGTGTAAAAGTGTTCTCCAAAAGAGATCGAATGAACTGTACTAGGTGGCAATTGTATGCCGTATCATAGACTTTGACAAGCAGGTTTTGGCGGTTGACTTTGTTGTATGCCATTGACAGGTCTACAAACACAGCACCTTTTATCATCCCTTTCTCGAATCCATCTTCTGTATGCTGGCTGATGTTTAGTATTTGGCCAGTGCAGGACTTGCTTGGTCTGAATCCAGCTTGTTCTGGTCTTAGATGTTGTTTGATATGAGGGGAAAGGCGATTGTGAATAAGGCGTTTGTAAAGATTATAAAGATGGCACAGGAGTGATGCTGACCTGAACAGCTTATGAGTAGATTAGGTATAAAATAGCATTGGGATTCCAGACTTGGTAATTAGATCAATTATTTGAGATCAGATTTGTAAACCTTAGAATGTTTGCAAACCATTCCTGTTTCCCCCAGTAGGAAAAATCTTGCAAAAGCAGCTACTATGAGATTTGGCTATTTCAAACTAAAAATGAAAAATAGGTCTCTTTGGTTTTGGCCAAAACCTGGACAAAATATAGGGTCAATTTTGTTTTTTTAACTCCAGCCTTGAAATTCAGAAAGGTTCAGATTATAAAAGATTCTGCTTTTAACTTTTCTCAGAATTTTATATTGTATGTAGAGCTACAACTACTTGAGGAATAGAAGTGCTTAAAAATAAAACCTGATTGGGATCTCAGATTATTACATTTTGTACATGTGAATTTAAATGTTGGAAGTAAATGATCTGGAAAGATTTTTATCTACAAATTTACAGATCCAGCTGGAATCTGTGTTTAATTTTAAATTCATGAACAGTGACTTCAGTGCAACTGCATTCCAGTGGCTAGTGATAAGCAGGGATCCTGGTTTTCTCTGTTTAAAAATCACAAAATTCTATGATAAAAAATGCAAATTTTCTGGTTTAAAAACTCCAAAATCCTGGGTTTTTCTGTGATTAAGATGAAACACCACTATATGTGGTGAAACACCACTATGTGTATGTGTATATTTATCCATTCAATATTTTACACCATATATTTACAATTTCAAAGCAGTTTGGAAGCCTACCAGTGGCTCAATTACTACAGTAAAATAAATTCTAAATACCTATAAATTTTGGTGTTTGATTTTGGGTTTTCTGTCATGGAAAATCAGAGCCTCCTTTGCTCACCAGGATGTCAGTCCAGCTGCAGCTGTTTCACCCTGCCCCTCTCTCCTGACACAGCCCCCCAGGCCTGCTAGTGACCCTCACTCCCAATCCATAGCCCCCTGGCCCTGCCAGTGCCCCTCACTCGTGACCTGCAGCCCCCTGCCCCCCTGTAGCCCTGCTGGAGGGGGGCCCCCAGCTGCCAGGGATATGGGGTCAGGGACCCAGGTGTGCAGCCTCCTGCTCCCCTCGCCCCTGAGCAGCTGCTGCAGCCGGAGTGGAGTGCAGAGCCCAGGTCCCCGCCCCATGGATGGCACAGGTGGAGTGGAGTCTGTGGGGTGGGGGGTGGGGTGGATGTGGGCTGGGTGTTGCAGACTCAGGACTCCCTGCGCCGCTACCATCTCCCTGGGGACTCTGCAGCGCAGCAGGCAAGACCCGGTATGGCAGGGCAGAGCAAGGTGGGGCAGGGGAGCCTCAGTGCTGCTGCCAGGAGCCCCGTGTCACCATGGCAAGGCATTCCCTGCTTGCCTGGTAGCAATGAGGGGCACGACTCTGTGCCACCACCCCTGCTACTGCTGGGCAGGCAGCCCCGCCACGGCAGTGCGGGGTTCCTGGTAGTGCCATTGAGCCTTCCTGCCTTGCTCTCACCTGCCACACCAGGTCCTGCCAGCTGGGCCACAGAGGCCTGAGTGGGCGGGTGGGGGGGAGCAGGAAGGCAGGGAGTCCTGAGCCCACAGAAGCCAGCCTGCATCTGCCCCTGCCCCATGTAGAAATCTGGGGGGCCCACAGCCCCTG
>NW_017729033.1:89008143-89009666 GCF_001723915.1 Gavialis gangeticus | reverse complement strand
CCCCCCCCCAATGAGCTGTCCGTGGCTCCGTCTCTCTCCCTGCCCGGGCCCTGTGGCCGCACAGTCCCACCCGCGCCACAGGCCTCATGCCCTGACTGGGCAGCACCCCCAGCCCTGCCCAACTCCCTCCCTCCCTATAGGGGCCTCAATAACCTCCCCAATTTATCTGTGAGGAGTTGCGGGAGCTGCCCTCCACGCTGCTTGGCTCCCACTTGCATGTGTGTGCACGCACACATGTGGCACCCCTTGCCTGATCACCCTCCTCCTGGTCCCCCCTAGCCGCTTGCAGGCTGGAACTCTGCCATTTCCTGCATTTTTTCCCCCTAAAAGGAGAAAATCTGTGGGTTTTTTGTGGTGAATGGAAAACCTGGATCCCTGGTAGTAAGCATATATTCAAGATCTGTGCTGGTTTTAGGACTAAGACTGGTGTTTAGGTCACTAGTGTCCTGTTTTTTCCCTTTTTGAAGGTCTGGCGTCATAACTTAAAAAGATTGTTTTAGTTTTTTCTAAAAGTGACCAGTGTAGGATCAATCAAATTGTAAAAGGTTTATTTATCATATTTAAATATCATATTTAAACGTTATGGGATATTGACTTCCTTTCTTTAGAAGTTGTTTAATATAGACTTATTTATTTTCTTTTTTTAAGTTTGGATGAATTTCTCCTGAATAGCTACTTACTGGAAATAATTCAGTAGTTCATATTTTGAGTGTTCATTTTCTGTTCTGGGAACTGCAGTAGGTTCTAGACCTTCAGCTGAGTTATTCCAGCCAGCAAACCAAGATGAGACTATTTGCCTGTGCGCTATGTAACTTGACTGTATATAAGCAGGGTAGATCCATTTAAAACATTACCTTAATGGTAACATTTACAATGTACTCTGCATTTGTTGATGGATGTTAAAACAAAACAAAACAAAACAAAAACAAACACATTTGCATGTTTTAGCCACTATATACAACTATAGCCTGCTACCCATTGTTTGCTTCTTATCTTTACTGAACCATGTTTTGATGATCAATGTTGTGATTGTGTTGATATGATAAAGATGGGGATTTATACACCTATTGGCCCTGGTTCTGCCTATGGATCCGTGGGTTGGCCCTGCATATCAGCACTAATCCTTTTACAAAATCAGGACTGTAGCTTATAGGTCAAATTCTTCTCAATTACATCTGTTCAATTCAAGAGATCCTGCTAAATCCGGATGAGTTACTCTGCCTTATGCTTGCGGAACTAATTTAGTCTGATAACTCAAAGTACCATTTTGTATGCTTCTATTTCAGACTTTCCTGCTGCTTCCTTTCCTTTTTCGTGTCCTTGTGACAAGGTATTTAGCAAAAGTGAGGTTTGTTGGAATCTGACAGGCCATGCTGTGAGCACTTCTGCTATGATTCGAACTTGCAACCTCTGGACTATAAACTCTGTGCCTTAGTGCCCACCCCACCCTGCTGCTTCATCTAGTACAGTCTAAGGCAGGGACGGGCAGTTATTTTGGGTGGAGGGCTGCTTACTGAGTTTTG
>NW_017729033.1:89006792-89008132 GCF_001723915.1 Gavialis gangeticus | reverse complement strand
TCTTTCCTGCCCAGGGCAGGGGGTCGGACTCGATGATCTACTAAGGTCCCTTCCAAACTTAAACATCTATGAAATTTATGAACGTCCTCACCCGGCGGATCTCCCGCATGGCCAGGCGAATAGAGGGGTAGAGGCGTGGGATGGCCCGCCGAGCCGGCTCCCCTTCACCCAGGCACAGTTCGGCCCCCTCGTCCTCCATGCTGGGTGGTGACTTCTGGCATCTCTGGGGCTTCTGCAGCTGCATGCGCTTGAGGATGGCAGCAGCAGTGCCCACGGGCATGGCACGGCCATCAGCGGGTGGGTGCCCGTCAGAAGGGGGCTCCTTCTGCTGGCCCGCAGAGCCTGGGGCTATTGTGAGGCACCAGAGCTCCTCGTAGTCAGCGCTCCCATCACCCTGCAAGACAGAGGCAGAGGTCAGCAGCCACGGAGTCCCTGCAGACCCTGGAGGGCAGTGGGGGCTGTGGCTCTGGCCACAGCTTCCAGGGCCAGAACCGCTATGGGGGCTGGGAACGCATCATCCCTGCCGGGGGGTGGCTTCCACTAACAGCGATTGGGGCCAGGGTGTCAAGAGCCCCCAGGCAGCCAGGGCTGCAGTGGGCAAGCAAAGCCCCAGCAGAGTCCGAAGGTGGCGTGCCCAGTGGTTGGTGCTCTGCCATGCACAGGGGGAGCAGGGCCACCTAAGCAGCTCATAGACAAGGGACACGTCACTATGGCAAGTCAGCTGCCTGCAGGACACAGCCCAGGCACCTGCCCTGCCCTAGGGTCACCCACCTGCCTGCCCCACAGGGCACAGCCCAGGTGCCTGCCCTGGTGTCACCCACCTGCCCGCAGGGCACTGTCAGTGTCTCCAAGAAGGGCTGGATACCCACAGTGCGGTGGTACCGGACCAGATCAGTGAGTGAGGCGTGTGCCCGATCCTCACCCAGGATGACGTACCGGGCGTTGGGCTGCACCTCAATCATATAGTGGCGGCAGCGGGTCGTGCCCCTGGGGAGGATGGACAGAAGCAGGGACAGATGGATAAACGAACTAACTCACCCATGACCCTGGGCCTGAACCTCGACAGGCCTCAGCTGTGCTGCGCTGCGCTGCGCTACAGTCCTGCCCTGGCCAGAAGCCAGGCTGCTGCCTTGAGGCCTCCTGGATGTGGAGTCAGATGCACACAAGCGACTTGTGTGGGAGGGAGAACAGGGCAGGGCCCACAGGGAAGGGGCCTCTGCCTAGACCAGGGGTGGGCAATTAGTTTGGGCAGAGGGCCGCTTACTGAGTTTTGGCAAGCCATTAAGGGCTGCATGACAGGCAGCCCAGGGCAGATAAATATTAATTTTCTAAATTTTTTA
>NW_017729033.1:88967320-89001792 GCF_001723915.1 Gavialis gangeticus | reverse complement strand
TCGTGGGCTGGATAGAATGGTCTGGTGGGCTGCATCCGGCCCACAGGTTGCATTTTGTCCACCCCTGGTCTAAGGTTACTGTGAAACCATCAAACTGGAGGGTCTGACTGATTTGTCAGTCAGGGTCTGTTAGCACCCATCTTTTGACTTGCTGGTGAAGGGTGAGCCCAGGATCATTATTCCAGGCTCCCCCTGTGCTGGCAGGTAGTAGTAATGCGACTGGGATCTGATTCCAAAATCGTGTGTATTGTCATGTGTATGTGGCATGGCAGGAGGTGCGATTGTTGGGATCAGATCCCATCATGCCATTAAATGAGCATGTGCCAGGGACTTACGTGACAGAGAAATTATTTATTTTAATAATCTATTCTGAAGTATGATCAATTCTATAGATGGGGAGATTTGCTTTGAAAGATTTGATTTTTTGCACTGATACTGCATCTTTTAATACTTTGCCTAGCCTATGGGGGACTTGGGGTCACAACCAGAGTTAAAAACAGGAGTTTTGGGCTCTGAATCCTATGTACTGGCTAGAATTCTCTAATTGCTTCAAAACATGAGTTTTCTACTGATTTCATAATTACTCTATTACATGTGTATCACCTTCTAGCAGCTAATGGACTGGGAAGTTTGTAACCTGTTGTTTTAATAGGAATTTGGGAAGCTACTAGCCTTTAATAGCTCTGTCTGTAAACAGCTTACAGCAGGGGTTTTCAACCTTTTTGGATCCGTGTACTCCTGGCAGCCGGATGCAGGTGGGGGGCATGCGCGCGAGCTTCACCTGCATCCAGCTGTGCCGGTGGTGCCTGCATGGCAGTGCGGGATGGTGCATGGTGGTGCTCCATCCCTGCCTCCCTGCATGTATCCCCTAGGGCTTTCTCAAGTACCTCTGGCGGTATCCGTACCTCCAGTTGACAGCCCTTGGCTTACAGTAATCATGTTTTTTTGATGTGCAACACAAACATTCCATGCCACCATCTGTGTCATGTACTTTGTTGTCCCATACAATATTTTGGCTTTGAATTCCTATTAAGTACCAGGGTTTAGTTTGGTAAAACTATTGGCTTATCTGTGGTAATGATTTGTCCTGGTTAGAGTCATTTCATGCTAACATGTGGAAGAAATGTTTTAGTGATGGTCCAGGAAATGGTCAAGAAGCAAGATTTGTTTGGTAATAGCTTTTATTGGACCAGCTTTCCCAATTGTGTAGTGGCTCTGGTAAAAGATATTACCAAAGTCTTGCTATCTGCATTACCTGGGTGGAGGCAGGCAAAACTGTTATGTGCCATAATTGGAATAAGTGCAGTTTATGCAGGTTTCAAACAAACCTAAGCTTCACTGATGTAAATTGTAGTTTCACGTTCCCTAATCATCCTGGGGGTACGCATAGATTAGGGTTTGTAGTGTTATTTTAACCAATATTATCTATTGCCAATTGACTAACTATTGTAAATGCTAGTGTTAAATTCCATGTACAGTACTATAGGGGAGTGGTTTTCAATCTTTCTTCATTTGCAGACCCCTAAAAAAATTCAAATGGAGGTGCCAGACCCCTTTCAATTGTAAGTGCACGTGTTCACATACTTTTGATTGATCACCGCCATTTTTCATGCACCCCCAGGGGTCTGTGGACCACAGGCTGAAAACCATGGCTATAGAGTAATTCAGAAATGTGCATCTTTGAACAAATGTTTGTAGAGTATCTTCACCAGTATTTGCTACTGCTGGTGTATCTGAGTTACTTGGTAATCATTTAACTCAACTTAAGAAAATCAGAAACTGTAGTTTGGATGCATCCTCTGATTTTGTTTCAGCATAGCTACAGCAGTATATAAAATCTCATGTGGAAAAGGCCTATGAGGCTTGGGTTTGCCTCATCTTTTCCCTTGATAAGCTATATTTACAATAAAGCCTTCGGCTGACATAGCTGCTTTGGCCAGGAGTGTGAAGAGGTGTGATCTCTGACTTGGATAACTGTATGGAAGCTCCTTACATAGAATTATCTATACTAACAAAACTGTTGTTACTAATGTAAGTTTTCTTGGTTAGAGGCAAAAGTGGTTTTACTGTACTTTAAACCACAGCTTTACCACACCAGCACAGCTAATAGCCACATTTATACTAAGAATGCCTGGCCAGTATAGTGTGCTGATACAGTTATACTAGGGGAGGGTAATTATTTTGGGCGGAGGGCTGCGTACTGAGTTTTGGCAAGCCATCGAGGGCCACATGATAGGCAGCCAGGGGCAGATAAATATTAATTTTCTAAATTTTTTTAGGGGCCTCATGGGCCAGATGGAATGGCCTGGTAGGCTGCATCCAGCCCCCAGGCCACATTTTGCCCACCTCTGATCTATACAGATAAAACACTGCTAGTGTAAAAATGGTCAGTAGAAACTTCTACTCCAGTGGTATTCAACTTTCCAGCCCTGTGGCCTTGATCAGTGGCGCAGGGCTAGTCCATGGGCTGGATCCCATGTGCTGGCTCAATCCTGTGTGCCAAATCTAGCCACACGCCAGTCCAACCCTGTGTGCTGACCTGATCCCTTGTGTTGCATCTGGCCAGGAAGAGACCCTGCATGCTGACCCATCACGGATCTAGCACTTATGGCTGTCAGCCAACCTGTGGGGCTCCCCATGGGTCTGGAAATTTGGCAGCAGAGGAGTGGCAATTAGAGGACTGGCACCGCTCCCCTGCTGCCATATTTCCAAGAGGAGCCCCACAGGTTGGATGATATGGCTTCACAGGATGCGTCTCTGGCCTGAGGGCTGGCGGTTGAGCAGCCTGTTCTGCTCAGTTAGACCAGAGGTTAATCCTTTTTTACTACAACATTTAACACCTCTCTGGTAGGGAAATAACTGCAGTATTCTAAGGGATTATCAGAGGGGAACCTCCTCATACAGGTGAGGAACTTCAGTATCAGAAGGATGAATGTCCACAGAAATGCAGGCATTTAGAGATTTTCCACTCCTTACTGTAAGTGGAGCTTCACTGTAACTAATTTTTTCCCTTTCTGTATGTGTCTAGTAGCCCAACTACTTAACCGTGAGTGGAAATTCGTGCCCTGAATAAAATGTATCAGTCTCAGAATATAAAATGCCCAGCATCTAAGTCTGACAGTAATGATAGTTAGTAAAGCATCTGCAGAAGATACATTACAGAGGAGCTATGGATGATCTGTGATCAACTGGAGTTAAAAGGGACTCAAAATCACTAATAGTTATTATCAAATTATTCATCATTGTGGCTGACTACATATTTAAATGGAGTACCCATGCAGAGAGGAAAGATACCATTCTTCTTGTCCTCTTAAATCTAAGATCAACAGAATTTAAATCTTTTCTGATTTAAATTTTACCTTAAGGCTCAAAAACTGATTATAGTAATCAGTGTTACCTCCACAACCTTTAGTGGGAGGGGTTTACAAATTAATAAAATTGGGAAGGATGATATAAAGACCCAAGAATGCATAATTTCTTACTCTTATGTACAGCTGCTGGAAGTAAATGGAGTACAGCTAGCAACGTGTCACTGACTTACCTCTGCTGAAGCAGAAGCAACCAGGTCCTTTCTCTTAGATGGTGAGCTAAGACCTCTCATATGTCAAGAGTAGTTATAATTGACATGAACATCTGGCATATTATATTGTGATCCATAATTTTACTCCATTAAATGCCTTCTAACTTCCCCATTGTACTGTGTCACAACTTCTAAAGCTTTCTCCTCATTCCTTTCCCTTCCACCTTCAAGGCACCAGTTATAACTAGTGTCAAAAGCATTAAGAAAAATAATTGGAAGGCTAAAGTTTGTAGAAGGAATTTTGTTCTTAGCTGTGGCCTCTTTATGCTGCTCTGATAGTGTCTGGGCTTCATGACTGAGAGAATTCCTTTGGCACAAACTTTTTCAGTGGCAGCCACAAACAGTCCTAGGCTGTCCATCCCAAAACATAATGCAAAGTGCTTCTTGGGGATGGGATTGGAGGCCTGTTGAAGGAATTCCTCATAATACTAATTTGTATTTGGGCTGCCCTTGATTGTGGAACAGCGAATAGATAACTTGAGAGAGTCTGAAGTAAATTAAAGCAGACCCTGGCTGCTCTCAGTGCCAACAGCAGCAGTGGGCATTGTCACAACCCAGGACTGGCAAAAGTCACCTTCTCCCCCTTCTTGCTGAACTGTATAGTCTGTTCTCTGCCTCTTAGAGGCAGCCCTTTCAACAATACAAGACAAACATTTAGCAATTACAAACACCCCCAATAAAGGATTTAAAGTAGTTGGTGCTGGCCCCAAGGATGGAGTCCAGAACCCTGAATTAAGTGCCCAAGCTGTGTGTACAGTGCTTGAGGACAATTGGGCAACTCAGTGTTGGCACCAAAACAACTATTATGCTGAGCTGGGAGCCGCTTAGTCGGTCTATTCATTACTTGGGGCTGTTTGGAGGTGCCTTTATTTATGAGGAAGTCAAAACCTAGAAGATAGGCATACATACCCTGTCTTTCAAAGACTGAGAAAGAGAAGAACAAGTCTGAGTGGAAAAGAAGATGGTGGTGTGACTACCATTCTTTTATATGGGTACCTAATGGTTAGAGCAGTGCTTTTCAACTTTTTAGATGAAGGCAGCCTTCCGCAACTACTCAAATTTTGCTGCACCCCATTTAAAAAACTAATATAAATATATAATAAAAGTATAAATATATCATTAATATTATAAGCATAATTGCATTGTTAATTATTAACTAGTTATTGATTGATTAGATCCTTTTGTATTATACTCACTCCACTGCCACAGCCAGGCAGATCTTCATTGCACACTTCCTGCAGAGTCAGATTGGGAAGCATTTGTGGCTGGAATACATGTTCTTGCTGCAGCCCTTCCTGGTCCGACCCTGCACGGTGTCTCTTGCAAACAGAGGCAGATGGGGCAAACAGAACTGTCCACGCACCTGTTTTTAGGAAATACGTTAGAGCCAAACTGAGAAAAGTTTGCACCAGGAAGGTGCTCTGCCTGCATTCCATTAAGCAGGCAGGTACACTGTTTTTCCTGCACTTCTTCCCAGTTCAGCTCTGCTGTGCCTCATGAACATGGTAGCAATGTGGGATGGTTCTATTGATAGCAGCAGCATCTGTCTCCAAACTGCTCCCACTGCTGTGGGGTGAAATTGCCCTGCACACCTTGGTTTTAAGGAGGCACATGGATCCCGACAGAAGAAGCTGCAGCAGAGGCAACGTGTCTGTCTGCATCACATTATACAGGCAGACATGCCACTTCTACTTTAGCTCTTCCAGATTCAATTCATTTTGAGAGGAAGTGGCTGAAGCAGGAGCAGCACACCTGCCTGTCTGATGAAATGCAGTCAGATGTCCACCCACCCTGCAGGCCCCCAGTGGGGATCAGGACAGGGCTGTGGGTGGCTCGTCCGGGGGAGGGCTGCTGCCATCCGTGCAGGCAAGGAAACCCCCGTGTGGAGCTCTGATCCATGTCACGCCAGGTTGCAGCGCAGGGAAGCAGCGCAGAGTGGCGAGCAAGCCTGCTGGTGGTCCCTGTTGCACGACTCTGCTTCGCAGGGATCAGGGATGCACACCAGGGGTCTCCTTGCTGCTGCTGCCCACCCCATGGGGAAGTGCAGGGTGGGAAGCAGCAGTGAGGAGACCCCCAGTGTGGCTCTCTGTTCCCTGCAGAGCTGAGTTGCACGGCAGGGCAGCAGCATATAGCTGTTTCCCTGCAAGCCCAGCTCTGAAACGCTGAGATTTTCCGAAACATTTAGAAGTCTCATTTCATTCAGAGATGTTTCTGAGCCTTTTGTTTCAATTTGGATTCAGTGTTTCGGGCACTGAAATGGCACGAAACAAAACGGGTGCCAAAATTTCTCAGAGCCCTACTGTTTACTATAAAATACAGCTTCACCGTGAGGGATGGAGGGACGCCCAGTTCCAGAACAGGTCATGGTCTTACAATTAGGGTACTCCTCAGAGGTGAGATATTTAAATTTTAATCCCCTTAGGCAGAGCATAGAATTGAACCTCTGTTGCTCTTTTTCTGGGCAAGTGCTCTAACATTAGGCAAGAAGAATAAATGTATAATGGAAGGGAAACAGCATTGCTACCACTTTCCCTGCCTGTGTTTTAAGGGAGAATGACAGCAACAAGTGCATTTGGAGAAGGCTGTGATCCTGGCAGTGTGAGAGAGGCTTGCTGTGAGTACCTCCCAGATGGAGCACTTCACAGGACTTTGGCAGAAGAATGGCTAGTTTCTGGTCTTGATTAGGCTTAGGTGTGAAATAGGCACAAAAGTGTTCAGTCAGTCAGGCAGGTGAATTGTAGCTGTGCCCTGACAAGAACTGTAGCAGTCTAAGCAGAGATACCCATGGAACTTGGAAATCAAAAAAGTAAGGCACCCTGGATTTTTCCTGAAATCTGCCTAAATCTCCCTTGGGCACCAAAATGCCCATGTCCTCCTCCCTTTCTCTGCTTTTGGGGGGAGGATGAGGGTTTGGATCTGGCCTTAATAAATAGCAAATCTAAACTTCTAAGCATCACAAATACATTGTTTTCAGACACATTTTCCAATCCTGCTAACCATCCATATTTGACCTTTCTTCTATTGGCTTTCAGGAAGCAGGGAATAACCTGAGTTAAGATTTTCCTTGGCTGTACAGAGCTGAATAATATACCGTAGACCCAGGTGATAAAGGCTCAGTCAAAGAACTTCTTGATTTTTCGGGTTTCCCAAAGGGTGAATGCCTTTTAAATAGTTATTCCCACCTTCCTTCCCACCTTTTTTCAATTTGGCACTTCACTTTTGGGACCCTCAGTTTAATAACCTGAATACAGCTCCTTTCAAAGTGTGTCAGTGATGCTCCTTAACTCCATCTGAGGGATGATTATTGAGTATAAATGAAAGATATACCTCCACCAGGCATAAAAAAACTAAATACAACACTCGGTTCTTGCTAGCCCAGGAAACAATTAGAACTCCAATGTAACAACTTACCTTTTTCAGATAGTCCTTTCTTTTTTATATACAATTATTAAAAAGAAAGTGACTGTGGAGCTGGGTCTTTCCAGGGGCTCTATATGTGTATAAAACTCCTGCCCTGTACCTCTGAAGAGTGCCAAGGGAGTAAATATACAGAACTCACTGCAAACTGGGGCTTTAACAAATTTAAATACAAGTAGTGAATGTTTTGATGACACACGTGCATGTTTCTATCACAGGATTGTATTCTTTTTCCTTTTTGAAAAGGAGTTTAAAAATTGCCAGATTTTCTTTGCTTGAAATGATATCACAAAATACGTTTGCAGTGGCTACATACTTCATTGTCTCAGTCAGTCAGTCAAAGTGGGTATAAGCAATACTTGAGGCCTACAGCATTGGGATTATGATTCACCCAGCTGTGCATGTGGACTGACATGTGCTGTCTGAAGATATCTGTGTCACGTTTACTGCACTGTCATATAATTCTAACTTAATAAAATTCTAAATGCATCATAAAGGTTAATGATCATTTAGAATTGCAGTAATTATACAGGATATTAGTGGGGGATTTTTTTAGGCATAGATACTATTGAGCATTTTGAGAACTATCTTAATTTTATCATCTGATTAGACTGCAGCTTTGAGTGAACTTTGTGTGAAAGCTCAGTAGAATCCTTATCCTTAGGAGAGTATCCAAGCTGATCCTATCAATGCAGCATTTTTATACTGATGTAGTACATCTTATGCATTCCTAAATAAGAACAAATAACTGTGTTAACAGATGACTGTCACTAGAAGGTTTTGCACAAATGGACACTCACCTCTGTAACAGTAGACTTAAGGATATTCCCTGACATCTCTAAAAACAAACTCTAGATTTCATTTTTTCCCCCTCAGAACTTCTACAGTTCTGAGGCTGAAAACTGAGAGGAGTTTTCAACAGAGCCAACTGTAAATAATTTGAGCTTTGATTCTGCAGTTTACAAACATTATGGGCACAATATGCTCCCCACATAGTGCAAATGGGTGAATTTAAACAGTAGTCAGTAATTTTTCTGATGAACTGACAGACCAATGCATCAAGTAACTGGACTTGACCTCTCCAGCCAAGAACTAATACTATGCAGAGCTGACTTGCTTTTTACAATACCTTTCACTTGTACCAGATAATATTATGTGCCTTTTGTAGGAGGCATGAGGAGACTGTGTTAAAGAAAACAGTTGAATTGCAAATTGCAAAATGCGAAATGCATGTTTCAGTAGATGGCAAGGCAAGTCTGATATTTGCAGCTGTTCTCTTTCCTCCCATACTTGGATAGAAATACATCAGCCAAGGTAGTATTATATACAAATAAATGCTGCACACAAGTTGCTTACCGTTTCTGGAGATCACATGAATTTGGCAAATAAAAAGAATTATGTATGGGAATCTGTCTTTTTTATGCCAAACTTTTTCCGAATGTAGAAGCAGTAGTGCAAGTTTCAGTTCCCTGTTTTCAGACATTTCTTTAGGGCTAAATTCCATGCATAGTTTCAACACAAGGTTGCCTTGAAAATTTGAGGATACATATTCAGCTACTCCTGTTTTGCAGGAGAAAGAAAAAATACTTTAATTAAAAAATAATAATTCATAAGCACGACAACAGTAAGAATACAGGAATCTGACAGATAATGTTGCAGGCAAACATATAGTCTGTCATTAGGTCTGGTGTTTTTGCTAGGTTTTGGAAAAGTTAAAAAAAAAAAAAAATGAAGCAAATGGAAAAAAAATTGTGTCTGAGAAAGCTGTTTGCACAGCTGCTAGGATTTTTAAGTCTGATGAAGCCCTCCCTTTTATGACATCACTGCACAGTCTGTCTGCCAGATCTGACAGGCACTGGAGCTGCTGCTCTCAGCCTTCTGCTATGAAAAAAATGGTGAGGAAGATTGCATGTTTCAGTGAAAGTACGTCCAAGAATCTGCCTCTTTATCAAAGACAGGAGAAAATTGCAGGGACAAAACTAGTAGATGAATTTGTCAGAGCATGCATTTGGTTGGTGGGTTGAATAATGGAACTCCATTTGAAGAAATTAAATTTTAGAGGTTTTGTAGAAATGTGTATAAGAAAGCAAGTCAACACCATAACACCCTTTCATTTATAGCTCATTTGAGAGTTGATTTTTTTTCTTAACGTTCTTTGGGTTTTCGTACGTGCATGCTGTATTGTTTCTTTATATTCTGAAGACTGGAAAACAGGGCATATGCTGCTGTTTCGGTGTAAATATTCAGTCTCTTTCCCTCTTGTGTTTTGCTAGCAGTGCTGTATGTTGTATGAGTAGAAGCCCTGACTATCTCCAGGTTCCCCACCTCCAACATCGGATGGATGTTTCACAGAGGGAAAGAAGGACTGGGGGGAGATAGCTTGCTAGAACGAGTGTCTCAATGCTGGACATACAAGAATACTTGCTTTTAAGAAATCCATGGAACAAAGCTGATGTTAGCTTGGAATGAGGCTCTTTTCTTGTGTCCCTGGCTGGAAAACCTAAGTGTCAAGTTGTAAGAGATTTAGAAGAGTTGGAATTTGAAAAGGAACCAGAAGTTGTAAGAGGACCTGACGTTTCTTCTAGCATGGCAGTCAGTTGTGGGCAAGCAACAAGGGTGCTACTGGTGAATGCCAAGAGAGTGAATAGAATACACAGTAATCTAACAGCATTTGGGTTACTGACCAGTGATAGTAGGCAAACCTTGACATCTGACAAAGCAGACTGTTACAGCCTATGAAATTTCACACCTCTCTGAACCAGTTGGTTTTCAAGGTGTCACCCTGCCCTACATTCTGCCTGTTTTGAGACTAACATGGCTGACCAGCTCTTTAGGTAAATCAGAGTCACTTCAACAATTAAATTTTAATGCCATCTGCATCTTTAATCATCCAAATATATTTAGAAATATAGCCCAAAGTGAATAATTATAGAGCCTCTTCAGAATCATCATTATGCTTTGTCTTTAGGTAAGTCTTTATAGCTTTTTCTGTAAAGCTTCAAAGTGTTTCCTAGATGCCGTTTTTTCCATTGCTCTGGTCTGTTTCATTTGCTCAGTTAGATTATGCTTTTATTCCTAATCATGTATCTTACATCTTTAAAGGAGGTTATAATAGCTCATTTTAATTAAGACTGGAGCCATGAACTGTGTATTTGAATAGGCTGTCAAATAGCAAGTGACAAAGCCAACACCTTTTTATTCAAATCTTTTTCTAAAAGTTTAATTCTTTCCTGTGTCTATGAATTGTGAAGTCTTAAGTACTAGCAGAAGCAGCCTGTGATCCTGCAAAGACTTAAGCACATAAATAATCCCTTTGACTTTTTCATTTGATGCAGTTAGGTAGTACAGAGAGGGAAAAGGCATCTCTTGTTATTTTCACTTTTCTCTTACCCATAGCTGAAGTTGCTCACCTCCCTTATGTTACCCCAGCAGCAGGGTAGCTGCATTTTGGGACATCCATTCGGTGTTCCGTCCCTGACAGATTCTGCCCCTATTCACTTCCCTATATGGAATAGGTGTGAGTACAGAGAAGCATTGAACGTTACATCATAGAAAAAGCGATGCCAGTTTTGCGTCTTCTGTTTTGAGAGGGAAACCTGGGCTGCCACTTTTAGGCAGTTTTCTGGTTGCTTTGTATTGGGGCTGAAGATTGAGTCAATCTGTTCAGTAAAGAATGCAGTAACCAATTAGATGTCAACTTTGGCAGATCACAATTCTATATTTTCATGGCAAGGCTGAATGGCAATTACTGCATAATATTTGCTGCAGGTTATTTAAAATATATTTTAGCACGATGAATATAGAACAGATCTGTAAGTGTTATTATCAGTAGGAGTTGTGTGCACAATTTTTTGGCCCTTTGAGGTGATAATCTACTCCATAATGCCAATGTACTGAATGGAATGTTTTTCTTATCATATGAAACAATTCCTGGTAGGAGTTCCATCATTTAATTTTTTATTTCCTGTCTAATATGATGTAAATTCACCATGAGAATTCACATTTTGCTGGCCTAGAAATAAATGAACAGATTCTTGCTATGGGTGGAGTTTTTTGAAGTGTTCTGTGTCTGTTTTTCACTTTCACTTTTTATTTGCCTAATAAGGAAATTGGAACAGCAGTAGAATGCACAGTCCCAAATGAGGTTGGGTTTTTTTAAAGGATAAGTATTTCAAGGGTAGCTTCAAGTTCACTTATGTGTAAACTTGCTAGCACCCTGCCATCTGTACACTATTAGGTGCATATCTGACAAAAAAGCTGTCAGATAACATTTAAATGCTAAAAGAGTTCAAAGACTCTTTGTGTGGAAATGTTGGCAAAACTCCTAAGTGACCAGATGGAACAGTTAACAGGACAAAGGCTGAGATTTTGCTTCTTGAAATTCTGGATCTGAAAAGGCTTTTTTGAATGTGTTAGAAAGCTTGTACTTCTTTCCTGCTATGCAAAACTATACAATTATTTTTCCATCCATCCAAATACAGGCATAGATACTGTTCAGGCCACCATTTTTTAAGTTCAGAGATGAAAAATGACTAGTGAAAGGGTTTATCTAAAATAGTGGGCATTAGGAAAGAAACAAATAAGCTTGAGAAGAAAATTTTGAAACAGTCATGACTAATTTTTGTTATGGTAGGTCAAGTATTATAGCTTGACCTACCATAATAAATTTAAGAAAAAAAGTATACATACAGACATTTAGTAATACTGTTAAAAGTAACCCTTAGGGGCAGCATTAAATAATTCTGTTTTCCTGACAGGCATATATCCATAATCAATTCTCAGTACTACCAGAGCTGCTGTCAGAATGCCGTTTTTAAGGTTCTAAATAAGCACGAAACCTGATCTCAGAAATTCTTTACTGAATCTTACAACCGTGACACTATTGTGACAATATTGCCCGCAACAAATGTTTAAAAAAATCTGCCTTCCCAGATCATGAGATTTGTCTTTGAAATCAGAAAGGGTTTGTTTGTTTGTTAGTTAGTTCATTTGTTTTTTTTAACTACTACATTATGGGTTCCTTTTTATTTACCTTCTAGTTTTTTAATCTTTATGATACTCTTCCTTTCATGTTTTCAAGGTTTTCTCTGGAATCTTGAGGTCAAGAAACTTAATTTATTAAAAATGAATATTTCATGAGCATATGAGTCTGATCACATCAGCTGAGAGTTAAAGAAAACCCTAAACTTTGCAAGGCTTATGGTAAAATGATAAGATTTAGAAATTCTGGGTCTGATTTCTATATTTTACTTGGGCAGAATTTCCATTGATACTAATTGGAGTTTAGCCTCCATACTCAATGCAGGATCAGCCCTTATGTACATACAAAGCAAACTCAATTAAATTGATTTGCACATTTGGTGATTTAGACTGTGCATGGAATTGTATGTGTGTATAAAATATAATTCCGTGCATATGTGTGTGTTTAATTTCTGCATTTTTGACTAAGCTTTTGTTTTACTTTACCTGGTGTTGTTTTTAAAGCCCAAGATCCTGGAGTCCTGAAAATAGGAGAATCTCAGCTTTTATTTGAAAAGGGCTTGCTGTCATTTTTGCAAAAAAAAGCTAAAAACATGAACTAAGGATACAGCAAAATTTTCACAGCCAGACAGTAAATAAAACAAATGATTTCTGGAACAAAAAACCACAGTTCAGTGTTGTTTTTTTGGAATAGTTGTGGTTGCAAATATTACTTCAGTGGAATTTTGCTATTAGGCGGTTGGGAGAAGGCTCAAGTGTGAGTCAAAGTTGAGGTAGACAACTAACACCTTTGCAGCTTTTGCTGAAAAGCGACAATCCTAGACCATGCAATCCCCAGTGGCTTTCTATGGGAGAATCTTCTATAGAAATCTCACTGGGATTTCTTTGCAATGAGTTGCCTTCTGTGGTTTTTCATGCAGAAGAGGGTGACTGACCCACATACCACTGCACAAGAAAAGAATTGGGGGGAAAAAAAACAAACTAAGGTTAATTTTGTTATGCAGATTAACAGTTTCTTAGGTATTTTGCTCCAAGTACTGTATTATAGCGCTCTACAGAAATCAGTTCAAATCTAGTGTCTTCTATTAGTTTCTTGTCCTGCTGGTGTTTTATAAGCCAGACATTGAACTTCATTTAGACAGAACTTGGAAAAATTAAAGAGGATGAACTTCATGCTATGTTAAGTTTAAAGTCTTTCCATGAAACACCAGCCCATGGTGCAATATGTCAGTTTTAGGAAAATTTAGAAACAGATTTTACCTGCTGTAGTTGAGGGAAAGAAGTTGTTTTCCCTTCATTTTGGTATGGTGGACTTATTTAATACATGTGATCACAGTTGGTGACTTATTCTGGCTGGTCTGAGGTAGAACTGTGTATTTGTAAAACTAAGCAACACAAACACTGTACAAGACGCTACGGTGCCGTAGCAACGCACTACAGCAACTTAACGTCAATGGGCGAAAACCGTGCCACGGCAGCTACGTCACTGTAGCGATGCGCTCCCTTGGGATAGCGCATCGCTATGGCGACATAGCAGCTAAAAATAACTGCACTGTGCAGATGGTACGGTATGGGCTGTTACTGTGCCATCGTTTAGTATATCCCAAAGGAGTGCTAAATGTACTGGGTATACAATAACAATGACACCATAGGGGCACGTATAGATTTACTCACAATGTAAGTGAATATTTAATTTCATCAGTTTGTTTTGGGGGTTGTATGAACCAAGCAGTGCTACTATGTACCATCTCCACACAGAGTATGCCTAGACTACAATTTATAGTTATGTTGCTATTAGAGGTAATTGATTCCAGTTAAGTCCCATTAACAAACATGATAGTAAATAAATATGAATATAGACACTCCACAGATGTTTGTTTTTATGAATCATTTTCTAGCTCAGCCTAAGTGGAACCAAGACCAAAAACAGAATTGTTGTGCCCTACATCAAATGCTTATGTTGGATTTGACAAACTTGTTAAGTAACTCTATTAATTGTCAGCCATTTAACTGAAGTTACCTCAGGAGCAAAGCCTGTCTCTAGATCAATGATGCTCAACTTCATGGCCCCATGAGCCAAATAAGTGGTGCCAAGCTGGTCCGTAGTCCAGATCAGGTCTGCACACCTGGATCCAGACTGCACTGCCCCAGCCCGGCCCGTGTGCCAGGATCAGGGTCCTGGGATCCCATGTTGCCTCCACCCAGCCCCGCATCCCAGGATCGGGGCCCAGGACCCCACACAGACACTGCCAGGCTCTGTGTACCAGGACTGGGATGCTGCGCCTCCTCCACCCAGCCCCCTCTATGAGGATTGGACCCCACACCACCCTGCATGCCAGATCTAGTGTGTAGGTTCATGGGGAGCCCCGCAGGCCACGTGGCAATGCGCTGGAGGCTGAATGTGGCCTGTGGACCAAAGATGGAATACCCCTGCTCTATATTAATAGTTCTCAATCTTTTTAGACTCAAGGCACCCCATGACACCTTGGAAAAAGTCAGCTCCTAGTCAAAAATAGTGTGAAAAGTACAGAAAGGTAATAGAGCAATTCTGTTGCAGAGAACTCAAAAAGACCACAACAGGTGAGAGTGTTTTTAACACTGTAGATTCCTATTTGTAATGCCTAGGTTTATCCTGTGAATCATGTTTGTATACCTAACAGTGCAAACATTGTGTGGCACCCCACTGCATCTGTGAACCGATCTCCAGGCATCCCGGGTGTCAGTCCCCTGGTTGAGAATTGTTGCTCTAGGAAGATCAGGTGGAACAGAGGTGGGGATAGTCCCAAATAGATAAGATGGAAAAGTAAGACACCCAGCTGAGAGAGAATCGGATGCTGCTTAAATATTTTGCATTCAAGCAGTATTATGTTGTCTGAGATATTTATTTTGTTACTTTCTTTCCTTTCACCTGTCTGGTCTTCCTAACCCATTGCCTTAATTAAATATCTGAATGCTTTATAGATAAAAAGTTCATGAGGCAGACAGTGGGGTGAGGGGAGGGAAGAAACCAAACAAACTGAAGAATGAAGAAAAGTACAAGTGGAGAGAGAGAAAGAGATTGATCCTGCTTAGAAATAGTGTCTTTTCTGATCAGTACCCCAGTCCTTCTCCATAGGTTGCTCTATTTCTCAGTGTGGTATTGTATAAGCCTGTCATGTCCATCTGTTTGTCTTTAAGTATTTATGATGCCCCAGTCAGCATTGTAAGTGGGCTTGGTAGCACTGTGTATTATTAAGCTCACCCCTCGAGGTAAAGAATTCTACTTTCAATTTTTTTATACTCTTGCCAAACTTCAGCAGTCTGAGCTGAATCTTTCTTTGTTTGGTGTCTTCCCCACATATTTTTTTTAAATATCACCCAAAATGTTTCAGTCAGTAGTTTAATTACATGGTCACATATTATATCCACAGGACCCCTGCTGCATTCAGTACAGAAGGGATAATGTCATTGCATCTGTGCATGTGATGCTAGGCAACTTATTCAAACCAGACTTTTCCCAGGTTGATTGCTAGTTTGTGTTCCTTATTTTCTGGTGCCAAGCTTGATACTCTAGATTATGATTTTCAGAATTGCAGAAAAAATGTACAGTTACATCTGAAGTCAATGGACTTAAGTCCTAGATAATACTAAATACTTTGAAGCATTCAGTAGAATGCATCTCAGGTGGGCATCCAAAATTAATAGGTAATTTGATGTCTCTTCCTCAATTGCTCATCTGTCAGATGGGCATAATAATAGCCCCTCAACTCACAAGGACATTCTGAAAATAAATAGATTAATTTTTGCAAAACACTTGGGTACTATAGTGGTAAGTTTTATAGAACAGGCTGTGAAGAAAGTAGTAACTGTCTTTAGAGTAACATTTGAACTGTGTGCAGTAAATGCAGCTTAGGATCACATAGTGAACGATAAAGATATAAAAGTGCTTTGAATAAATTCATATTAAGTGAACATTTTCCATTCTGTTCACTGAATGAGATAGGGACTTGGGGAACAAACAATATGTGATCATGTAATTAATGTCTGGATCATAATGGTCAAGATGCCAAAAGAAGGGTGAGCGGGCAACTTTAATTCTGGTATTTCCTTAACTTTTCAGTCCTTGACTTTCAACCCTACTCTTGTTATTTTAACATAAGGGTTTTTTTAAAGATAATCTATGGTTTGTGACCTAGTCTACATAGTTTTAAAAACAAATAAAATAGATTTTTGACTTGGTACATTATTTTAACCACAATAGTTATGTTGTTACAACCAATAGTATGGACAGGGTTATACCCACATATCTTAATCCTCTAAATTTATAGGAATAAATTATAATTGATAAAAGGATCTTCATAATGTTTTGACTGTTGGGATTATGGGGTTTGAACTGCAAGCATACAGAATTAAAATAAAGCTAAAAAAATCATGAAATTGGCTTCAGTCATGGGGTTTGTTCTTTATTAAATCATATTTGCGTACTCTGTATTTGGCTTCTATTTTATGTATGTTTGGTTTATATGTTCAAGCTTTTCTTTGTAACCATGAGGTCTAGAAACTTTTTTGTAATGAAATATGAGATTCTTAGGTATTCATACAATTCCAAGAGCTAAGACTTCAGGGAAAATACCAAATAACTGTTGTGATAGCAGTGAGTGACTGGCAAGACTAGAATTCTGAAGTTTTTACCTATGTCAGATCATACCTTGGAAATCAGTTTGCAAGACCTTCAAAGCTAACAGCATGCATCTCTGGATCTTGAGCGAAGGAACGAGTACAAAGACTCATCTGAAGCTGCTTCCTACAGGAGTTCAAATCATGGACCAATCCCTACTTTACATTAGTCATCATCTTGGTAACCAGCAGGGAGCGGTGGTGGGCAGGGAACACCAAAAGTGAAAGAATAAGTAGCTACTTGAGCTAAGACTATGTTTAGTAGCTATGGTCTACACAGGATGTATCTACACGAGATGCTAACTATGCAGTAGCCTAATAATACTGTGCAGTATCACATTGTAGCATGGACAGTGCTAATAGGCTACCGCGCAGTAGCATGACTTAAAAGACATTCACCAGCATTGCTACACCATAACTCTGGTAACTATGCATTTATTTAGTACTTGCTTATACAAGTATTAAATAAATGCACAGTAACCACTGCATAGTAGCATCTCATGTAGGTGTGCCCACAAACATATTATCTGTGAAGTAGGCATGGGTGGGACCATACAGTTACACCAGCACACTCTACTCTGGTTTCAACAGTTACATAAACCCACACACCCAGGGTTCAAATTACACTTTGACTCTTGTGGGGGTCGGAGGCAGTGGTGGTGGAGAGAAGCCTCAGGGTAGTCGGGGTGTGGGCTCCAGGCATCTGCAGCAAAAAGCACCTGGCAGCAATGAGGGGGAGGGGCCGCTTTTCCTTTGTGCTCAACAGCAGTTTCTGCTCAGCTGCAGGGGGAGCTTGTGTCTCTTATGGGGAGGCAGGTTCAGTCCCCCACAAACCCTCCCCCCATAATTCAAACCCTGCACACGTTTAAGACATTGTGCTCAGCAACTAGTCATCAATAGCTCAGTTTCTAGTTGGGCCAAGGGATCCAGCGGTGTTACCCAGGTGTGTGTCCTAAATCCAGTATTGTTTAACGTCTTCATTATTGAGTTGGAGGATGGGATTGAATGTGTGCTGAACCAATTTGTGGATAACATTAAGTTGGGTGCAGCTGAAGACACTCAAGGGTTGGGGTGGGACATAGAATGACCTGGATAAACTGGAGAAATGATCCAAAATCAATTGGGGTTAATTCAAAAAAAAAAAAAAACGGAAAAGTGCAAAGTCCTGCAGTTGGGGAGGAATACAGGTTAGAGTATGATTAGCTAAACTAGTACTGCAGAGAAGGACCTGGGGGTTATAGTGGACAGAACCTGAATATGAGCCAACAATGTACTCTTGTTGCAAAAAACTGAATTGTAGTATTGTGTCCAGTTTTGGGCTCCACACTTCAAAAAAGATGTAGATAGATTAAAATCCAGCAGAGAACAACAAAAATAATGAGAGCCGTGGAAAACATGACTCATGAGGAAAGGCTGAAAGAACTAGGGTCATGTAGTCTGGAGAACAAAACACTGAGGGGGAGGATTTGATGACAGTCTTCAAAACCTGAAGGGCAATTACAGAGAGGATGGAAACTATTCTGTGTGCCTAAGGGGACAGGACTAGGAGCAATGGCTTCAAAATGTGGCACAGGAAGTTTAGATTGGAGATTAGGAAGAATTTTCTTAATATGAGTGCATTTAAGCATTGGAGCAAGCTACCTAGAGAAGTTGTGCACATTGCATCCCTGGAAATTTTCAAGAGCAGGTCAGACTGACACTTGGCTAGGATGATTTAGTTGGGGATAATCCTGCCTTGAACAAAATGGGGCTGGGCTAGATCACTTTATGAGGTCCTTCCAGCCCTATTTTCCTATGCTTCTGTGTTATCCTTTTTTCTTTCTGAGCACTCTATTCCGTGGTTGTTTGAGGCTCACTGGTGCCCTCTGGCTTTATTGATGACATATAACATATCACACACATCACTGATATGCCCTGTCAAAAGTCTGTGTGCATGGATACTTGTCCATTTTTAATAAAGTGGGTTTCTTCCCCTTTTGTTTGCTTTTATACTGATATATGTTATCTATAAAGAAAATCTAGGCGTGCGCACACACACACACACACACACACACACACACACACACACACACACACACACACACACACACACACACACACACACACATAGTAGTAGGATAATTACTTATTAGTAACAGTTCTAGCACCATGCTACAGATACTTTCATGTCCTTTGCTAGCAAAATCCTTGTGCTACAACAATATGGTGGCTTTAAAAGGACTCTGTTTCAGGAATGAAGCTGTAAGTTTTAAAATTATTATGCCTCCTTGCCTCTCTTCCCTCTTTGCTCCTCCCCTACCCCATAAAAAAAAATTACAGGGTTCTGTTTTTGGACAATCACTGAACTTGGGGCATTCCTCCAAGCAAAAGAGGTGAGTGTTAACTCTTCTTATGAAACCCTGGCCAGGGGATTACCACCCTGCAGATCTGTCTCTTCAGATGTTTTTGGAAAAGGTAGAGAAACCTTAAACAATCTAAGTAGGCAGATGGGAAACACTCAGACTCCAGAGAATTTGGACATTCATCTCTTGTCTGCCGCAGACTGCATGGCAGATATTCATTCTGCTTCGGTGTTTGAAGTAGATGAAGTGTTAAAGGATGTCTGTCGACTATCTTGACAAGACATGGTGCAATTCTTCTGCCCTACCTTTGTCTGTTCCCATGAGAGGAAAAAATTGCTGCAATGAATTTCTGTTCCATTGGCTACTCAGAATTCTGGAGCTGCTTCCCATAACTGGAAGGATACCAGAGAGTTTAACTTGATAATTTCAAAATTGTATTTATGAGAGAGAAAAGTTATCAGATCAAAAGGGCAAGTGTTTCCACAGGAAAAGGAGTAGATAAGAGTGATTTATGAAGAAATTATAAATCCAAAAAGATTATATGCATAGTCTAAATTATTTATGGTATTCTGGAATACTGAGAAATTATTGTAATTGTAAAAAAAAAAAATCCTTTGAGATATAAGCCTAAGGAGACGGAGAAACTCTCATTTTTCACTGAATAACGAGGCAACAATCCATTCCTTTTGTATTCAGCACTCAGACCCTTATTATCTGAAATCTTGGCCAAGCCTGATACAGCACTTTTTATATTCCACATACCTTGGAGAAAGCATAAATGTTGCTTGCTGATATAGTTTTGTTTTGGAGCATTTCTCCTGAAGTGGATGCAGTTGTGATTGCAGAGAACATTAAATCTTTCTTACTGAGTGAGGACAACGTTACTCCCAATGGACAATTAAAAGACTTTGTCTATCAGAAGTCCCAATTAGTACTTTGCTGTTTATGCCCTCTATTCCTCCAGGGCTTTGTTAGTATGGCTCAGTTAAGATCAGACACGTGGCACAAAACCCAAAACAAACCATACTAGATGTGTTTATGGAATGTCTTTATTTTCTTATAAAGTGGCAGCCATCTTTAGCACGATAATACCTAGGATCCATGATGGTTAGGCACTGGAAAAAAGCTGCCTTTCTGCACGTCAATAAAGAAAGCAATATGTTTTCTTCACTGTTCAGTTGAAATTAAGATTTCCCCCCTCTGCCCCTCAGTTATTCCCTTATTTTTAAATTAAACTAGCTCTTTATGGAGTCTCTTAGTCAAGCCCTAAAAACAGTTTTCAGAGCGTATTCCTCCTTTTTTTATTTAAATAAAATCTTATACCACAGGTTTTTAGGAGCTGTTACAGACACCTTTGCAATCAATAAAAATTGCTCTGTTGCTTCATTGAGCTTTGGATCAGTTTTCTAGAGAGTTTCCTTCAGGCCAGAGAAAATGCCAGATTTCAGTGCTTCACATTCAAAAGAAAGGAGGGTAAATATCAGCTGTTTCTTTATTCCTAATGAAGAAGCAAAACCTTAATTGTCATTCTGATTCTCTGGTCTTTCTATCCCAAGAGTAAGTGTTAAGGAAAAGGCTGTTGAAGGTATGAAATAGTTAATTATGTTAATCTCTAAATTGGTTGGTCCTGTTGATTTGTAGGCAGAATTTGTCAAGGATTTATTGGTAGTATTTATTTATGATCACAATAAAATAAAAAAAAGTGGGAAAGCCCTCCCAAATCTTCGTTTTCAAGCACACTCAGTTTCTGTCCATAGGAACCTGAGACTAGAAGGGATCTTCTGGGTCGTCATATCCAGTCCCCTGCAGTCACAGGTATCCATGCAACAACTATTAGTCATAGGAGTCCAGAACAACAGCTACTCCTACACATCTTACACACCGCAGCTGCAAAGTACCCTATAACAAACAAAAAAAACAAAAACACTACAGCGTGCCACAGGCAGAGAGCAGGAGAGACTAAAAGGAGAAAGGAAGCCAACTGTTTTAATTATTCTTTCTCTTTTGTTATCCGTAGGATTTATTATGTTAGTTTCACTCACAGAAACAAATCTAAGAGTGTATATCTTGTAATTCATTGTTCTTAACATTTGAAAAGTACAAGGACACAATGGTAGAGCTAATGATAATAGTCAAGAATGCTTTTCATACGGAATTAACCAAACAAAAATCTACAGCTAAGTGGCAGTTCTGTAGTTGTAAGGATTACGTGCACAATAAAATCCCAGAAGAACTGTATACTGGCTGATTTAGTTCTGCTTAGGTTTTGATTTTGAAGAGAAACCGACTATACACATCAGCATGCATAAGAGAACCAAATAACTTCCAAAAACAGGGCAGCTTACTGCCCAAACAGCAATCAGTCATAGAGGGTCAGTAATTGCAGGTCATAAAGATGAGTTTCTGTAAGTAATTTAAGGTATCAAAAGAACAGGTGTTTAAACAAATGGATAAATTAAAGAGTAGCACGTTATCTGAATGGTCTGGTACCCATCCAAACATTCAGAAGGTATTTAAAGAATGAAGTGGCTGAAATGTTAATAAAAATGGAAGCTAATTGAAATTACTACCCTGGAGGAGAGCAAATATACCTGTGTTAGAAACGGGGGCAACCCTGCAACTGTAGATCAGTAAACATTTCTTAATGACCACTTCAATTAATTTAACTCATTGTGAAGAACAGAATTACAAAACCACCTTTATGGATGTGATATGAAAGAGAGAAACCAGCCTGGTTTCTGTTGAAGACAAGCTTCCCTCTGAATGAAAAGTCTGGGATTACTCATGGTCAGAGGCATAAATAGGAATTTTGGCACCTGGGCAGAGATGCTGCAGGCAGGGAGGGACCAGGCTAGGGTTGAGGACAAGTGCGGGAAAGCCTTACCTCTCTGCACACAGGCTCCACATGCACTGGCTGCTCCTGCTATGACACAATCTGTTTCTGCCATGGTGCGGGCTCTCTAGGGGTTGCCATTCTGGTCCCCCCCTATAAATGAGCACCAGGGTTGATGCCCTGCTTGTCCCCCCTAGTTACACTACTGCTCACTGCCAGCATGCTTAGGACCTGTTGGGTGGGAGAGAAATGCCAGAAGTACATTGAACAACAAGTACTGTTTTCATCTGACCCCAGTACTCTTTCCTGCCTAGGCAGGGGTTTGGACTCAATGGTCCATTGAGGTCCCTTCTGACCCTAGCATCTACGAACAAAAGGTCCAAAGAAGGTAAAGCAGGTGCTTTTATCACCCCTCTCAATTATTCATGAACAAGGAGTATGAACTGATGTTGAAAAGCAACATATTTAAAATTGATTAAAGAAAACAAATTTTATACAATGTATAATTAACCCAAAGCTGCAAGGTATATCATTTAGTCCAGAAGCCTAGTCTGGCTCAAAGAGAGTTTATGCATGTGTATCGATTAACAAAAGCATCCACAGATCAATCTTCCTTCTCTTAGAAGGCTACTTACAAGGATAACCACTATGATAACCACTTTCTGAGGCTAGGAGGAAAATTCCACTGTTGGTACATTATTTCCCCATTTTCAGTTTCCCTTTTTGTGCACCTTCCTCCGAAGCATCGGATGTTGGCTGTAAGAGACAAGATGCTGCTTGTCTGGTCCATTATGTCAATTTTAGGGCTCCTGAGTAACATGACCATAATGAAACAGCTGTGGCGAGTCAGTGCTAGATTTTCTGTATAGTGTAATTTGCATTGAAATACTTGCAGGTAAAAATAAAATACACAGTCCAAACATAAAATTATGTACAGTCTATATGCTTAAACACAGTTTCTTTCCACACTAGACAACAGCACAATTGTTGAATGTGCTCTGAATATACAGTATATTACATTAGTAGCTTGGTTTCTGTTAGATATCTAAAAAGTTCTCAGATATTTTATGGCAAAAGTGTAACTCGAAAGTTTTGTGCCCTGGGTTCTGGTTCCAGTTGGGGCAGTGCCAGCAGCTGGGCTAGCAGAGGTGATGGCTGTCAATCTTGCACCCATGCTTGTCCAACCTTAGTCATGCTACTGTTTTATGGTATTGTTAAAGGAAAACTCTCAAAATAGCAAAAATTCTTTGGGGTAGTTTGATGTCTTACTGTTTCCAGATGCATAGTGAAGGAACCAGATTCCTGGATATGGTGATGCTGGTTTAACCACCTATCCTGTAGTAATAGAAAAACTGCCTTGAATCTCATTTTTCATTTCATCTGGCTTGGGTACCTGTGAAATTGATTAAGTCCTACTCATTAATTTATGCATTTCTTATCATAGTCAAGTAACATTTCAACTGTAATAGCCTCATTAACCAGAGCAATACATAGGATGTCAATCGGAAAATATGTGGCATTCATTAGAAATATGTTCAGGCAGAGTATTTCTTTGATGGGCTCAGACTAAAGCTGCATACTAACTGTATGTCCTAGTTTGCATCAACAGATACCAACTACATACCATGTAGCTACAATGCATAGGGCCCTGCATTCTCTACAAAACTATGTATATAACTTTGATTTTAACTTTCACTAATAAAATTTTAAACTTATTCATAACATATATATCTTAGTCAGCAGAGTTGAATTAATTTTAGGCGTAACACATAAAAGAAGTAATTTGGAAAGCTTACATGCAGTGACTGAAAATGTTGCTTGGATTAGTTTCTCCAAGGGTTTAAAGCAGGGGTGGACAAAATGGCAGATCCAGGTGGCAGCCAAACTCCATTTCCCAGTAGCCCTTGCCCACGTGGCTGGGTGGGGAGCTTCTCCGGGGCCAGGTCCAGGCCTGGGGTAGGGATCTTGGGGCAGTGAAAACATGGGTCTGGGCTGGGTCAGGACAGAACCACGGTCCACTCCCTGCGTGCCCCTGCTCACAGAACTCTCACTCACTGTAGGGGCATGCAGGCAGCGGATCATGGCTTTGCCCTGGCCCCATGCTGACACCACCCCAAATCTCCCCATCCCTGCCCACCTGTCTTGCTCCTGGCCACAGCCCCATCCCAGTTGCCTGGCCACGTGCCTTGCCAACGCAGGTCTACCCCCCACAGCAGATGTGGGGCAAATTGGCTCTCCGCAGTGGATGTGGGGCAGATATGGGTGCCCAAGCAGTGGGGCTTGGTCCAGCAGCAGCAGCCAGAAGGAGCTACTGCTGCAGGGACTGCTAGGAAGTGAAGTCCACTGCAGGCCAGACTTTGCCCACCCCTGGATTAAAGTCATGGGAGTGTATAGAAGTATGAAAGAGAGCAAGAGTGTGAGAAAGACGAGATGTGTTTGAGAAGTGTTTGCTGCTGGGAATAGGACTGAAACCCTGAAATATAACTAGACACTAAAGAAACTTCATTTCATTCTTAAAGAATGGCAGTAGTTTCTTGGAAGCTATTATAAACCCTTGTTTTCACTCCCGTTTGTGTGGAGACCCTATGAAATCAAGATTTAAATTGCAAGGATCTTCCTTTAAGTAGAGGTGATGTCTCCACATACATTAATATTAACCTTGTAAGTGCATATATAGAAAATCATTGCATTTCTCTGGCCCTTGATCATAATCAAAGATAGCCACCAGGTGCCAAAGTTTATAGGCCAGTAGGGAAGTTTGTCAGCTTAAAGCAAATGCATGTCTGACTACAGGAATAACATTGGAAAAACTTTCATCAAACATGAATTTATATAAAATAATGGCATATTTATAAACATGTATTTCTATAAAATAAAATCTATAATGTCATTCATTTTTGTTGTTCTGTCCATGAACGTTTTCCCAATGCATTTCCTAATTTCCCATTTGTAACAATTTCCAATTTGCCACAAGGCAACAAGCAGTGGGGCTTGTGGGAGAAATGAAGTAGTCTCACTTTTGCCTAGAAAAGAGATGGGGCAGAACTAGATGTGAGGAAAAATTGGAGCAGGATGCAGATTCAGGGACTCCTTTGGAAGGTAAGTGGAGTTGCAACTGAGGGCCAGACAAGTGAGTCATGTAGACATCTCTTTGTAAATTCAAATTCCAGTCTGATCAGTTTTTATGCTTAGGGAATATGGAGCGACAGCTTGTAGGATTCAATGGTCAGAATCCACATGAGAAGCTTGACTGCCGAGGCAGCAATCTTATATCCTGGGCTTAGAGGCTAGGGACAGAAATTACATACAAACCTGTATAAGTGATTGGTAACTGGGTTAGATCTGTAAGACAACAGAAGTTCAGTGCACATAAACCACTTTCAAAGTGGCTAAAATTTGGTTTAAAATAAACCTAGATGGATGTAATATCAAACTTAACTGATTTAAGTTAAATCAGTTTATTGAACTTCAGTCCCAGATCCCTTCCAGATTTGAGTTAACTCAGTCCTCCAGTATCCCAGGATGCTTTACACATTTCCCGCAAACCCCTTCTTTGCAGGGTGGGTAGGCTAGCCTTGGCTTAGGGAGGCATTCTCTAACACCACCAGGCTTCTAGCCTGAGCCACTGCAGACTGCATTTCCAGAATCAAAAGTGATTGTCTGTTCACTTGCTTATCAGTTCAATCTATGTAGTTCAGACTAACCTGAGAAGATTGAATCAGTTCAGCCTCAGGCTTTCTGACTGTCTGTATTTAGCCAGAGTGACCATGCTGGCCTGAACAGATAGAGAATTAGATTTTACAGAAAATCTTGAATTGGAAAGTTTTCCAATGCCCTAAATAGAGCGTGATCTGATTTAGCATGTTTATTTGACTCATATTTAGTAAACTAAACTAAAATGTAGCTCCATGTTAATCTTTATTTTATTTGATTAGGAAAAAAAATAAATATAGCACACTGAGTGTGGTTTAAATGTTATATTCAAACAAATTCAAAGCTTATGTGGAAAGAAATTATTTTTATTGGAATACTTGTAAAATGTAAAGACAATACACAATAGCATGTACTTCCCGTACATTGTTTGTTTAAATTTAAGAAGAAAAGCAAAGGCACTGAAAACTCTTGACACACTAATTTTAGCACACCCAAAGAACTGTGCATGATATGCCGTGTTTGTCCACTCATCAACAGTGTTTAACTCTCTTCCACTGAGGTCATTGTGACACCTCCAGTTTCACCGATATTATTTGTAGAATTGCTTGCACTACTTATTAGTGCCATTTGAGAATCAGATTGAGGCAAATCTGATTCAGAACTACTTGAACCACATTCTCTTTCACTAAAGGATGGTTTTACCAGTGAGTCTATGGGCAAGGGCAGTTTATCACGCTGCATCTTCACTAATTGTACTTCTGACTGATGGTCCAGAAGCAAGAGATTTTGAGATATAGAAACAAGTCTAGCGGTGCATTCATTTAGTAGTCTATTCCTTTTATCTGTCTTGATTGAGCTGAAAACCTTCCAGTTCTGTTCGCAAGAAGCTGCTGTTGGTGGAGTGCTTAGGATCATTAGAACTATCCTGGACAACAGTTCAATGTTACAGTATGTGTAACATCATGTGAGGGGAGACATATTCCACCATGTGAGAAGAGAAATATTCTCTGCTGCCTGCCAAATGATGTCTTTGCTCCACAGTGTTTCTTTTGTGCAGTACTCGGCATTGTCTGTCATCATGGCTATTTCGTTGATGTTGGAGGCACTCTTAGTTGCTTCCATAATTGTATCGAGAGCAGTAGATAATTCATCTTCTGATAAATGTTGTTGTCCTCTGTGTTGAGGATCCAAAAGGTTTGCTGCCAAATGAACTGGATGAGAGCAAAACTCAGATCTCTTAGCAAACATTTGTTTTACTACTACTACTACTTATTTGGGTAGAGCTGAAGAAGGAAAAAACTCAATTAGATTTTGATTTAGTTGTCTGAATATCTCTGGAGCATGTGAAAGGCTTGGTGTATCTCCTTTGTGTTTCTTGATAGCCACTGAAACTGGTAGTAGCAAATTGAATGCTCCTTGAGCTCAAACCCAGAACACATCATTGTTGAGAATCTGCTTCCAAATGTTCATGGGAATAATCTGGGATACTGTGTCATCTATTGAAGCACACAGCAAGCAGTTCTTTGTGTGCAGCAAACCATGTAAACACTTTGTAGCTGAGTCCCATCTAGTTTCTCCTGGCAATAAAAGTGCACTTCCCTTCCCCTGCTTCTCTTCCTGTAATTTCTTCGAAGTCTGATTAGCAACATGATGATTGTTGAATAATTTCACAATTGCTTTGCAGTTTGCCAATATTGTCTTCATTGTATTCACACTTACTGTCCTTTGTAGAAGAGTCAACCCATGAGCAAGACAGCCATATACTGTTAAATGAGGATACTTTGCCTTTAATATTTGCCATGCAGCTTTCATGTTACTCGCATTATCAGTTACAAGGGCTTCTACCCTGGGGGCACCTGCACTTTCAATCTCTTCACTCAGTAATTTGGCTTTGTATTCACCTGTATGACAAGAAGTTTTGGTAGCAATTACTTTTAGGAATATTGGTTCAGGAGTTGCTAACATAATGTTCAATAAAGGATTTCCTTGTATCTTAGTCCATCCATCTGACATCAGAGTCAGTAATTCTGCTTGACCAATCCTTGGAATAACCATTGTTTGAACTCTGTAATACTCTCTATCTAAGAGAGAATCTGATAAGCAATAATTTGACGGTAACTTATATGATGGGTGAATTAGTTTGTAATGTTCCTTTTAGTATTGATTTTTATGGAAAGAGGTGTACCACTTGCAAGTATAGCTTGAGCTAATGTCTCATATGCTTTTTATTGATCTTCTTTTGACATTTTGTCCACAAAGCTTGATAAAAAGCTTGACTGTCTTGAACAGCTACTCATGGTGGATCGCATGTCTGGTGACAGTGATCTTGAAAGCGAGGATCCTGCTTCTTCCCCCAGGCCTGGCAGCTCAACATTTTTATTTTCCATTTTTTGCAAATCTGCTATGTCACTTGAGCTACCAAGTTCCTACAACAAAAGGGGGAAAAGATTTCTATTTTAGCCTATTCTAGTCTGGCCTCATCCATTAGAAGGAGAAGCGGCAGGGAGCTTACTTTCCCCCTCCCTGCCAGAAAGAATACTCTGCTGCTCAACTTGCTGCTCAGTTGCCCTAGGACTGCAGAGCCAGAGGGAAGTATAGTCTGGCCTCTGCCATCAGCCAGAAGACCAAGCTTGCTCTGCTGTGTTGAAATAGTTAACTATTTATCTATTATGTAATTTAAAAATATATATTGTTAAGCTTAAGCCACTTTGGGTGCTTATTGCAAGCGGAAAAGCAGGATACAAATATTATAAATAAATAATAGTCTGTGTTGCATTCACAACTTTTAAAATGATGTTTTAAAACAAGATAGATGCTAGTCTATACTGTATGTTGTTTAACATATTAATTTATTTACTTACATAGGATTCCTGAAGTAAACTTTTCTCAGATAATATTTTCCACCACTTGGTTGTATTAATTTTCTGTATATGGCTTGTACTCTTTCAGGACAGTTTCTACATGTTGTTAAATGTTTGTTCATTCTTGTTGCATTGTTAGCATACTCCTGCCCACAATATTTACATCTACCAACTGCCTTCCTTCAGTGGCTTGAACTTCACTACAATAATGTTATACACTTATTTTTTTTTGATTAGGTATGCTTATTAGGGGTGTGCAAACCTTTGGTTGCTGATTCAATTCAGAGAAGATTTGGCCTGATTCAGAGGCCAAATCATCGAATCTGAATTGAATCGGGAGGAAAAAAAAACCTCTGAATCGATTCGGAAGACAGTCTTTCAGGGGAACAGAAACTGAGAAGAGGGAGGGGGAGCAGTGGGGGAAGACTGACATCCTTAGGTGGCCGGTGACTGTGATCTTTCCCTGAGTCCCCTTCCAATCACAGTGCTCTGGGGGAGGGATGTAGAAACAGCACATAAGCCTCTGTGTGCAGGCTTTCTGTGCCTTTTGTGAGCTGTTTTTGCCTGAGCAACAGTGTCTGAAAGGTACTGGACTGGCTTGGCTTCCTACCTAGTCAGTCTCCTGCTAGTTTCTGCTCTTGGAAAGGAGTTGATACAACTTACTAACTAGAATCCCTCTACTTATCCCTATCCACTCCATTTCTTTCAACTTACTTTTTTCTTGTTTGTTTGTTTTTTTTCCCCACACTTTTTAAAAAGAAAGCCATGTTTTCCCTGGCAGTGTGATCCATCACTGTGCAGGAAAGCACATACATTACACATACCCACACACATACAACATAGAAGAAGTCACATATTATTAAACAACACAGAAGAAGTCACAGTTACACATTAGAGAATAAGAATATATATATAAAATAGTTATTAGTTAGAGTTATACACACATACAGACTAAACACAACACAGTCAGACAACAGAGAAGAAGAGATATAACAGCTGCATACACAGTCGCATTTTTCAGCACAGGAAAGATTAATATGCGTACTGGAAAGGCAGGGGAGGGGGAAGAAGAGGGGCTAGAGGAGGTACGGGGAGAGCTAGAGCTGCAAGTCCCCCCCAAAGTGCCCTCCCTGTATGAGGCATGCAGGGGAGTACTTGAGGAAGGAGCTGCACAAAGCAGGGCCACAGGTAGCCTTGCACATCACCTCCAGCAGCTGGGATGGAGATCATGCCTACCTCTCCCGCACAGGGCACTAGTGCGATCAGTCAAGCTGTTGGTGGGCTCTCCTTCAAGCCCTGGGCATAACCACTAAAACTGCACTCTGCCATCGTTGGGAGGCCTGGTGGGACTGTGGGTGGTGCGGCAGCCCTAGGAAATGCCAGGACCAAGTATCCCCCTTGTGAAAGGTGGGTAGGAGGTTCCATAACCTCCAGCCACCACACGTAAGCACACAATCCTGGCTGGGGAAAGCCCAGACCCGTCATGTCTATGCGGCACTGGTGAGGCCGCAGTTGGAGTACTGCATCCAGTTCTGGGCACCACACTTCAAGAGGGATGTGGACAGCATGGAGAGGGTCCAGAGGAGGGCCACTCGCATGATCGGGGCAGCAGGGCAGGTCCTACGAGGAGAGGCTTAGGGACCTGAACCTGTTCAGTCTCCAAAAGGGAAGACTGAGGGGGGATCTAGTGGCCTGTTACAAACTAGTCAGAGGGGACCAGCAGGCACTGGCGGAGTCCCTGTTCCACCGTGCACTACCAGGAGTGACCAGGAATAATGGTCACAAGCTGACAGAGGGTAGATTTAGGCTAGATATCAGGAGGTGCTACTTCACTGTCAGGGCGGCTAGGATCTGGAACCAACTTCCAAGAGAACTGGTGCTGGCTCCTACCCTGGGGGTCTTTAAGAGGAAGCTAGATGAACACCTTGCTGGGGTCGTTTGACCCCAGTACTTTCCTGCCATAGCAGGGGGTCAGACTTGATCATCTGCTCAGGTCCCTTCCAACCCTACTAACTATGAAACTATGAATCACTGTCCTCCAAACTGGCCAAATCCAAACTGAATACTTCCCTATTTGCAGAGGCCTAATGATTATGACTACTTCAAACCAAAAGCACTTAAATACTAACCGATCTTATGCAAACACTTCTGACTTCCCCAACTCAAGAAAAGGAATGAGACCCTGCTCTGTGTTGTTGCTGAACTGAAAGTGAAACCAAAATTAATCAGTTTTAATTTTGGTTTTGCTTTCACTTGCTGTCTGAGATGAAATAAGAATTTTAGCTTTGGTTTTGATTTGACCTACACAGCCAATTATGTGACTTCATAACTTGATTTTTGTTTTGGATTATTATGTTAGTGTATTTACCCTCCTGTTTACAAATCAATAAAACATATATTTACTCTGTCACACACTTCCTAAGGATAATCACCTGAAAAAAACAAACACTTTGAAACTGCCAAGCTTGCTTAATATTGTATTGGCATCCACTCATTGTTACTAATGACGTTTATGAAACAATGAATTTTTAGAAATGGAAAATTTCCCATGGAAAAATAAAGCGCTGGAAAATGTTCTGCCCCACATCTTTATGAACAGAGTTGTTGTATTTGGCCCCCGAACAAAAAATCGACACAAATTTTTGTTTGTCTGCTTGTTTTGTTTTGGTGTTTCACTGTTCCTCTTCCCCCACTCCCCAACAGTGGAGACCTGAATCACTGTAGGGCATCTTAGCCAGTTAACTTGAGGATGCGGTGACTGAAGGCCCATGTGGCACATGCACCATAAGAGCCGTTCCCTGTATAGGGAGAGCTGTTCCCTGGAGAGCTTTTCATCCGTTGCTCCCTTTGCCCTGCCCCAAGCTCTCTTCGCAAGCCTTTATGCCAAATCAATCTTTCTTGTGCCCATTTCTTTGGCACCCAAGCAGTACCTTCCTCTACACTTTCCTCTTTCTCCAGCCGAGTCAGGCAGTATAGCTTCTCTCCCCATGGATTTTTTTACTGTCAGGTAATCCTATTCAGAGCAAAACCACTAAAGACAGATTGGAGGGCAAAAAATGTAAAGAGTCAGAATCTTGCATAAGAAAACCATGAGAGCAGGTGATTGCAGCAAGATAACAGGGCTTTTACATTTGGAAGGAAAATATCTGCAGCTGCTTTTCTAAATGGAAGACTCCAGGGCCGCTGTGAAAAATGAAGGATTCATGAGTCCCTGCATGAATATAAGTTGGTGGCCTTTGGAGAGGACCCTTTTCACCCTCATGTTTCCCTATCGTCACTTGAAATCATGAAATCAATATATGTAGATTAAAATGAAAAGTTTTATTTCTCTGAAGGTCCCAGAAGGAATCTTCCAGAAGGACCAAAAAAGAAGTACAAAATCACTAGTGACACGTTAGCTGTTATTATGTACTTATTAAACTTGCAGAAGTGAAGACGATTTTCTGTCTTTTAAGAATGTAAATCCATTTGTTAAGAAAAAAATACCTTTGGCAGAAAGTGATTAGATTGGTAGTTTAGTGCTTTGAGCATTGTTTTTTCCAAATATTATATGTAGCAGATTTATCTTTTTTTGCTCTGGGTATGGTCTTTTGACATACCGTGTCAAGAAGTGACTCCTTAAATCCTATTCATGTTATTTTTCTCTGGGGGGAAGCTTAAAACTCAGTCAGTTTAGACTGGTATATTGGATATAAAAAGTCAAAGGTTATTGTGCCTCTTACTTCCTAACACTTGCATTATAGGAAAATGTTTTAGGAAAAGTCTAATCTAATCTAATCTCCGTCTATTATTTACAAAATACTTACCATTATAATATCTTAGGATACCAGGGGGAAGGTAATTTTAATTGTATATTGCTTTTGATAGACAGTTAACACCGCCCCCCCCGGTGAATATACGAGCTCTAAAGCCAAGACCCAACAACTTCAAAAGCATCTGTCTAAATTTAGGGATCAGGATCCAGAGCATGAAAAAGTGAGCTAATTTGCAGAGATGATGAACAGTCACAACTTTCCCTGAAGTCCATTTCAATTTTCACTATTGAAAATATAACACATTTTTAGTGGCATAATTTTAGAAACCCATATTCAAAAATTTATACCAAAATGTACAAATCTCTTCTCGTAAATCATTTTCTTATGCAAACCACACACAATCTACTTTTTTATCTTTAAACTATATTAGGTTTTCTCTGCTCATTTTTTTGTAATGTAATAAGTGAAAAAGGAACCAACAACAACATTCCCAACTCTTAGATGAGCCAGTGCTTCAGTTTCCTGCAGTACCTTTATGCTGTTCAGTTCAGGAAGGATAAAAATGTTTCTCAAAGAAAGCACTTGCATGGGGAGGGGGTGCATTCATATATGCGTAGAATGCTCTTTAATGCTTTCACAGATCTCTTTAAACATATTTGTATAAAGGCAGGAGTGTTTTCAAACTTTACTACCAAGTCCATTTTCTTTTCTGCTTACTGGAACTACTAGACCCTAGAGCTGGTTAAAGCTGACAAACTATGACCATTTCGGGGGTGGGTTGCAAGGTATTTTTCTTTTGATTGAAAGCTCATAATTATTTTTTTAATCAGATCTGTGAAATATAAATATTTTTGCCTTCAACAATTTTCTACTAATTTGACTTACTAATTATGAAAAATCTGATGGTATTTATGTATTTAAACAAAGAATGAAAAAGAGCACCAAAGCAATGCTCTCTACACCTATGCCACAAATGACAAAAATTAAAAAAGCATTTAAAAGCAACCCAAAATCTGCCAACCATCGCTGGCCCAGCCCAGCAAGTCAGTCCATGGGGGAGAGAAGGGATGGGTGCTAGATCAAGAACCCGTGGTGAGGGAGGCTGCTACAGAGGCAGGAGCAGTGGTAAGTTGAGTGGGGCCCCAGCCTGGTGGGACTTACCTGTGTGGGAGATGCACCCCCAAATAATTTTTCTCAATCTGCCCCCCCCTTCCCTCCCCACAGACTTACCTGTTGGTGGGGGTGGTGGGGTGGCAGCAGCACACAGTAGATCTTGGGTAGCTTTTAAATGCCAAAGGTGATCTCCTACTTAAAAAATTTGAAGACCACTGTTTTAGAGGCATCCTTAAATTGTCAAATAAAGGAAAAGCATTCTCTAAGTGATCCAACCTGAAATGGGTAGGACTGCAGATTTTATTTGTTGCTTCCCCTTGCCAATGGGACTCTCATGGCAATCAAGTGAAGTAGATCAGTTGCTTAAAAACTAGGGAATAGAATGTCTGCAATTCATTAAATATTTTGGAGCCGTTGTTGTGACTGGTGGTTGGATATCCAGCTAGTTTCTCAAGCAGGTCACCTGCAATTACTTGGCTGTTAAAGTATTTGTTGATAAACCAGATATTTGATTCTATAGTTTTCTTTTTCAGATAGTTCATGAGTAGCTTAGTTGATGGTTTGTCCCTAGATCATTTTGGGGTTTTTTTTCCCTCTTCATTGTAACAAGGGGTTGATTTCAGTGATGTGAACAAAACTATAGTTGCATGAGGTTTATACCACAGGACCTGAGATCAAAATCTATCTTGAAATGTTCTGTCAAATGGTAAAGAAAGCATAGTGTTGTTTGGAGGTTTCTTTCTGTTGTTTTTTTTACTTTACAGTCTAATTTCCCAAACATGATGCAGCACTATTTTCCCAGGTTGGCTTGTACAAAACCCCAGTGGCAGGGTGGCTGATCAGAACTTTCCAAATTGTGGCTGAGTGAAGACTAGTTTTTGTGTTTACTGCTGTTCAAAACTAGGCAGGAGTGAAATGATCAAGCACTGAGATACTTTCGCTTGACTGTTCTAGGGGAAGATAGAACCAAGAGCAGAAGTAGATAGTAGAACTGTCAAACGGAGAAGACGACCCAAAAATTGGGAGAATGTTATAGTTGTAGACAAACACTATACACTGTTTTTTTTCTTCTCCGCATCCTTACAGGACTAGAAAGGTAAGCAGCAGCAGAAGGGGAGGCAATGCAGAAGACAGGGATGCAGGGGCAGGCGCTAGAGGGGACAGGAGTCAAAGGGGTAGGCACCAGGAGGCACAGGTGCCAAGGGCAAGGCAAGTGGCAGGGCAGCAGGCAGGGGGCAGGCCTCCTGCCTCCTCATTATTGCTTTCCCCAGAACAGTGGTG